>NW_020175191.1:2476172-2854779 GCF_003031525.2 Neophocaena asiaeorientalis asiaeorientalis
CCTCAGCCAGCTTCTCCTCAGAGGTATGGCCTTAGTCTGGTCTCTCTGTCCCCAGTTTCTTCCTGGGACACTGAACTGGGTGAGCTCTGAGGGTTCCTCCAGTTCTAAGTGGGAAAGCCTCTGAAACAGGGCCCCAGTCCAGCCCACTGGGAGTAGAACTGTGTGCTTTCTTTTTATTTTATTTTATTTTAATTGAAATATGGTTGATTTACAATGTTTCAGGTGTACAGCAAAATAATTCAGTTTTATATATATATATATATATATATATATATATACTAAGGTTATTACAAGATATTGAGTATAGTTCCCTGTGCTATACAGTAGGTCCTTGCTGTTTATCTATTTTATATATAATGGTGTGTATCTGTTAATCCCAAACTCCTAATTTATCCCTCCCCCATCTCTTTCCACTTTGGTAACCATAAGTTTGTTTTCTAACTCTGTGAGTCTATTTCTGTTTTGTAAATAAGTTCATTTGTATCATTTTTTTAGATTTCACATATAAGTGATATATGATATTTGTCTTTCTCTGACTTACTTCACTCCATTCGACAATCTCTAGGGCCATTCATGTTGCTGCAAATGGCATTATTTCATTCTTTTTTATGGCCATTGTATATATTTATATACCACATCTTCTTTATCCATTCATCTATCGATGGCCATTAAGGTTGCTTCAATGTTTTCGCTATTGTAAACAGTGCTGCTGTGAACATTGGGGTGTGTGTATCTTTTCGAATTAGTTTTTGTCTTTTCTGGATATATGTCCAGGAGCGGGATTGCTGGGTCGTATGGTAGTTCTATTTTTAGTTTTTTGAGGAACCTCCGCGCTGCTCTCCATAGTGCTGTGTGCTTTCTTTTCTTTCTTTCTTTTTTTTTTTTTTTTTGCGGTACGCGGGCCTCTCACTGTCGTGGCCTCTCCCGTTGCGGAGCACAGGCTCTGGACGTGCAGGCTCAGCGGCCATGGCTCACGGGCCCAGCCGCTCCGCGGCATGTGGGATCTTCCCGGACCAGGGCACGAACCTGTGTCCCCTGCATCGGCAGGCGGACTCCCAGCCACTGCGTCACCAGGGAAGCCCTGTGTGCTTTCTTAAAGGTAGAGAAGATGGAAGGGGGCTGGTGAAGAAAGAGCAGGGTTACTGGACAGACGTAGTCCTGCCCTCCAGTGAGTAGGGCCCCATGGACAGGACTGTACCAAGATGCTGCAGAGCAGTTGAGTTACCTGGACCCAGATTCCTGGAAACTCAAGACAGCCCAGCCCGAGGTGGAGCTGACTTACTGGGGTCCCGTCCCCTCGGCAGACATGGCTCAGGGCAAAGAGTTCTAGACCATCCAGGTCCTCGGAAGGGATTCTGTGCAGGTGGGATACAGAAGCCCTAGGTTCTCCTTGCTCTGGCACAAACCCTGTGTCCTTTCCCAAGTCCCTTTACCTCTTTGGCCTTCAGGGTCAGCCACACCCTAGAACAAGTCTCTGGGATTAGACCATATCGAAGGCCCCTTCTCAGTCTATGATCTGACAATTCTGAGGCATCCTTCCCACCACGCGGAGCCCTATATCTCACAGATCCTGTCACGGGAGCCAAGCTGTTGAAGACAACCCTGCATTGCTCCACAAAGCAAAGTGAATGAAGACTAATGGTGGGTGGAAGCTGTCACAGCCTTAATTCTATATGAATAAAACATCTACGTTCAGAGGTGCCACCTGTACCTCTGCACACGCTCAAAATTAATGTGCCGTTACTGCTCGACAGCCTGTCCCTAACACGCAGCCGAAATCACTTTGCCCCTGAAGCAGCGTTAGCAGGAGGCCAAGCACAGCATCAGCTGTGCCTGTGAAAATGGCTTTGTGTTGGGAGCGAGAGTCCCTTCATACTGACAACTGTTAATCTGGGCTGCAAAGAAATCGAAGAGACAGAATGTGGGGAGAGGGGGGAGGGCGGGAGGAGGGCAGGAGCTGCCCCTGCACCTTGCTCAGTGTCCTCGCCCCTGCCTGGGCTTCTTAGCCAGCTGTGCAGGGGGTGAAGGGGACAGTGGGAGCCATGTCTTGCAGGTGCCCACGTCCTGTCCTGTCCTGTCCGAGCCCTGCCTGCCAGCCCTGCAACCATGAGGACGAAGGGGGTGCTTCTCTCCTTTTAGTACCCTCTCACCAAGGAGCTACAGAAGGGCCATGCCCTGTGCTAAGTGAAAGGGATACCGAAATGAATCAGGCACCCATCCCCCTGAACACCAGCCTTGAACCACACCTCAGTCCAGTTCCTACCCGCGAAGCCCAGCTGGAGGAAGCCAGGCCCATGGCACACCCCGCCCGCCGTGGTTGACGGGGAGGCTCATTCTGTGTGACCGGGGCAGCTCTCCCTGCTCCCCCATTTCTCCTGATGCTGCCTGAATTCAGATCCTTTTACATGCTCACCTAGAGGTCGCAATGGCCTTCTCACAGTGGTGAAGCCATGTTCTAAACAGCAGGATAGAGACATGGGGACCGGGGCCTGTGCTCTAAGTTGATGGGCCAGTGTTTCAGTCTTGCATGCACTCCAAGGTCTCTGTTGCTGTTGTTGTTGTTTTTATCATGGTCTTAAGAGCAGCCTTGTTAACATACTTCTTCAAATTGTGGAAAAGGCACCACACTGAGGAGCTGTGCTGGGAAGGGATGCTGCTCCCCCTTCTCCCTCATTCTTCCTCCAGCTGCTCTTCTGACTTCCAGCTCTGGCCCCCCTTTCATACTCCTCAGCTCTGCCAGGTAGACCTCTCCCAAGCCCACTGGGATGGGTCACTCCGCTGCTCACAGACCTCTCAGATTCAGGCTGCCGGACAACAGTGCTTACAAGGACACTTTGACTATCGGCTACATTCCAGAAGCTATTCTGGATACTTCATGTACATGACGTCATGCGATCTTCACCCCGTCTCACTAGGTCGGTATTATTACTAATCCCATTTTACAGATGGGAAAACTGAGCTTCAGAGATAGTGTGAAAGTGGCAGAGCCAGGACTTGAACCCTCAGCCAGTGCATTGCCACTGCACTTCAGTGTCTCTCTGTCCTTTCATGTGTCCACCTGATAATGTCATAAACTGCTGGCAGGCAAAGGCCAGAGTTAGGAACTGTGAACAGCTAACTCCTAATGCAGAATTTCCTGAGGCATGTTCTATGGACTAGTCCTTGAGATTCTGGGCAGAGAAGAGGGTCCCAGGTCAAATGCACATAGGAGAGGTTGTCCATCTGCCTCCTGAGAAGTTCTCTGGGAAGTGACCAGTCTCTCTTAGAGACAGGGCAATTAATTGAGATAACATTTTGCATTTTGTTCTCACTCTATTTTTCCTCCACCAGCCCCATCTCCCTGAGAAAGTAACCAGCCTTTTGTTCCCTGTCAATGGAGGGGAGATCAGTTCTGTAGGGTCTCAGTAGCCACTTGCTGATACACCCTTTCCTGCCTTTGGGAGAAATTTCCTAGATTCTCCCAGAGGGGAAGACAAAGGCAAGTGCTTTTTTAAAATTTTTATTTTATTGAAATATAGTTCATTTACAATGTTGTGTTAATTTCTGCTGTACAGCAAAGTAACTGAATTATACAATCATTCAGCACGTGTATTTTTTTTTTTTACTTAAGTCTAGTTGATTTACAATGCTGTATTTCTGCTGTACAGCAAAGTGATCCAGTTATACATACACACATTCTCTTTTATATTCTTTTCCATTCTGGTTTATCACAGGGTATTGAATATAGTTCCCTGTGCTACACAGTAGGAATGTTTCGTTTACCCATTCTATATGTAATAGTTCAAAGGCAAGTGCTTTTGCCTGGTGGAGAATGGGGTGGGGAGGCAAAAGCAGAGAGAGGTGCTAGAAATTCTTTAAGATGAAAGGCAAGCAGAGGTTGGGGGCTTCTGGGAGAAGCTGGCACCAGGCCTGATGGGAGCTGTCAGGACCTGATGGGGGCCTGTGGGGAAGCCGGACTCTGGGCACTGAGGCTCCAGCCTCAGCTAAGCTCCCTGTGCCCAAGCCTGGCACAGGTGCAGTGGCGCCACCCCATCACGTGGCCATGGGCCCTGCACCAAGAGCCCTTTGATGATGCCATGCCATGCTGAGCCTCAAGGGTCCTGCCCTGTGTCAAACCCCAGGACATTGTCATAATCCTGGAGGGGGCGGGTGGGATCAGGAGGTGAGTTTTCCATTAGCCTGGTGGGTTGGAGGCTCAGGTTGTGTCAAACTGATTTTAAGAAAATGAGATCATGGGCTTCCCTGGTGGCACAGTGGTTGAGAGTCCACCTGCCGATGCAGAGGACATGGGTTCGTGCCCTGTTCCGGGAAGATCCCACATGCCGCGGAGCGGCTGGGCCCGTGAGCCATGGCCGCTGAGCCTGCGCGTCCGGAGCCTGTGCTCCGCAACGGGAGAGGCCACAACAGTGAGAGGCCCACGTACCGCAAAAAAAAAAAAAAAAAACAGATCATACAACAGTTCTTACACAGCCAAGTTTGAGTTTAAATTCTTGCCGTTAAATTTGGTAACTCTTTATTTGTCCACAGAAATCTTTTGAACACATGAAGTCCATAGTAACAGTTGTTGGAATTGTTGGTCATTGGATCGCTTTTTGGGAAATTCTGACTTTAGAACAGTAGCCTCCGTATCTGGGACTTAACCTTCCAGGAATAATGGGCCAACCAGACAGGATAAGAAGGAGGGGGCTGGTAGAGAGAAGGAGGGAAGAGTGGGAGAGGGAGGAAAAAAAAGGAGAGAGCACGGGAGTCAAGGGCGGGTGGCAAGGGCTTGAGCTAGTGAGCTGTGGGGAGAAAGGACAGAGCGGGAGAGATTGGAGGAGCCGGGAGGTGGAGGAGAGTCCACTGCCGGAGCAGGTGGGGACTCGGCCCTGCTCAGAACCCCTGGGCCTGGGCCGCACCCCACCTTACCTGTGAATGAAGCAGACCCCGGGGGGTTGCAACACCAGATGGGCGCTCTGTGAGAGGGAAGACAGGGCTGGATGTGTGGCTGAGAAGAGGCCCAGCTCAGTTTTGAGGGCAGGATCCTTTCAGAGAACTGGGGATCAGGAGACTAGATGTAGGCCTGCCTTGGCCAGTTGGCTGGAGGAAGGGGCTGCATCAACCCAATGCTTCTTGTTCTGTTTACAGGGGGTATCCAGTCCAGACATTTCCTCCTGCAGGGTACCTCCCAGCTCTAACATTCTATAGTTCCATAAATGGAGTTTAATGTAAAAATCAAGTAAAACTTACAACCATATCAACCCAGTACAGGTATGCGAAGGCCATAGTTGTTACTGAGCTACAGAAACAAACGCTCAGAAGTTCATTCAAAGAGTTATACTTAGTGTTACTTTTCCCTCCAGAACAGCTGTTTCTGGTGTCACACGCACAAAGCAAAGCGAGAGGGGAAAAGAGTCTGTGGGCTCTGCCCTGCCGTGTTCACACAGAAGGAGGAACACTGGCTTCCACAAGCCTGAGGGCTGATGACTGAGGCCCAGGCTGCCTCGCCCTATTCTGGGCGAGGAAGATGGGATGCCATGACCCAGCCTTAAATCCCTTTACAGACATTATTCCCACAACACCCTTCAAGTAGTATACTGGTCAAGACTTCTGGTGATGGTTGTCAGAAACCCAACTCAGACTAGTTTAAACACAAAAGGGAATTTACTGACTCAGATAACTAGGAAACTGAGGGCTGCTTTCAGAAATAGTTGGAACCAGAAATTAAACTATTTCATTAGGGCTGTCTCTTTTTTAACCTCTGCTCTTTCTACTTGGCTACATTCTTTGGACAGCATATTCCCACATGGTAGGATAGTTTGACGACCACACCCCATACTCCACCTTCGCAGTTAGCAGCTCCAGCAGAAAAAAAAATCTATCTTTCTCACTAACCCCACCAGAAAAATCTGGTTGACCAGCTTAAGTCACATGCTACTCTGTGAATCAAACTCTGTGGCCGAGGGATGAAATTCTCTGAGTGGACAGACCTGGGTCACATGCCTTCCCTGTGACTGGGAGGATGAAGTGGGTGAGGCTCAACCCCACTTGAACCCCAGGGCATGGATTACCTACAGGAAAGAAGTGGGTAAAGAAGGGATTCTAGACAGATGAAGACATCAGATGTCCTCAAATACACTGTTGTTTTTTTTTTCACGTTGTAATTTTAAAGAAACATTTATTTTAATCATATAGCTTATACATGAATACATAATTATAGTAACAGTTTAAACTTCAGAGACACGTCTAGGGCAAAAATCTCAATAAAATATCCTAGATAAAATCAATATTATCATTTTCTTAGTATCGCCTACAGTTTTCTTTGCTTTTTAAATACATATATGTAACTTAGAAATATATAATTTGCTGCAATAAATAAATACTAACATCCTATAGATATTGCAATGTAATTTCTTTTTTGGCTCTACATACGATTGTACCTAATTTAATTACATAAATACATATCAAATAGACTGTTTTTAAACCCATTTTGCAGATGAGAAAATTGAGGATCAGATTGGTTAAATAACTCACCTAAGTTCACAAAACTAGAAAGTTACAGAGCTTGGACTTGAAGTCACATTTTTCTGCCTCCAATATGGATGTTTTAACCACTAAACTCTACTATCTAAACTGTTCCAGGAACTAAATTATCTCAGCTCAAATACTTGGGGCTTGTCATTCAGGGCTCTCAAAATAACTGATGTTGCAGGGAGCCTGACAGTAAGTTCAAGACCCCTGGATCCTCAAGGAACTTTTTGCTCTGCTCTGTTCATATTCTTCTGCCTTTTCCCAGTTGGAGGGAAAGAATGAGGGAACCACAAACATACGCCTCATTATCCCTTCCAAGGCTGAATATACAGTATGCAGAATAAGCCAAGCATCATCGTTTAAGGAAAAAGTTCTCAACCACAACGTGTTCACACTGGTGTGGTGACTCACTCATAAGGTGCCTTGCAAATGACCTGTTTTTCTAATAGTTAAAATACTGGAGTTTGCAAATGATTTACCCTTAAAAAAATAAACCAGAGAAAATCCAAGGCTATCCCTATAACAACACCCATTGCATTCACTTGTATTTTATGCTTCCTTGAGCGGGAGAGAGGTGATGTTAAAGCAAGCAGGCATGACCTCGTCATCACCCTGACATTGGTTCGGGGAGATTTTCTTGCTTGTGTGCCCTACTGGAGAAAGGGTTGGGAATTATCGATTTAAAGGAGGATTTCTGCCCACAAATACCTTCTCAATACCTACTTTCAACTCTACTAAGTAAAGGTATATTGGTTTTAAAAGCTAAAGCTAGGTAGGGAGACTGCTCAACATTCGCTGGCATATCAGAGTGAATTATAGGATACCCTTGTACTAGCATAAGGTATTCTAGAGATCGCAGAAGAATGGAGACATTTCTGAGTACTTTCAGATAATAAAAACTTCTGAAGGGCTAAAAAAAAAAAAGTCCAACTTTAAAGTGGAGCTTTCAATAGAGGTGAAAGCTTTGAGTTAATAGATAATCTTATGCAAAATGAAGTTCACACTAGCAAGCAGCTTCCAGAGTGAGCGACAAAGTAGGCAGCAGATTTTTTTTTTCTTTTTGCCATTGTGGCAAAGTGGAGCTTTATCCTTTCAGTTCTGTTTTGCTTTCTGGATGTTTTTAATGTACTTATAGCATAAGAGAGAACCAGATCACACACCCTTGTTCACTGCAGCATTATTCACAAAAGCTAAGGGGTAGAAACACCCCGAATGTCCAATGACAGATGAATGGATAAAGAAAATATTGTGTGTATATACAACGGATTATTATTCAGCCTTAAAAAGGAAGGAAATTCTGACACATGTTACAACATGGATGGGATGTCCATGTAATGTCACATTACACTGTTATGTTCTCAAGGGTAATGTCCTTGAGGACATTATACAAAGTGAAAGTGTTAGTATTTTGTCACAGAAAGACAATTACTGTATGATTCCACTTACACGAGGTATCTTAAAGTGGTCAAACAAACAGAAAGTAGAATGAGAGTTGCAGGGGCTGGAGGGGGAGGGTGGGGAGTTAAGTGGATGCAGAGTTTCAATGCTACAAGATGAAAAGGTTCTAGAGAGTTGTTGCACAGCAATGTGAATATAGTTGACACTACTGAACTGTATATTTTTGAAGGGTTGAGATGATAAATTTTACGTTATGCATTTTCTACACAATTTTTTAAAGTTCTTTTTAAAAAGAAAGAGACAGAAAACTAGGGCTGAGCTGTTCAGTCATTTGAAACAAGCAAAAAAATGCAGGGGTGGGGAGGCAGTAATTGGTCCCAGAATCAAATCCCAGTAGCCTTTGGAAGTCAAAAGTGACAGTGATCCCTTCTCTGGCAGAATAAAGGTCAAAAGAAAAATCTACGTGGAGTAATTTAGTTCGAAAAAGGAACATTCAGAAATAGGAAGAAGAGGAGAGAGGAAGGGAAGGAGTGGTGAGAAGCAAGCTGCAGTTGTAGTCTTAAAAAGGATTATTTTGGGGCTTCCCTGGTGGCGCAGTGGTTGAGAGTCCGCCTGCTGATGCAGGGGACACGGGTTCGTGCCCCGGTCTGGGAGGATCCCACATGCCGCGGAACGGCTGGGCCCGTGAGCCATGGCCGCTGAGCCTGCGCGTCCGGAGCCTGTGCTCCGCAATGGGAGAGGCCACAGCGGTGAGAGGCCTATGTACCGCAAAGAAAAAAAAAAGGATTATTTTCAACAATACACCAAAAAAACCTCCAAAATAATGCAGCAATGTCATATCCGGCATTGTACAAAGTATAAAAGTGTCACCACAGCTGTCACAAAAGCCCTTCATGCTGCTGGCAGGGAAAGATTGCTTATGACTAATTAAAATCTCACCAATCAGTGGTAAACGTTCTGGAGTTTAATCAGATTGCTTTCCCCACACCTAGTGTAAGAAAATGGAATGGAGATAAAGAATAGTTTGAAGGCATAGAACCCTATGATGGTAAACAGGCCAAGGCCAGGAGTTCTGAGTTGTCAAAAGGTAATCTGTGCAGGTGAAAGGGAGTATTCATGGCCAACTAGAGGAGGTAGGGGCAAGGCCTTGAAAGGAGGGTGAGAAGAGAGACAAATGTTACCAGTAAAATTTTGGCCTGTATCAATACATTGGTTCTGCCTTCTCCCTTCCTACAAACAAACAATTTCTATTTGTTCTTTTTTACTTTCTCAATTGAAGTGTAGTTGACTTACAATGCTGTGTTAGTTTCTGATGTATAGCAAAGTGAGTCAGTTATACACATATATAATACATACTGTTTTTCATATTCTTTTCCACCATGGTTTATTACAAGGTACTGAATATAGTTCCCTGTGCTATACAGTAGGACCTTGTTGTTTATCTATTTTATACATAGTAGTTTGTATCTGCTAATCCCAAACTCCTAATTTATCCCTCCCCCACCCCCTTTCCCCTTTGGTAACCACAAGTTTGTTTTCTATATCTGTGCATCTGTTTCTGTTTTGTAAGTAAGTTTAGCTGTGTCATATTTTAGATTCCACATATACGTGATATCCTATGGTACTTGTCTTTCTCTTTCTGGCTTCCTTCACTTACTATGATAATCTCTAGGTCCATCCATGTTGCTGCAAATGGCATTATTTCATTCTTGAAACAAAATAGTTCTTTTTTTTATTTTTTATTTTTGGCTGCGTTGGGTCTTCGTTGCTGTGCGGGATTTTCTCTAGTTGCAGTGCGTGGGCTTCTCATCGCGGTGGCTTCTCTTGTTGTGGAGCATGGGCTCTAGGGACGCGGGCTTCAGTAGTTGTGGCATGCAGACTCAGCAGTTGTGGCTCGTGGACTCTAGAGCGCAGGCTCAGTAGTTGTGGCGCACAGGCTTAGTTGCTCCGCGGCATGTGGGATCTTCCCAGACCAGGGCTCGAACCTGTGTCCCCTGCATTGGCAGGCGGATTCTTAACCACTGCACCACCAGGGCAGCCCGCAAAATAGTTCTTACTTAAATTTTATTAGTCTCTGCCTTCTTCCCATCCTAACTCCCACAGCTACCAGAGGGTTGAGACAGGCAAAGACAGACCCACCTCGGGGAGCTGGCTCATGGCAAGGATGGAGCTCCCAGGGATCGCCCTGGAGTAGCTGCAAGGCCCGCACAGGAACGTGCTGGGTTACTGATGCCATGAGGTGATGTACACAAAGGCAGCTTAGTGGAAACTTTGTCACACAGATGGCTACATGAAAGCCAGCCTGGCCAGCAGCCATACATTATGTGATTTGAATGTGCAGCCCTTCTGGACCGGGCGAGGGCTGGCTAAGGCGGCATCCCCTGAGAGAGGCTGTGTTCCCTGCCCTGTCCGCTCTGGACACCAGGATCCTGTCAGCAGTGGTTAGGTGGGGCTCTTCTCCCAGGCAGATTCCATCTATGAAAATACCTGGAAGTGTTCTTTAATTTAGACTTCAATAAAGACAAAACCAAGGTTAATTGGGAATGGCTGAGTCTCACGTTCTGTAATGAGAAGCATCTAAAATTTACTGTACTGTTAACTTGGGAAAACTGCAGCTGGGCTCTGATGTTGACTTTCACTCCTTCCTAAGGAACTGAGAAGTCTGCTGATTTTATGGTATCCAGGTCTAGCTGCTCTGCTTCTTCTATTCCACCTAATTTTTGACTCATACTGGTCCAGGTTCAGGGGATTGTTTCTTGTATCAAGGCTCTTGTTATTAATTGCAGAGAAATCTCAATCTCCATATCTGGAATCTCTCAAAGTTCAGATTTTAAATAACAAAGGCCGTATTAGTTAACATCTAGGAAGGTTGCCTTTTCCAATGTGTTCTGCAAAATGCCTACGGTCACTTATTTATAACCCACAAATGGCTCCTTTCTCTACTTGCAATGTGCCCTTCTGCTCCACCATCAGCATCTGCTTGCCTCTGGTCAGCTGCCTCTGTGGTGGACTGGGTTGGGAACTGGATTTCTTGGTATCAAGAATTGCTTCCAGACTGAATCTGAGCTTCCCCCATTGGAGAGAAATGTAGATTCTAGGTCACTTCTTGAGCAATCCCATTCAACATCCCCCTTTGACTTCAGATGGTTTAGGGTTTTACTCTTTAAGCATTTCACGTTTACAGATGAGGGCAGGAAAGAACTTGAAGACTGAGCTACTGCGTATGGATGTGAGTTTATACACTGTGCCAAGGTGCCCAGCCAAGGAGGCAAATAGGGCTGAATTCCAGTCCTGCAGGAAGGGATGCCTTTTTTTTTTTTTGCACAAAAGCGGCAGCTTTCCACTAAGCCATATGCTGGTGGAGTGTGTCCACACAGAAGGGATATCCTTTTAGAATTTACGTACTTTATGGGCTGACAGCAGCCTATCCTGAAACAGATGCCACGGGATGGGGAAATTAGGGTTCTAAGGAACCTAAAGAAAAGTTTACTGGGATTGTGAAGGGAGAAAATTCCGCATGATCATTCCCCCAAACGGAAGCCAACAACATTCAGTCTAAAGACCAAAGATTAAGAATCTGAAACTCTGCGCCCTAATAGACTCTCCACTGGGACATGCGTCACTTTCCCCATCTAACTCCTTTTTCCTCTCCCCTAACACCACTTTGGGAGAAAGTGAGCTTACATAATGTACAAATACCACAGAGCATAGTAGACAGTTCAGAGCTGCACTAGATGCCGTAACCTGACATACACACTGATGGGAGTGATTACATTCAGCCACAGTGGAAGTGGCGTGGGAGCCCAAGGTGCCAGGCCGACACGCAACAAAAGAGAGCTTTGCTCAGCGTGGTGAGCTCTGCCCACAAATCTTGCTCCTCCAGACTTCCCTTTCATTCCTCACCGTTTGCACACCCCGTCTTGCTGCTCGTGTTCTATGTTCTGGAATCCTCACTGCCTCCCAGACCGTGTGGTTTGCTTTAATTGTTGCTCTTTGTTTTTGTGAAGCGGAGTTCTGATGAACAGGATACTGGAGTCTCCAGCCAACTCTAGTCGTTCCTTTTGTCCCTACCTTTGCTGCTCAGGTACAGCAGTAAATGTGGAAACAGATATTTTGGAGCACCTAGTACGTTCCAGGCATGATATGTACTTCTAGGCACTGGCAATACAGTGGTGATTCAAACAGCCGAAAACCCCTGCTCATGTGGAACCTACACTTTAGAGCTGGTGGGGTGGGGGAAAGACAGGTAATAAACAAAATAAGCAAGGGGAATGTGTAGTGTGTCAGATGGTGACAAGAAAGCAGGACAGTGTGGAGGTGGAGGTGCCATTTTCTGAAGGTACTTGAGAAGGCCCTCAGTGAGAAGACCACATCTGACTACAGGTCTGAAGGAGGTGAGTGAGCTGTGACATAGCTGAGAGAAGAACTCACCGTGATTCTTTTGTAACTCTCACGCTTCTGATTGGCTACACTGGGTTTATATTTTACTAACTCATACCAAGGGTATTAGTTATCAGTAGCTGTGTAACAAATCACCCCCGAACTTAGTAACTTAATACAACCAATGTTTATTTCTCGCAGTTGCTGTGGGTCAGGAATCTAAGTGTGGCTTGGTTGGGTCCCTCTGGTTTAGGGTCTGTCACAAGGTTGCATTGAAGGTGTCAGCCAGTGCTACAGTCATCTCAAGGCTCAGTTGGAAGAGGACCCACTTCCAAGATCACTCAAGTGGCTGTTGGCAGGTCCTCACAGAATCCTCGCTGAAGGTATCAGATCCTTGCCACTTGGAGCTCACAACAAAGCAAGCCAGCAAGAGTGTGAGCATGATAGAAGTCGCAGTCTTTTTATATCTTAATCTTAGAAGTGACATCTCATCATTTTTGCCATATTATGGAAGAGAGTCATTATGTCCAGCTCACACTCAAGGGGACGGGATTACAGAGGGATGTGAATACCAGGATGCGGAGATCACTGAAGGCATCTTAAAGGTTGCCTACCACCCCAAGAATAGAACAAAGGCATGCACATCCTTTAATAGTCACCTGGACTACACCTCCCAGTCACTTTTCCCTGTAGCAGCCAGAGTGGTCCTTATAAAGTGTAGGCAAGAGCTATTACTAATCTCTGCAAACCCTCCATCATATCTTAGCACAACATCCGCATTTCAGGTTCTGACCTCTGCCTACCTGCCCACACTTATCCCACCACACCTGACTGATGCTGCGGTAGCCACAGGAGCTGTCTTGCTCTTCCTTGAATACATAGAACCCATTCCTGCCCTTTGCATTAGCTGTTCCTCCTGCCTCAAATGCTTCCCACATGGTCCTCCTCCCATCATTTGGGTCTCTTAACAGAGCTGGGGGCTTTTCCTGACCACCCCCACTTAAAACATCCCCCTATACCTCCTCTTCTCCCCCTTATTCTATTTTCTTGTCCTCAGACCACTTAACACTTTCTAAAATTGTATATATGTTTGTGTTTGTCTATTGTCCACCTCCCTGTCTAAAAGGTAAGATCCATGAGAGCAGGGATTTTTGTCTGTTTTGTTCATTACTATATTCCCAGTGCCTGGGATTTAGGGGATTCTCAGTAAATGTTGCCAGAATGAATGAATGAATGCCATTTAAATGTATGTAAAGATGAAATCATCTCTAACACAGTAATAATATTATTTTCCATTTGGGGGGTATTACATTCTAGGAAATATATAAACATAATTTTATTTAACCTTTATGAAGATCCCACGAGGTAGATATGATCATTATCCAACATTTTACAGAAGAGGAAACTTACCAGCCGTCACACAGTAAAAGGAAGAGCTGAGATCGGAACCCAGGGCTGTCTGACTCCACGGCCCACACTCACCACTGAGGTATACTGTCTCCCCAGCAACAAGGCAGAGGCCGCCAAGGGCATCTGCAGAGCATGAGCCCTGTCCTCATAGGACTGCAGTCACTATTAGACCATTTCTAAAGCTTCTCCCTGGGAAATCCTAATGTACAGCCTGGGATAAGAACCTTTGCTCTAAAGCATCCTGTCTTAGACTTCAAGATCCAGTGAAAAATATTAATGCAGTGCCTACCTCAATCTATACTTTAATAGAACATTTATTTACTCTCAAGGCAGTTTTGGACAAAACTGTGACATTTAGGTCGGGGCAACGCAGAGTCCTGGGTGAGACTTGGGCAGCCCTGGGTTTCTGCCCTCCTCACCCACACTTACCCATGTTGTGGCCTCTTCCCTCAGGGTTCTGGGCGAGGACAAGCCAGGACTGTCCCCCAATGCAGGGTACTCAGCCTCCACTGCTGTCGCTGGCTACCGCCTTATGAACAAACAAGGCTCCCACCCATCAATTTTTCCTCACCCTCCCCTTCTCGACAGTGTGTGGAGCACCTGCCTGCTATCATTCCCTGCTCCTGCCACGCAGAATTTCTTTCAGTCCCAGAGCTCATCAGGTTCTCTCACCTACTGGCTTAGGTCATGCTTGTGCCTCTACCTAGAACAATCTTTCCCTCTTATCGCCTGATTAAAGCCCATTCTTGCTTCTGGTCTCAGTGCAAATGTCACTTCCTCCAGGGAGACTTCCCTAACCACCTCACTCCCTGCCTGGGTATGTCTCTGCTCTGCTGGCAACCAAGATTTCCTCTGCAATAGGGGACTACTACCTTGGATTCACAATTACCTGATGTTCCTATAGAGGTTCATTGAGATCAGGGACCATACCTGTTGGGCATCTGTTTGCAGCCTAGTGTTTATTCACTCTCCTCTAAGAGACAGCTTATCATATTTCCTTTGGGAAATGTCCTTCCTCCCCATTTCAGCCATGTGCTTTGTGTGAGATTGACACCAATGCCCAGCTCCAGTTGTGGAGCTTAAATTAACCAGCATTCCCCTACCTCCATTCTCCCTGTCACAGTGATTGGCTCAGGGGTGACATGTGACTTAGGCAGGACCAATCAGAATGAACCTCAGTGCTCCCCCCCTGGAAAGGATGCACCCTGTCCTTTCTCCCCTACTGTTCATGTAAACTCCTGGGATACTGGAAGCCACCCAGGATGGATGCGGGTGAGGCTTAGGGTGGGTGAGTCTGGCCAACAATGGAGACAAGCAGAGTTAGGAAATGGAGAGAAAAAAACAAAGTCCTGGTCACATTATTTGAGCCCCTGGATCAAGCATTGCCTGAAACTAGAGCTACCTTTAGACTTGTCAGTTACACAGACCAATAAATTCCCCTTGTATTTAAACCAGGTTGAGTACACAGACCAATAAATTCCCCTTGTATTTAAACCAGGTTGAGGGTTTGATTATTTGTTGTTGCTCCTTGCAACTAAGGAACATGCAAATTTCAAATTCTGCCTTATCACCACCCTCTCTGGAGGCCTCAGCATAGCACCTCACACTTTGTTTTGAGTGAATGAAGAAGTTTCTTTGTTCTGGGTAAGAAACCTGGGGACAGGCACAGGGCAGGTCCTGGAAGCACTCAGCTCTCTCTACTCTGGTAACTGGAAAGGCTGGTTCTACTTCTGTCTCCCCTATTCCTACTCAAAGGCTGGTCAGACATCCCTCCCTCAGCTCCCCTGGGCCCTGCAGACTCAGGAGCTCTTCTATCTGCCTGAGACGCAATCCCCAACTCCTGGTCCCACTTACAGAATCATCCCTGACTAGCTTCATTCAAGCCCCCAACTTGCCTCAGCAGGTCTAGTAACTCAGAGCTGTTTAGGGACCACGGACCACTCAAAGCACAGATTTAGGGCACTGTCTACTTGTCTTTAAAAAAAAAAAAAAAGCCAGGCTGTGATTGGTTCTTCTACTCACACTCTGAATGAATTCTGGGCCCTGTTGGTGTCACCAGTCTGTTTCTACTTCTGTTGTTGGAATCACAGAATTTGAGAAAGAAACAGAGGTCACCTCGTTCAACCCCCTCCCAAGGTATGGGGTCTAGCCTGCCTTGGCTTGAACACATCAGGGACCGGCTGCTCCATCCTTTGCAAAGCAGACTTGTATTCAGACAGCTCAGATTGTTAGAAAGCTCTTCCTGTAATTGAGCTGGAATCTGTTTTCTTGTCATTCCACCTAGTCCTGGATCTGCCATCTGGAGTCGCTGGCATCAGCCTGATCGCTCCCCAGCATGGCAGCCATTGGGATATATGAGGACAGCTCACATGTCCCTCAAGTCTGCTTGACTCCAGGCAAAGCATTCCCTGTGCCCTCCCCCAGTCCTCCTATGGTTTAGTCTCCTGATATTGCACTAGCACATCATCCTCTGGATGTGCTCCAACTTGTGCTTGTCCCTCTGAACATACGGCTCCTTGAAGAGATCTCAACAGTCTAGATACGGCCTCTCCAGCGCCAAGTACAATAGAACCATCCTGTACCTTGTTCTGGACTCCTCACACCTATTAATAATGACATTAAGTTTCCAGTGGCATTTTGACAGCCTCATCATGCTATTGGTTCAGTATAATGTTAACAAGAAAAAAATTCATTGAATTTTCCACATTTGATGTCTGGAGCTCTACACTGATTTCTCCTTAATCTTATCTTGTCAGTTTCAGACTGGGCAAGAATCACTAAGGGGACCCTATAATTTATCATCTGAATCAGGACATTTTTGAGAGCGAAAGTGGTACTATTATTGCTATTAATAATCACATTGAGACATCAGGCATAACCAGGACTGTCCCAGATGAACCTGGACTTGAGTCAGGTAGTGGCTAGGACCTCAGGATAGTGGTTAGGACCACAGAGTCCAAGTTCAAACCCCAGTGCTCTCATTTACCAGCTCTGTACTTAATCTCTCAAAGTTTCTGTTTTCCCATCTTGAAAAGGGAGATAATATTCCTACATCATAGGGTTATAATAAGCAAGATCATTTATGGAAAGCATTTAACCCAGAGCCTGGCTTGCATTAAGCGCTTAGAAAATATCACCTGTTATTTTTAGCCTCTTGAGGTCTTTTTGAATTTGAGCAGCTATCCCTCCCAGTATTGTGTCATCTTTAAATCTGATAAGTATGATTTCCACTGCTTTGTCTGAATTACTGCTTAAAATAACCTGTGTCAGCGTCTAAGACAGAACCCTGTGGCCTGTCTCTGGTGTTCTCTTTCCAAGTTCATGTTGATGCGTTGGTCACTATTCTTGGGACTTGGCTGTTAAACTAGCTAACGCAGTGCATTAGAGGAAAGTGAGTTCAGTATTAAGAGATCCCACAACAATTCAGAGGCTTAACAGACATACAGGTATCTTTCTCTCTCACATAACTGTCCGGAGAGGCCCCACTTAGGTGAGAAACCATCCTCCCACCGTCAGTCAGGGAGCCAGGCTGAGGGCAGTTCTTCCGTCTTCAGCACATGGTTGCTTTTGCTCAGTTGGTCACCCTTCCAGCCAGCAGGAAGGGGAAGAGCTCGGAGGAGCAAATAAGAGAGGCTTAAGGGCCGGGCCCGGAAGTGGCAAGCATCACTTCTGCTCAGGTGCCAGTGGGGAGAACCTAGATACAGCAGGCACCTGCCAGCACAGAAGGTGGGAAATGCAGTATAGCTGAGCAAAGAGGGACCAGCTCCACACCTCTTCCAACGAAGAGGGGGAGGTGGGAACTTGGTGGCCAGCTAGCCATCTCTACCTCAACCATGCCCCTAATGCATTATAATTCAGCCCACATTTTCTATCTTGTCCTTGAGGAAATAAAGTCAGACTCTCCCAAATGCCTTATGAAGTCAAAGGCTTCCAGCATTCTGCTCTGCCACTGGCCTGGCAACCTCCCACAGAAAGAAATAGTTTCCAGGGCCTTGTAAGAAGATGGCATACAGGTGGCCTGCACTGTCTCTGAAAAATGGTTTCACATTTTGGGCAGTGAAATTTATTTAATCTTCCTATTAATCTGTGTGGGGAAGAAACAAAAAGGAGAATGCAGGAACACAGTGGAATTCAAAAAGTGAAATCAAATGAAATTCCAAGACTTTGGAACTTTATGGAACTTTATGGAAGAGTCAAGCAAAAAGAGAATTCTACATAAAAGTTAAAGTAATGTAATGGATTGTTCAACATTTGTCTTTGAGCAGTTCTGAGCTCCTTGAAATAGATTGTAGGAACCAGATTTCTGAGACAAGTAACATAAACATTATGTTCAGCTTTGAAACTCCAGCCTGGAGCTATTAAAACCAAGCACTGTGGATAAGTAACCTCCCCCGAGACAATTGAGCTGTTCATTCAACAAACATGTGTACAGAATCTACTTGGTGCCAGGCACTGTGCAGGGAATAAAGAAATAAACAAGAAGTGGTCCCTGCTCTTGAAGGTTTTTCAGACAAAAAGGTCAAAATTCCTAGCAGCAAAAGTCAGAAACCGAGTCTGGCTACTTTAAGCAGAAAATGAATTTATTAAAGAATATTAGTTAGATCACAAAACCTCTGGGAAACTATGCAGCTAGGAATCACACCCAAAACACTTCGCAGAACTATCTAGAGGAGACACTACTGGTCCCCCTGTTGACACAGACATGTAGCCTGAACTGGTGACATTGCTGATGCAGGACCTCAGATGCTCTCATCAGGATCTTCTGCCACTACCTCTGAGACTGTGGTAGATACAGGCCACATTGGCCAGATTGCATTCCGTCTGGTGCTCGCTGCTTTGCGGCACTAGCTTCTGATTCAGGGTCCTGGACGGACACGTGCTGTTGGTCATCCAGGTCACATGCTGTGCCTTAGCTGCAAGGGAAGCTGGCAAAGTGAATATGTGCCTTCCACGATGGGATGTGAAGATTCATAAAACTGAGAATTCCCCAAACAGAGGGAGAATGTGAAAGGTCTTGGGTGGCAAAAAAAAAAATTTATAAATGTCCATGATGAGGTGAAAAAAATGCATGTAAATGCATACATTAAAAGGGAGTGTTTTATAAACTTTATGAACAAAGAGTTGTGGAAACAAAGAGGACAGAAAAGTAAAATCTGACTGGGCAGGTCAGCAAAAACTTCACCAAGGTGATCTCCACCTCTCCTACCCATCTGATGCGTTATCGTTCTGCTCACATTTTCTGTCTTGTCCTCTGGTCCTAAAGTACGAGTAAGAGCTTTATGGGAAAAGAATCTGAGGAGAGGCACTGCACCTAGAGAAAAGGCATGTGAAAAGGCACAGGAGTGGAAGGCTTGGCATGTCTGCTGAGAGTTCCATATAGGGAAGTGAAGGTTGCATTATCAGCAGCAAAGGGTAGATGGGCTGAGAGGTTAAGATCAGACCATGAAAAGCCTTGTATGGCGGGTAGGGAGTATGGATTTTATTTTGAAGGAAAAGGACTCACTGGGTGTCATTTAAAGATGGGAGTTGGTAAGACCTGCTTGTTTTTAAGAAGTAAACTGGTGCAATGTAGTGGGTGGATTGGGTAGGACAGAAAATGAGGATGAAGAAAGAGACCAGAGGCTGGTGCAAAAGGTAAGTGAAAATGATGCAGACCTAAACCAATGCAGTGGCATCAGGAATGGAGGGAAAGCTGAAAAATGCTTCCAAGTGGATATGCCCAATGGGAAACCCAGACTGTGGGTCTGGAGACACAGTTTGGGAATCCCATTAGTGTTTAGATAATCATCGATACAATAAGAGAGGGCACAGGGGGTGAACAGAAGGCGACCGTGACCATCGCTTAAGCGTTAGAATCTTCAAGTCAGGTTCCCCAATCCCAGCACCAAGCCAAGTGCAGGGTGTGCCCAGGACATAAGGCGCCACACTGGGTGTCAGTGGCAAGAGAGAGGTCGTGAGCCAAGCTTCCCAGAACTCATGGTCTGGTTGAAGTGCCTAGAGGGCAACTGGGGTTCTGGCTCCCCAGGACCAGTTTCCTCTTCTCATTGCAATAGCACCTGGTTTCTTTGGAAGAATTATCTCACCCATTGTGTGCAGTCTTGGGAATGTCAATCAAGGTGACCTGTCCAGCCCTGGGCTAAGAGGTGGGCATGAGGCCCAAGGGCAATCGGATACTCTTCAAGGACTTTGTATGTTGAGGCAAGTGAAGCAAGGCTGAAAAGAAGAGGTTGGAGTTGGTTCAATCAGGCAACTTCTCCCTCAGGAGACTGCCTATCAGTCCCTGCTCCATGGAATCCAGAGCTGCCCTCACTTGGTCCTTCTGCAAGCCTGCCTTTCTAGCCTGCCTTTCAATTCTGTGAACTCAGTGAGACTCTTCAGTTGGATTTCTCTTCTGCTTAGAAGCTGGAATCTGTGGCTTGCAATCGGAGAACCCCAACCAACTCACAGAGCCATAAACACTCGTGGGAACTCTATGTAGGAATCCGTACCAACCAACCTCCAAACAGAGGCAAAGTAATTATGCAAAAGGAATAGGGATCTCATGTGCACCAGCACAAAGACTGAGAAGCTTCGATTCTAACTGATTCCATCCTCACTTGTCAGAAGACCTTGATCCCTTTACATCTCTGGTGCTCAGGGTTCACATCTGCAAATCATAGTACTGGGCTGGATGATAACTCAGTGTCCAGTGGTGTGCTGGTAAACTGAGTCTCAGAAGTGGGGGTGGGGGGCACTTGATTCATAGTGTTTGATGATTTTTTACAGTGTAAATATGCCCCCCGCCATGGGTTTAACAAGCAGCTTACAAATTTCCTGAACATGTTGCTCTTGCCGTGAGGTACAGGCCAGCTCAGGTACGTGATTGCTGGTGTCCCTTCTAGAGCCGGCTTCTGGTCTGGGAAGCTAGGAGACTAAGTATATGGCTCTTGTCGGAAGGAGAGAGTGTAGGGCAGTGTTTCTTAAACTCTGGTGTGGGAGAATCACACAGGAAACTTATTAAAATGCAGTTGACCATGGAACACCATCAGGCACTCTGAATTAGCATGGGAGGGGTCTCAGAAATCCGCACACACTCCCCATTTGGTTCGGATGCAGGAGGTGTGAGGTCCATACTTTGAGAGACAGCAGCTCGGTAAGCGGAAGGGAATATGAAGAAAGAAGAGGGTACCAGTGGTGGTGGGAAATGGAGAGGCAAGGGGAGAGAGGAGGACTGTGGAGGAAATGGTAACCCAGATCACAAACACCACGGGGATGTGGAGGCTGATGGAGGAAAAGAGGGGAGGGAGGCAGGAAATATTCTCAGCTAAACATCCAGACGTGGAGTGCTCTACAGAGCGCCACGTACAAGAGGGCTTTTAATAAAATTTGATGATGATGGTGATGATGACGGTGATGGTGATGACAGTGATGCTGGTGGTGATGGAGGGCAGTAGGCTTTGTTCACCAGCCTTACAGAGCTGATAGGAAGCAGAGCCATCTGGTGCATACTCGGCACATTACAGAATCTATTCTGCTTTCGCTATTGCTGCTCAGCCAAATTTATATCTGTTTCTGGCTGCAAAACTTGCCTGGTATTGGACTACGCCCTGAGCTCTGAGCAGGAAGAATCCCACGCCGAGGACGTGATCAGTTTTTCCCGAGCCCAGGGCAAGTCTACCTCTCTGAGCCTTCCTAGAATTTGAGTCCTTGTTCTAGAGGGTGGGAACCCAGGAATGTCTCCAAATGAATGATTAAAAGCTCTGAAGGAACGTGTGCTCGCATACCCAACCCTCTGTCTCCTCCCACAGGAGAGGGCAGCTGTGGCCCAATCTCACTGCTTTTTCACATCCTCGATCCTGTTATTCTATGGCTTCCAGGGGCAGGGACAGGGTTTTGCTCAGCTTTTCAGGCTACAGCCTGTTCCACGTCTGCTGGGTGGAGGGAAAGATGATGCAGGCAGGTGATGGCCACATACTATTAGGGCTGGGCTGACTGAGACAGATACAGACAGAAGAAAAGTAATTAACCAGTGGCAGTGGGTAGCTGAAGACTAGGGGTCCAAATACCCCAAAATTTACCATTCTAGAGGAGGAAAATGAATCTGCTTAAAGATACACAGTGAATTAATAATGATACACTTTGTAAAAAAACCTGACTTATGTTCCTCCCTGCCCTAATCACTCCCAAAAAATAAAACAGGAAAACAAGACAACTTGCAGGAGAGTAGGGGAGGTATGGGCTGGTAGAAGAGGCTCTAGGGACCCACAGACATTTGTCTCTGTAGTCTTTCAACTGACTGAAAGGCACTGTTCCAAGTGCTCCAAGGCACACAGGCAGAATTTCTCTTCCAGGGGCTGAAACACAGGACATCGCTAAAACGCTTCTGGATCCTGAAATGATGCTTTGAGCTGCACGCACCTGACTTTCTCCATCTACAATTCCTCGTCAGAAATCCTTCCTTCTACCCTAACATCTGAGACACCGCACTCAGCTTTTCAGACCTACTTGCTTTGTGTTCCCACAGCTCAGCTCAGACAGATGAAATGCTGGATAAAACCTTTCAGTTCATGGGGCAGGGACCTTGTCTTTGTGTCTCATAAAATGCTGTGTACACCTGCAGTGCTTTGTAAATAATAAATGGCCATAATAAAGAAGCTGCCTCTTTGGGGTCAGGGACACATGTTTGCAGAAAAACAGCCCCTCCTGCTTCCCAGGTCTGTCTGGTGTAGCTGTTTCCAAGCTTGAAAATACACAGCACAGAGCTTTCCAAAGGGCCATGTGACCTGAAAACTTAGGGTTCCAAATAGAAGAAAAGGCACAATGCCAGGATTTCTTGGCCAAAGGAGGTCAGGGAGCAGCCTGCTGACGTACCATGTACTTGCACATGGAAATACAAGATGTCATTATTCAAGTTTTATTGTTCTGTTTAATCTGGCCTTTACAAATTATAACAGCACAGGCCTTTTTATCCAAGTACATAATAATAATTCACTATTGAAAGAGAGATTGATTGGTAATATCAGGTATTATTTTTATAATAATGACTTACCAATTCAGTATAGGGCAGAAGGGAGGCCTCTTTCCAAACAGGTGAATAAGCTGAAATGGACAAAGAAAGTCTCATTAGGGGAACTATGGGAAGGGCATCGATGATTCCCACATGGTCACTCGCTGTGATGACCCCATGCCACTGACACTGGGAACAGGTAGAGTAAGGCACCGGTGCATCCCACTGGTCTCTCACTACAACCAAGAAATGACAGTTCATCTTTTTGAAAATGTGCAGCTAAAGTCTCCCCTCCTTCTTCCTTTCCATTATGTTCCTTCTGGGGCATCATAAGGGCAAGAAAATCTCGACCATTACATGCCCATCTATTAGATATTTTGGCTGCAGAAGTTTAGAGCACATTCGTAATATTACTAGCTATCATTTATTGCAGGCTTGCTGTGTACCAGGCACTGTGCACCCCTTCATTTAATCCTCTCCACCTACCCTATGAAGTAAATCCTATTACTATCCATTAGGTTCATGGTCTAGGGTCCAGTATAGTTAGGATTCAAATAGTCTTACATTTGAATCCAGAACTCAAGATCTCAACCACTATTATCTACCATATCTACTGCCATTTGGAACTTTTTTATTTTAGGCTGCACCGTGTGGCACGCAGGATCTTAGTTCGCTGACCAGAGATCAAACCCACACCCCTCGCAGTGAAAGCGTGGAGTCTTTTAACCGCTGGACTACCAGGGAAGTCCCTGGAAATTTTTTTAAGGTTGAAATAGTTTACTCAACATAAGTGGCTCGACCTTGACACCTCTAGTCAAGAGGGAATAATTTTCAATCACCCAAACTGATGGGAAGGACAGAGCAGTGGTGTGGGTAATCCCAACACATGGATCTTCAGGAAATCATTTACCTAGGGCTCTGGACTGCTCAGCTGGGATAGTTTGCAGCAGACTGTCTTCTGAATGATGTTTTTCCAAGGCAGATATTAAAAGTAGCCCATGGTCTCTAAGAATATTCTGGTTAAGTGGAAGAGGGGAGTAACTCTGAAGGAGGGATGGGGATGCAGGAACTGCTGAGGCATGAAAATGTGACCACGATAACCCGTAAAGCTGACTAGATTTGCTCTTTCTAATTAGCAGAGCTATACGGTTGTAACTCCTTTGTACCTCTGAGACTTTCTTTTTAAAATTTCTTTATCTTGAAATGAGGAAAGTTGGAGGAAAATTAGGAAGGTGGATGCGTCAAGCTTCTTATCGTCTTGACCTGACCATCTGCCCTAGACTCGATTTATTCCAGATGGCATGAGCCATATTGACGAGCAAGTAGGGAGACGGTCTCCACCCAAGACTTGCTCTGGACTAAAGTTATTGCCTCACAAATGACTCACTAATTTCTAATTAATCCTCTGAGCCATCCCAGAGCCCTGGCTAGAGCACGCTGTGCCCCTCCCCTGCCCTCCTCACAAGCAGGGAGCAAAATGAAACACAAGCTGGGCAGCGCACATCCCTTTCGTCTTCACATTTGGTTCGTATCACGGAACCACATTTGTTTTTAAAATCTCAAGGGTGGGGGGCTGGCTGGGAGGAACTATGGAGGGAGAAGGGATGTGTATATGTGTGGAGGGGGCTATTATGTGGCGGTAGTTACGGCAGTGATGTGTATGTTGGTGTGTGTGGGTGGGTTCATGTGCAGTGTGGTGTGTAGTGTGATGTCATGTGTGTCGTGTCAGTCAAGTGCATGGTGTGGTGCACGTGATGTGGTATGAGTGTGGAGGGGACAGATGTAGTGGTAGTGATGGTGGTGGTGGTGTGTGTGTGTGTGAGTGTGTGAGTGTGGGTGTATAAAGACAGACAGAGTGAAGCTGTCTCCAACAAAATAAACTGCTTGAAAAGGGAGTTTTTCTATTCCCTAAAAATTTGCCAGGGTATCTTCCTTTTTGGCTAAAGCTTCTGTTCAGAGGGTCTCTGGTGCTCAGAATAAAAAAGGACAAGCTGGACTTCAACCAAATAAAATGAGTGTTAAAGATATTTGGGGGAGAAGCATTAAAAAAAAAAAAAAAACAAAACCCAGCGCTCTCAATGCAGTGGTTTCAGTTTCCTTCCACTGGGTGAGAAGAGTATTTAATTTTAAAAACCAAGTCGCGTCTCCAATGCTACACCGGGAGGGAAATGAGACAAGCACACCACCTTATTTGTAGATTCATCTCCGCTCCTGTGATAGCTCCTGTTTGCCAGGTCGTGGATAGGATGAAATTCTCTCTTTGTGGAATATTAAAAAGGACTTTTTGAGTCTCCTAGGATTTGGAATGAATCTTGCAGCAACTGATAAAATCACCCTGATAGGGAGGTGCCACCTAGGGGCAGGAAGGGGCTGGAGGATTGTGTCCCAAATGCTAGCTCTTGGATTTGGGGTCCTCACCCAGGGATCAGCCCAGACCACTCCAGCAGCTTCAAAAGTATTTCCACTGAGAGGCTTTTCCTCAAGCCAAATTCCCCTGCACAGAGGCATTCCAGAGTAATGCAAAGGAAGTAAACATATGAAAAGATGTTTGACTTCATATTCATCGAGGAAATGTAGATTAAAACAATAAATCAATACCAACTTGGCAAAGGTTTTAAAAATGATCACGCCAGGGCACTTCCATATGTTGCTGGAAGTAATGTAAATTAGTGTAACCTTTCTGGAAGTTTGTCAGTACATACCGAGAGACTTTAAATATTCCTACTCTTTGATGCAATAATTCCATTGCTAAGAGCTTACTCTAAAGAACTTACCAGAGTATAAAGGTTTTTCTGCAAAGATGTCCATTGCAGTGTTAGTTATAAATGTAAAAAATTGGTATTAACTGTAATGTCCAAAATAGGGAAGTTTTAAGATAAATGGTGGAACAAGCACATGATGGAATGCCATATATTCAATAAAAATCATATTTTGGGGGAATTCCGTGGTGGTCCAGTGGTTAAGACTCTGTGCTTCCACAGCAGGGGCCATGGCTTCGATCCCTGGTCAGGGAACTAAGATCCCTCAAGCTGCATGGTGTGGCCAAAAAAAAAATGATATTTTTGGACCCTCCCAAATGACATGAAAAAATAGTGAAATATAATGAGAAGTGGAAAAAGCTGCATACAAGAAAGTATATATACAATAAATATTCATAGGAAAGGGGGCTAAAAGGATATACATTAAACTGTTAATAGCTGTTTTCTTTGAGGAAAGATTATAAGTAATTTTTTTCTTTCTATTTTTTGCATTTTCTATAATTTCCTATATTGACCATGACATATTATTATAATAATAAAAACAATATATGTGATTAAAGAACACATATTGTTATGAACAACAATGACAAAGACAGTAGAGGAATTTCTTTCTGTTCGAGGGAAAGGCACTAATATTTATAAGCATCTCCTCTGTGTCAGGCCCCTTGCTGTGTCATCTCAGTTAATGTGTATAACAGACTTGGAAGGAGTGTCTCTTCTCATACCTCCGACACCTCTCCCTGCCCCTCACTTTCACCCCATGGCCTTGCTTCCTGTTTTAGCCAGGGAAACCTGCTAAAATACAAGTCAGATCATGTTACGCAGGGTGAAAGCCCAGGTCCCTTCAATAGCCTACATGGTCCTGTATAACCTGGGCTCCTAATTCCTCCTCCAGCCTCACTCTGCTTCTCTCTACCTTGCTCACTCTGCTCTCCACAATGCTCTTGTGGCTGCTTCTAGAACATACCAGGCGTGCTCCTCCCACAGATATCTGCCTGACTTGCTCCTTTATATCCTCAGGCTTTGTTCAAATATCACTTTCTCAATGAGGCTTTCCCTGAGCATCCTGTTTAAAATTGCAGGTTTCCCCCCATGTCCCCTTCCCCTGCCTCATCGTCTCTATAGCTCTTATCACCATCTGATATACTGGGTAGTTTATCTTTTCATTTCTTTGTCGTCTAGAATGTATACTCCTTAAAGGCAGAACCTTTGTAGGTCTTTTTTGTTCCTTACTACTTCTTTTGCTCTCTTCTCTTGTGATTTGATGGCTATCTTTAGTGTTATGTTTGGATTCCTTTTTCTTTTTGTGTGTGTGCATCTATTATAGGTTTTTTCTTTGTGGTTAACGTGAGGTTTTTATATAGCAATATGTAAATGGATATGATTGCTTTAAGGTGCTGATCTCTTAGTTTCAAATGCATTTTAACAGTCCTACATTTGTACTCTCCTACCCTCATAATTACTGTTTTTGATATCATATTTTACATTGAATTGTTTTGTGTATCACTTAACTGCTTATTGTGGGTATAGGTGATTTTACGACTTTTGTCGTTTAACCTTCCTGCTAGCTTTGCATGTGGCTGATTTCGTACCCATAGTGTATGTTTGCCTTTGTTGATGAGCTTTTTCATTTTGTAATTTTCATGTGTCTAGTTTGACATTTTCTTTTTTGCTTAGAGAAGTTCTTTTAACATTTCTTGTAAAGCTGGTTTGGTGGTGCTGAACTCTTTTAGCTTTTGCTTGTCCCTAAAGTTTTTGACCTCTCCATCAAATCTGAATAAGAGCCTTGCTGTGTGGAGTATTCTTGGCTGTAGGTATTCCCCTTTCATCACTTTAAATATATCGTGCCACTCCCTTCTGGACTGCAGTCAGCTGATAGTTTTGGGAATTCCCCTGTACACCACTTGTGTCTTTTCCCTTGCTGCTTTTAATATTCTCCCTTTATCTTTACTTTTTATCATTTTAATTACAATGTGTCTTGGTGTGTTCCTCTTTGGGTTATTCCTGTATGGGACTCTCAGCGCTTCTCAGACTTGGATGTTTGCTTCCTTTACCAGGTTAGGGAAGTTTTCAACTATTACGTCTTCAACTATGTTCTCAGACCCTTTCTCTCTCTCTTCTCCTCTGGGACCCCTATAATAGGAAGATTAGTGTCCTTGATCCTGTCTCAGAGGTCTCAGACTGTAATTATTTCTTTTCATTCTTTTTTCTGTTCAGCATCAGTGATTTCTACTACTTTATTCTAGCTCACTGATACATTCCTCTGTCATTTAGTCTACTGTTAATTCCTTCCAGTGTATTTTTCATTTCAGTTATTGTATTATTCATCTCTGTTTGGTTATTCTTTATATTTTCTCTTTGTTAAAAACTTCTAACTTCTCACTCTGTGTGTCCATTCTTCTCCCTAGGTCTTTGATCATCTTTACAATCACTACCTTGAACCCTTTCTTGGGTAGATTGCCTATCTCTGCTTCACTTAGTTCTTCTTCTGGGGTTTTATCTTGCCCCTTTGTTTGGAACATGTTCCTCTGTCACCCCATTTTGCCTAAATTACTGTTTGTATTTTTATGTATCTGGTAGGTTGGTTCTATTTCCCAACCTTGGAAAAGTGGTCTTTTGTAGGAGACTTCCTATGCTCTAGGGGTTCCTGCTACGAGGGCTGCATGGGTCCTTCTGTTGCGGTGGACCAACTATATGGGTGGTCTGGTATGCTTGGTTGGCCCCTGGTCCGGTTGGTTACCAGGCCCTGCCTTATGTGGAGGCTGCTGCCCGCTAGCTGGCAGGGTTGGTCACAGGGCCCCTGACTGTGGAAACCCAGAGGGCCCCGGGGCTAGTGCTGGCTCATTGGTGGGCAGAGTCAGGGTCAGAAAACTCTAGTGCTGTTGCCTATTCACTGGTGGGTGAACCCAGGTCCCGGGGTTAAATGCTGGCCTACTGGTGGGCAGAGCCAGGACCTGGATGGAGTCTTGTTGTAGGATCCAAGGGTCCCAGAGCTAGTGTTGGATCACTGGTGGCAGGGGGCCAGTTCCTGATACAGTTGGGTATGGGATCCAGGGTATTCCAAAGCTTGTGTTGGCCTGCTAGTGGGCAGGGCCAGAGCCCAGCTTGTCCCAGGGCAGGGTCTGGCCTGCTAGTAGGCAAGCTGCATATGCAAACTATGGGACCGTGGTTTTCTTGGGTCTGGTGTCTGACCCCTGGTGGGTAAGGCTGTTTCAGAGGCCAGAGCAGGCTTCCTGGCAGGCAGAGCAGAGGGCTCAGGGGATTCTGGGGCTGGTGCCTGCCCACTGGTGGGTGGATCTGGGTCCTGAGCTCTCTGGTGGGCAGGGTTGTTTCTAGGGCCATGTCCAGAGGCAGCTGTGGGCTCAGGGAGTCTTAAGGCAGCTGATGGGCAGGGTTGTGTCCCCACAGTTGCTTGTCCTGAGGCGTCCTAGCACTGGTTATTTGCTTGGCCTAGCTCTGGTGCCTACAGGCTGTTGGAAGGGGCCAGGTCTTGGTGCTAATGAGCTTACCAGCACCAGTGTCTGCTGTGGTAGAAGGAGCTCCCAAGAATGGCTGCAGCCAGTGTCTGTGTTCCCAGGGCGAGCTGCAGTTGCCTCCTGCCTCTCTGGGAGACTCTCCAGGATCAGCAGGTGGATCTGACCCAGGCTCTTTTCAAATTGCTGCTTTGGCCCAGGGTCCTGGAGCATGTGAGATTTTGTGTGGGCCTTTTAAGAGTGGCGTCCAGGTTTCCCACAGAGTCTGGGTCTCTTGAAAGTCAGCCCTGCTGGTCTCCAAAGCCAAACATTCTTGGGGCTCATCTTCCTGGTACAGGACCCCTGGGCTGGGGAGCCTGACATGGGGCTCAGACCTCTCATTCCTTGGGGAGAAGCTCTGCAATTGTAATTATTCTCCTGTCTGTGAGTCACCCACCCTGGGTCGGGGATGGGACTTGTCTATATTGTGAGTCAATATAGTCTGCCCCTCCTATCCATCTCGTTTTGGTTCCTTCTTTATATCTCCAGTTGTAGAAGATCTTTTCTGGCAGGTTCTAATCTTTTCCATCGTGCTTGCTCTGCAAATAGTTGAGGTTTTGGTGTGCCCGTAAGTGGAAGCGAGTGCAGGGCCTTTCTACCCCACCATGCTGGCCAGTCTCCAGGGCAGTCTTTTGTCTATCTTGTTCCCCGTTACATCCCCAACACCAGATCAACGCCTGGCATACAACAGGTATTCGGAACACTTGTCGTGTTGAATAAATGAATGAATGAACTCATAGTAATTGAAGAGCACTTAACACCCTACTGGGTGCTTTAAAAATGTGTTACTAATAATAGGAACAGAAAGGGAATTGGCCTTGAGTATTTCTTTTCCGCTCCCATTAGAACCTCTGATGAGACTGCACTGTTGTGTTATTACTCCAAAAGCAACCGCTTAAACAATGTGCTAAATACTTTTGCTGTTTGTTTCCATCCCTTTGTCCCTAACAGGTGAGGGGATTTGCTTGCTGATTACCCCACTCTAATCACCATCAGGAGGCTGGTTTTCCTTTGGCATTTGGCATCTGTTTCTCTTCTCAGATTCAGCCAGTCACTTGGTCATTTGATAAAAACTGAGCACCTACTATGTCCTACGTGTAGGGTTCTCTATCTGAATTATAAGTCCATTGTGCGCCACAAAACACAGACCAAACATTTGCACCACAATCCTAGCTCTCCCCCGCTCCTAGGAATTTTTGTGCCCAGTGTCCCTAGTGATAAAGCATGTCACATCTCTTGCAGGAGGTCTTTGACACAGTGTGGGGTGAGGTAGTGGTTCCCACTCTTCTGTAGAATCTGTAACAGTGTCAAAAACTCTGGGGCCTCTTTCCATGATAGTGGTTTTATATCTATTGACTGAGGCTACCGGTGGTACTTACTGTACTTTGGATTCCTGAATACCTTACAATAACTGAAACTGCCTGGTCCACAGACCAAAACACTGATGTCACTGGCAAGAGCATGGTTCTTAGAGCCGAAAGACCCTGTCTCACTCTCGGTTCTGCCACCTACTGGCTGTGCCTCCCCAAGCAAGTTGCTCTAACTTTCAAAGTCTGTAAAGTGGAAATAGGAAGGCTGCCTGGAACCTGTGTGGAGGCTGCAGGGAGGATTCCCTGGTAGACTGTGAAGGGACACATGGGTGGACGCAAGGACGAAGCATTAGTAAAGACACGTGTCCTTTCTGCCTCTCGACCCTCACCTACACAGGTGACTGTCATCTGATGCCCCCTTGGACCTGTCTCTTTAGAAATATTAGCTGAGTTTCTGAGGAGGGGAATTTTTATGTCTACATCTCTTTATTTTCCAAATTCATTAAACATGTGCTGAGAATAAATTTACTATTAGACTTTCTGTAGGGCAGTCATCTTCCTCAGAGCCATCGCCCAGAAAGGACCTGCAATAAGCACTGGCCCCAGAGCACACCTCTTCGAAGGAGCCCTGTGGGCAGCGGGGGCAGTGAAGCCCCCACTGAATGAGTGAAGGCTTCCAAAAGAGGACCTGAGAGCCAGGTTCCTTCTCGGGTCACAGTCCCAGAGGAATTTTCCCTCTGGCTTCTCCAAGCAGGTTCACTTCTTCACTAAACATTTTTGTCAGCTGCTTTCAGTCTTAATATTTTGGCAGCCAAACAGCAAGCTGTTCTGCAAAAGAGTTGGGAAACGCTAATGATCCGATATTAACAGCCTCTCAGCTCGCCCATGTTCTGGCTCAGAACCCAAGGGTGATAATGGGACTTGGTGTCTCCAGACCCCTTCCCTGGGCCTCATGCTTTAGAACCCCTCCCCCATGTCAGAAGCACACAGAAACTATATTTATGAAGGAAAGCGTGGGCACCTCTGTCGCTAGGGGTCTGCTGCTAGACTCTGGTAGAGCATGACCCATAACCTCAAACACCCTCACTTGAAATGACACCATTCAGGCCTCAGGACAGCGCTTCTCCACATCTCTTTTCTATGTCCTTGAAACAAAAGGTGATTATGCCTGAACACCAGGATCTGTGGGTTGTTGCTTCTGATGTTGGAGATGGACATTATTTCAGAATGTGTGTTAGCTGGGGAAGGGGGAGGTGATTGACTGGCAGAAGCACTAGGATCAAAGAAAAGACAAACTAATTAAAATGTCAAATCCTTCCTCTCGCACAGCAAGAATGCAATAGATGCTTCCGTAATGCAATCTGTGTCGCATGTCCATTTTCTCGCTTCTCTTCGTGTTCCAATTTGGGATTCTGGAGTTACCCATAGTTAGTGTAGTATTCACAACAATTGTACATAGCAGCTAAGGGACATTCTGCAATATTAACCAGTTCATATTACTCTCATGCGTGCGTGTGTGTGTGTGTGTGTGTGTGTGTGTGTGTGTAACCAGGGCTTCTCAACCAGGGTTAATTCTTTGTTGCAATGTATACATTGCAGGATGTTTAGCAGCATCTCTGGCCTCTACCCACTAGATACCAGTAGCAAGTTGGGTCAACCAAAGATGTCTTCAGACATTACCAAATGCTCATGGGGAGCAAAATCACCCCCTTTTGAGAGCCACTGATCTGGACATAATGTACATAAAGAATGATATTGTTTCTTTACACTGGCAACTGCACGACTATTACATATTAGAATTATAGGCATAGTATTTTTTTAGCTTAATTTAGATAATTTTGGCTAAATGTTTTATATTCATTAATTATAATTTGTATTTTACCTTTTAATACAGTAAAATAGAGTAAAAGAATTATTACTTTTTTGAAAACCTATATGAAAATTGTATATTCAAATAATTTACATTTAGTTTGATCTAACTTTATGATGGAAATATGCTGAGATTTTGAAACCTTTGAATAGGGCCACATTTTAAATTTTATTTATTTATTTATAAATTTATTTATTTTATTTATTTATTATTTTTGGCTCCGTTGGGTCTTTGTTGCTGCGTGCGGGCTTTCTCTAGTTGCGGCGAGCTGGGGCTACTCCTCTCTGCGGTGCACGGGCTTCTCATTGCAGTGGCTCCTCTTGTTGCGGAGCACGGGCTCTAGGCGCATGGGCTTCAGTAGTTGTGGCTCGCAGGCTCTAGAGCGTAGCCTCAGTAGTTGTGGCGCACGTACTTAGTTGCTCCATGGCATGTGGGTTCTTCCCAGACCAGGGTTCGAACCCATGTCCCCTGCATTGGCAGGCAGATTCTCAACCACTGCACCACCAGGGAAGCCCAGGACCACATTTTTAAAATCCAAATTATTACCATCAATAGAACATACTTGATGTGACTATCTTGATTGTATGACAATACAGTTAGTGACTTTGTTGAAACGAAAACGTGAAAATAAAATTTATGAAAGAAATATGTACTAATTTATTAATTATGTGTGCTTTTATTACTTACCCCAATATCACTGTCTGAGATGTGTGCAATAATAATTCAAGTCAGTCATTTATGACATTTGGTTAAATTTCAGTCATATAAAAATTATTGCTTTATATATTTTTTTATTTTGTTGTTTTGAAGATATATTTGCCAAAGTAGGAGGCTAGAATATATTTTATTGATCAGTTTTTTCCATTGGTTTATAGCTGTATTTAGTACCCAAACACATAACCCTTGGACCTCCATGTATCTTCTGCCGGGGGTCTGGTACATGTGCATGAAGGACAAGTCTGGTTTCATGCCCTTGACCTGAGGCCTCGGTTTAGAGTCTTAAATGGGACCATGTAGGTGCTACAGCCAGGGGTAAAGAGCAGGAGGTGAGGGGAGGTTGAAGAGAGAGAGAGGAGCTGATCGATCACCCATAGGTCTGAGGCCCTGGGCAAAATAGGCAAAGTTGATTACTCCCTCCTGAGGGCTTCCCTGTCCCATCCCAGACTCCAGGTTCCTCATGCCCTACCCCAGCCAGCGCTCAGCGTCCAACCCCAAAGCACAGCCTGACCCATCTCCTGCTCGTCTATTCATCAAATACTTATGCATCATCTTCTATATTCCAGGCTCTGGGCTGGGCCACGGGGTATAAAATAGTTCTTGCTCTGAGGAAGCTCACCTAGAGAAGGAGAGAGGCCTTCTCAACACTGCTCTTCTTTCTCCTTCCATTTTCCTTGTTCTTTCCCTAACCATGAACCATATTAAAGAAAATACACATTTAAGAGTCATTGTGTTGCTCTCCCAGGACATGGAAGCAACCTAAGTGCCCATCCACAGATGAATGGATAAAGAAGATGTGGCACATATATACAATGGAACATTACTCAGCCATAAAAAGAAATGAAATTGAGTTATTGGTAGTGAGGTGGGTGGACCTACAGTCTGTCATACAGAGTGAAGTAAGTCAGAAAGAGAAAAACAAATACCGTATGCTAACGCACATATATGGAATCTAAAAAAAAAAAAATGGTTCTGAAGAACTTAGAGGCAGGACAGGAATAAAGATGCAGATATAGAGAATGGACCTGAGGACACGGGGAGAGGGAAGGATAAGCTGGGACGAAGTGAGAGAGTGGCATGGACATACATACACTACCAAATGTAAAATAGATAGCTAGTGGGAAGCAGCCACATAGCACAGGGAGATCAGCTCGGTGCTTTGTGACCATGTAGAGGGGTGGGATAGGGAGGGTGGCAGGGAGACACAAGAGGGAGGAGATATGGGGATATATGTATATGTATAGCTGGTTCACTTTGTTATAAAGCAGAAACCAACACAACATTGTAAAGCAATTATACTCAATAAAGATGTTAAAAAAAAGTCATTGTATTTATTAAGTTCCATGTTCATTTTTTCAGAATCTTGCTTTCTACTGACCTAAGCAACTATTAATTTAATTTAATTAACAGGGATTTATTTATTATTACCTGACAAGCATGAATCTGTCCTCAGAGTATGCAAAAATCCAGAAAAATTTGGTTCCTGGCCTTACGTAGCTCACACACAGTAGAGAGGCGGGCAGGTGAGCACTGAACTCTCTATACTGCGCTGGGGCCATGCAGAGTTTGCACAGAGTGTAAGGACGACAGAGAAGGAGGAGAAGGGACTGTTTCTGGGGGATCAAGTGAAGCTTCACCACGGGTGCTATTTGAGCTGAGTTGTGCAGGGTATGTGGAACTTTCCAGAGAGCTGCCGAAGAAGGAAGGCAGAGGAGGCAGCTCTGGCAAGTGCACAGCTGAAAGGGACAAACATCTGAGGCGGGGAACCAGGACATGGCACATAGTAGGTGCTCTACAGTTTCCAGTTTCCTTCAGCTCTATCCTAGCAGTGTGACAGGTGGTTTGTTCACCATAGAGCTTAAATTATTTCTAGAGACATAACAGCCTAGCCCCAAAGAGCCGTTGTTGCTAGGATTTTCTGGCCCTAAATGTTGAAGCTGTGCCTTCCTAGAGGCGGCTGCCATCACTGCAGACAGAGGGGCGAGGGCAAGGGCAAGAGGCCAGGTTGAGGACAAACTGGCTAATTAGTTAGAAGCATTAATTGACTGCCTACTCTCCCGGGGTGGCAGGGGGCGGACTGTGGAGATCAAAGAGATGAGGTGGGGGGGGCGGACTGTGGAGATCAAAGAGATGAGGAGTGTGTGCCCGTGTGGAGGGGCAGGGGCATTGCCGGAGAATTAGAAAACATCACTCTTTTCAAGGAAGAAACACCCTTGCTTGGGAGAAAAACTTGTCTGTGAAATGCAGAAGTGATTTCAGAACTTTGAAAGTTTGCAAACAAACCATCAGCAAGTAAACTCAGGGAGAGAATCCCCAAGGGCTAGAGGGTTGCAGAAGGATGGGAGTGACACAGGTGGGGACGTTAATCCAGGCGCGCCTCCCAGACAAGATGCACACAGACTGGCTAGAAAGAAGGCACAGTGTTCCGGGTAGGAAGAGCACGGTGCAAGTGAGTTAGCAAGGCATGTGTGAAGAAAGCAAGCAGATGTGGCCAGGCGGGGCAGAGAGGCCAGGCCCACAGAGAGGGCCACTGTGCAGAAGGGCATGGGGCGAGGCTGAGGATTTTGGTTGTGGGGGAAAAGGCTGGTGGAGAATTAGAGTTGGGAGGAGGCTAAAATGCTAGCCAGGAGGAGCCTTCCTTAGAAATGCTGAGCTGGATACCTCTGAAGATCCACTCCAGTCCTGAGACCTCCCTTGCAGACAGAGTTCCACTCTTTAAAGAACACACCTCACCCTAGCACAACCCAATCCCCAGCCCCAGGGGGTATATCCTGATGAGTTTAAACTAATCTCATCAACACCATTCCCCTTGGTTTAGGGTGAGTCTGTGGTCAGGCCTGACCAGTGAGCCAGGCTGGTGATGTGCTGGGGACTCAGGGAGGCAGACTCACGAACAAACAGTCCATCTTCTTATGCATGACTCTGATGTGTCTGGAAGTGAGATGTGGAACCACCATCTTGTTACCAGCCTGAGAATGAAGCCAATGCAGAGAGCACAGAGCAGAGGAGCTGGAGGCCCTGCACGGCAGCACCGTCGCCCTCAGGATTTCTTAATATGTGAGACGATAGATCCGCCTATATATCTGTCTATATCTATTTATAATTTCCCACCCAATAGAGATGGGAAAGAAGGATCCTAGAAAAAGGAACCCATCAAGGAAGCATGATATATGCAAGCAACTAGGAGTATTTCCGTATGATTAATGCATGAAGTTCAGGACGCCATGTGGCTAGAGATGGGACCAGAGCTGTAGGTAAGGGCTAGGTCTCAGGGGGACTTGTACACTTTTGTCGGGGAACCCAATCTTTGGGCTATTTGGGATGCTTTGATGAGAGGGTTGAGTTACCCTGAATAAAAAGTCTAGGGCTCCCCTGGTGGCGCAGTGGTTGAGAGTCCGCCTGCCAATGCAGGGGACACGGGTTCGTGCCCCGGTCCGGGAAGATCCCACATGACGCGGAGTGGCTAAGGCCCGTGAGCCATGGCCGCTGAGACTGCGCGTCCGGAGCCTGTGCTCCGCAACGAGAGAGGCCACAACAGCGAGAGGACCGCGTACCGCAAAAAAAAAAAAAAAAGTCGGCAAGACATAGGATTGCTGAAGGGGGAATAACTAGCCTAGTGTAGATGGGAGTCAGCACTGCACAGAGATTCAGGGCAAGGGGTTCGGTGACAGACCGGCCAAGGTTTGAATCACAGTTCTACCCCTTATGAGTGATGTGCTTCAAATGAACTCTGAGCCTCGGTTTTTCGAGAGATGGTGGGTCCCACCCCTCAGGGGGGTTGCCGAGCATAAGCAAGCTCTCCCTCCGATGACCCACACACCTCTGATTGTTCCACAGATGCTCACTGGGCACCTGCAAGGTGCCAGATGCTGTGCTGGGGATGAGTAGGACATCATAAAGGGTCACTTCTGCCATTATGGTCAGCAAAGAGGCCAAGACAGGAGAAGGCAAATGTCAATGTAATAGACAAAGTGCTAGGTGGAGGCACACACAGGCCCAGGAAGAGTAGGTTTTTAAAAATGCAATGAACAAAATGTCCAATGATTGTAAAAGCTCAGCAAGTTGGTGACTCAGTTGCAGGATCGGGGGGAGCCCCCCTCTGCCTGTCCTCCACCACTCACCACACACCAATTCTTTCTTTACCCCAAGACCCATGGCTGCCACACTCCTCAGCTCTGCCAAGGGACCAATGGGAGGGAAGCACCCCCAGTCTTCCTCCAGGGCCCATTTATTGGTCCACTGTAAGGGACACTTCCCAGGGAGAGTTTTGCAGCCTACCTCTGAGGAAGGCCTGGCATCTTTCCCAGGTCCTGTGGCCTCCTGTCCTCTTGCAGCCCTGATCACAAACTTCAGGAGAGCATTTCTGTGGAGCACCCTCACACCTCTGCTAAAAGCGACACCAAGCCCGAGCCTAATCAAACTCCATCTGAAACAAATCCTTTCTTGGATGGGAATTGGGCCAGGATTAATTCTTCCTGCTCAGCCCCAAACCATAACCATTTGTAAAGGATTCTAGAGGCTTCTCTGAAGCATCATTATCCCAGAACTCTGCAGTTCCATGACTCCATTCATCAGACAGTCTACAAGTCTGTCACACCCACAGTCGTTGAAATTAGCTCATTATTCTGATACTCCAGCTTCAAAGCTGCCACAAGATTCAGTGACCCTCTTAAGGAATCCCAGAAGTCCCCTTCCCCAGCATTCAAAGCCATTCCTCACCCTCACCTGGGAAAGCACAGGAGGGTGATATTAAACACTGAACCATAAAAATTTCTATAGGAGTATAACACGTGTACAGAAAAGTGTCCACGTCATCATGGCACAGCTCAATAAATTATCACAATATGACTATCCATGTGACCACCACCCAAGGTAAGAAACAGACTATCTCTGGCCCCATAGAAGCCTCCCTCATGCCCTTCTCTATCATCAGCTCTATTCTCCTCCTCAAACGTAACATCTATCCTGACTTCTAACACCATAGAAGTTTTTAAACCAGAGAAGCAATGAAGGTTTATGCAGGGAGGAAATACAATCATATTTGTCCTCTGGAAAGCACTTCCTGTCTTGGAAGAGGACAAGTCTGCAGGCAGGGAGGTGAGTTTGGAGTCTGTTGCAGAGATGGTGACAGCTGGGACCAGAAAAGGGGCAGAGGATGGGAGGGAAGAAGGAAGGAGGGGAGGAAGGAAGGAAGGAAGGAAGGAATGGAGGGAGGGAGGGAGGAAGGGAGAGAATGGAGGGAGGGAGGAAGGAATGGAGGGAGGAAGGAAGGAAGGAAAGGAGAAAGGAAGGGGAGAAGGAAGGAGGGGAAGGAAGGAAGGAAGGAAGGAAGGAAGGAAGGAAGGAAGGAAGGGAGGGAGGAAGGAAGGAAGGGAGGAAGGAAGGGAGGAAGGGAGGAAGGGAGGAAGGGAGGGAGGAAGGAAGGAAGAAGAAGGAAAGGAGAAAGGAAGGAGAGAAGGAAGAAAGGAGAGAAATGGAAATAGGAGTCTATGAGACCAGCTTCCTGCCAACTTGTCCACTCTGTTGTGTTTTTTGTGCAAATTGATTAAATGGCCTTAAAACTTCCTGCCTCCAACCCTAGACGTCTTTTACTTGAACCAGTCACCCGGAAAGCTAGCATCCTGCTGATGCTTAATTCACTCAAGGAAAGATTAGAAAATCCTGGTGACCAAGCTTTGAGAAGTTGCTCGTAAAGTTCAGCAGGAGCCTGCAGTCCTCAGAGACTTCTATTTTTATCAAAAACACACACAGAGAAGTGGAGAATTTTCCAATGAATTAGACATGAGATTGATCTTTTTATACAAAAGAAGAGAGAAAAGCAACAGTGATGCTGAGTTTGAATGACCGCCCCGCCCCCCAATTTCCCGAAGCTGCCTCAAGTCAGACTTGAGCTCTGACCTTAGCCCAGGCACAGACCACAGCAGGGACTGATGGCCAGAGATGCCCTGTGGTTTCACCAAGACAATGAACTTAGTACACACCACCCAGACAGGGCCTGCTTCCACCCAGAGAGGAGCTGGTCAAAATTGTTCCCCCCAGTCCCAGCTGAATAACAAAAATGACTTACACTGTGAGTGACAATTTGTGTTGAGGAGGCTTTAAATTCGACATGCTCAGACAGGGTTCGGTGATCCACCTGGGCACACAGTTAGCAAGGCAGACCCCTGAAGTCAATGATGATTTCCAACCCTTGTTCTACATCCACCAAGCTGGGGTCTTCCTCAACAGTGCAGTGTCAGCTACTGACACCTAACACCCTTTCTTTGGTTGGGCTCAATCAAGGTCTCCGTGTTTCCTCTTATGAGCTTTGCATGGGCCAGATCTGTGGTTGTTCAGTGGTGCTCTGTGGAACACCATGGATTGTGTGAAGGAGGCTCAAGGGCTCCTGAGCAGACAATACTCTGAAACTGCTACAAACTTCAAATAGAGAAGCTCCACAAGACAACATAGTCATCTTTCATAAAATTTTGTCAGACAGGCTTAGCTCTGTCTTCTTGGCCATAGAAAGATGACTAAAAAACAAATTTACATATGGTTTGCCAGTTAAGAGAAGATATACCCTCAAAAGTCTTTGTCCTTCAAAGGGCTGGACAGGGATGACAAACTCAAATGTTAACGAAGTCAGGCAGGTAAGTGAATGAGTAAAGAAGGCTGCTGGGAGACAAGAGGGAGCAGTAGGGTCTTTGACAAAATGAACGATGCATTCTTCTCACCTTCAGCCGACGGTTGCCATGTGAAAATGCAGGCCTAATGTTGCCAGACCATCTAAGGCTTCAGGAGAAGACAGGTATCATAATTGTCTGTGAATATCCTGATTTTTAAATATTGGCACTTTATTCAAATTTTTTAAAAACTAGAAACATTTGTAGTCAAATTCATGCACAGTCTGAGGGCCATGGACTTCTGGTTTAGGTCCACTGAGTGAATTAACCCAGAATATTGGAAAAGAGAAGGGTTTTGAAGGCTTCAGAATTCAGGGACTGAAAAGGGAAAACCTGATCCAGGAAAGCCTGGTTGGAGACATAGGAACTAGGAAGACAGGCAGAGTGGCAGGTTCCGGAGTGATAGGGACCTGAGCCAATGCAGAGCACACATCTTGAGGAGGCAAGATCTTGGGACAAGTGTCGGGCAGGGCACCAGTGCCGGAGCCAAGAGGGTCTCAGGAAGACCCCACAGCTGAGCATGGCCCTGGGGTGGTGGGGCTACCAGCAGGGCCACTCACCACTGCATGCACCCAGAGGGCCTGGGCAAGGAGCGGTGTCAGCATCAACCAGGAGGGACCAAGGCCTTCGCTTATTTTCTGTGCCAGGGTCTGACCCAGGAGAGGAGGAAAGAATCCCAGAACATTAGCAGTGGACTTCCTTGAGCCAGAGTTAATTTTATTAAGGAAATAAAGGAATGTGTCATTTCTTTCAACCCCAAAGCTCTAGAAGAGTGGTTCTTAAAATATAGGTTATGGACCCCCTGAGGGTTTCTGAGACCTTTTCAGAAGGTCTTTGAAGTCAAAACTATTTTCCTTTTTTTGCGGTACGCGGGCCTCTCACTGCTGTGGCCTCTCCCGTTGCGGAGCACAGGCTCCGGACGCACAGGCTCAGCGGCCATGGCTCACGGGCCCAGCCACTCCGCGGCATGTGGGATCCTCCCAGACCGGGGCACGAACCCATGTCCCCTGCATCGGCAGGCGGACTCTCAACCACTGCACCACCAGGGAAGCCCCAAAAGTATTTTCAGAATCATACCGAGATGTCCTTTACTTGTGTCACTGTGGTCAGGTGTACTGATAGAGAAAAGAGGCTGTGCGTGAAACTGCTGGCCCCTCCCCATGAGTCAAGGCAACACGATGTCCTAGCAGTCATTGTGTTCTGCACTGTCACACACGTGCAGGAAAACAATGGCCAGTCTCACTAAAGAATGTTTTTGATGAAGCAGTAAAAATTACTCAGTTTATTAATCTTGACCCTGAGTTCATGTATTTCCATATTCTGTGTGACAAACTGAGAATTATGCATAAAAGCAGTTCTGCTGTATTCCAAAGTATGATGGACGAAGAAAAGTGCTTGAAGAAAAGCATTATGTAATGGGTTTGAGTTGTGAGCTGAACTAGCCTTTTCAAAAAAGTGGAGCACCATTTTTACTTCAAAGAAGCAGTGATAGACACAATGCGGTTATTCAGAATGGGGTGTTTGGCAGAAACTTTCTAAAATGAACAAAGTGAGCCTGTCACGTCAAAGATATCAACTGACAGCATATGTTGCCAATGGTAGAATTTGAGCTTTTAAACAAAAATTTTTAATTTTTGGAAAACTTTGCATCCGCACCTGTAAGCTTGACAGCCTCCCCCAATTCTAAGACTTTTCTGATGAGACTGGTCAAATTAATGAATGGGATTTTTTGGATATCATCTAAGGAAATGTGTCAACATTTAGGTGATCTGCATAACTCTTTGAACCAATATTTTCCAAGTGACCAATTCATGATGCAGCAAAAAGATCCATGCTTGGTAAAAGATCCATTCATAGTGCAAGACAGACCGATGGATTTTAATGTAACAAAGAACGAAAAACTCATTGATTTTCAGATTCCATGTTGCAACTTGTCTTTAAATAACTGCTACTTGTTGAGTGGGTGTGACATCAAAGAACATCCATAATAATCTGAAAAGGCTATTAAAATACTCCTCCCTTTTCCAGCTATACATGTATGGAGACCAGATTTTCTTCATATATTTCAACCAAAACAACGTATCCCAACAGATTGAATGCGATAAGCCAGATATTAAAGAGGGCTGCAAAAATGTAAAACGGTGCCACTCATCTCACTTGATATGTTTTGGTCTGGAAAATATCACCATTTAAAATAAAAATATGAATTTATATTAACATTTAATGGGTTATTTTCTTACAATGAATTACTAAGTACATATTTTTTAATCCTTAGTTTTAACTTTGTGAATAATAAATAACTATTACCCATATTAATAACTCTTTGGAGTCCTCAGTAAGAGTGTAAAAGCGTCATGTGACAGTGAATTTTGAGAACTGCTTTAATCTAGAACGAGTCATACATGCCTTACTCTGATTCTCTAGAGAGCCCAGAAAGATCACAGCCATTAAAAGCCACTAATTCTACTGTAAGGGGGCTACAGTAGAGGTTATGATGTACAACTGAAAATTCACTTTCATGTATATGATACCAGTTTATCCTCAAGCCCTCTCTGGGAGGGCAACAGGATCTACCTTTCCCAGATGAGGAACTGAGACTGTGACAGGTATAATACCTGGTCCCAGACCAACTCCCAGGCAAATCAGTCAGGATGTGGACCCAGGTCCTCTGACTCCAAGCCCAAAGCTCTTTCTGCTCCTGTGAACCTTACCTCTGTGCCCAGATGACCCTTGACCTCTGTCTCTTCCTTGCCGATCGTTCCCCTTGTTTGGTCTCATGGGCAGTGTGAGCCTGTCTTAAAAGAGGAACTGAAATTCTTTTTCCACTTGAAACATTCTGTAATTGACCATGGCAGCTCTACCTCCAGCCTGCAGTCCTCTATGCCACATGACCCATCTGTCCCCCATAATGACTATCTGTGACTGAGGGACCAGGGTGGTCACTTGACCCAGAGGTAGAGACCATCTATAGCTGTTCCAGACCATTCAGCTTCTCTACTTCAGTAATTTGATTTGAGAGACACAGAGAGTGCTGTCAGATTGATGGAGAGTCCTGAAGCTGAAAGCTCAGGCTGACTTGGGGATTGAGGTGGCTATTTGGGGGCCACATGAAAGATGACGAAATAGAGGAAACTGGAGACAGGAGGAAAAAGAAAAAGAGAGAGAGCAAAGAAAAAGAAATGGCCGTTGGGAGGCAGACAAGGGGGCCTCAGGTCCTTATCCTGCAATCCCCATGATATCTGACTGCTTCCTTTCTGTCCTCCAACACCCCTGAGATGACCCATGCCACCCCACAGCCACCCCTCTCACCCCACCTTCTAGAGCGACCACTTCCCAGCTCCTTGCAACTCCAAGGGCCTTGGGACCTCACCAAGGCTCACTTTGTCCTTTAGCCCTTCTGGCAGCCCTGGAGGGACATGTATGTGCTCTCTGGTTTGCAGTTCCTCCAGGGAACTACAGCAGTCAACTCCAAGGGCCTTGGGACCTCACCAAGGCTCACTTTGTCCTTTAGCCCTTCTGGCAGCCCTGGAGGGACATGTATGTGCTCTCTGGTTTGCAGTTCCTCCAGGGAACTACAGCAGTCAACTCCAAGGGCCTTGGGACCTCACCAAGGCTCACTTTGTCCTTTAGCCCTTCTGGCAGCCCTGGAGGGACATGTATGTGCTCTCTGGTTTGCAGTTCCTCCAGGGAACTACAGCAGTGACAGAGGACCACACGATGGCGTTTTTACTGGTGAACGATCCTTTTGCTTTGGGGCAGACAGATCAGATCCGAACCCAAAGGGTGGTTTGGGAGGTCTGGGATGGTCTTCTCCACATTTGAGTACAAAGCCCTTTTTCCTTTCCCTTAGTAGCCATGGTTTTCACTTCATTCCAAGTTAAGATGCAGTGATCGAACACACCCTCAAATCTAGTAAAATCACTTTAAATTGGATTGAGGATCAGATGGATGGATTGCATTTCATGGGACTCATTTGGTTAACAAGAGCTCTTCTCCAGCTCTGAACAGGAATTTCTCTTTCCCGTGTTCATCTGAAGCTTTAAACACCCCCTCGTGAAACACCACGCACTAAGGAATGCTGACTTTGGGAACATGCTGGACAGAAGGGCTAACCTGCTGTGGCCTGCTGAAAGGAAAGGCGGGTGTCTCCTGTCCTCTCGCCACATGCCAAACGTGCCCTGTTAGAGTCCTGACCAGGTGTGGTTGTTTTCACCATCACCTCTCCATCCCCACTTCCTGGGGCTGCTCTGGCAACCCTCTGCCTAGATGGCAGACCCTATGCATGCGTGTTTCCCTGTGCTGGTTCCCTTGTCCTCTTCTTCTGGAGCCTCACAACAAGGGTCATGGGAAGTGAACTATGACCAGAGCCTGTAGTCCGGCAACTCGTTGGTAAAGAGGACATTGTCATACCCAGCTGGCAGGGGAGTGAATTGGTTCAACCTTTCTGAAGGGCAGTTTGGCAATGTATCATGAGCTTTAAAGTGGTTCATACTTTTTGACACAGTAATGTTTTTTTGGTTTTTTTTTTTTTTGCGGTACACGGGCCTGTCACTGTTGTGGCCTCTCCCGTTGCGGAACACAGGCTCCGGACGCGCAGGCTCAGCAGCCATGGCTCACGGGCCCAGCTGCTCCGTGGCATGTGGGATCTTCCTGGACCGGGGCACGAACCGGCGTCCCCTGCATCGGCAGGCGGACTCTCAACCACTGCCCCACCAGGGAAGCCCAGACACAGTAATTTTTTTAAAGAAATTTTTCCAAAGGTAATAGTATTGCTCTTTAAAGCACATTTATATTAACAGAAGCTCAGAAACAACCTAAAAATGTCCCAAAACAAGGAACTAATTAAAGAAATTGTCAATACATGTGGCCATTGAAAATCTTACTTCGAAATACTACAGACATGTAAAATTGCTCATGGAAAGCTGTAAAGTGAAAAAAGCAGGATACAGAATCCTAATGTATTAAAATAGTATGTATAACATACATAGGATGTATAATATCTATATATGTTATATATAGATATAGAATTTATATTTGTGGCATAAAGAGTATTGTGTGTGTGTGTACGTGTACACGTGTCCGTGACTGAAAGTTAATGCAGTAAATTGGTAATCGTAAATGTGGTTTTATGGGTGAGTTTTTATTTTCTTCATATTTTTATATAGTTTCCTATATTTTCTTGTGATCACATACTGCTTTTATAATTAGGAAATAACAAAGTTAAAATCATTTTTTTAAAAAATCTTAATGCTTGACGTGGGGTCGTGTGACCCTCGGGCAAATGATGCTGCCTTTCTGAGCCTTACTCTCCACTCTGTAAAACAGTAAACAATGTCTATCTTGATTTTCTAGTGGGTGTTGTAAGGATCAAATGCAATTAGACAAAATAAAATGCAGCCTACGAATATAACTTCTGATATGTTTTGCAAAACAGTCGATCTTTGACAATCTGAGCAGCTGAGAGCCTTCCCATGACACCCGTTTGAAGCAGGATAAAGCCCAGACTTGTGGCTCCAGCCCCTGCCTCTGCCTGGCTCACCCTCCTCCTCTCCAGTTCTTTGGTTCATACTTTCAGCTCCAGCAACAGCAGCTCAGATGCGTAGCTCCCCAAGCACCGTGCTGCTTCTCCCCTCCCCTTCGATCCTGCAGTTCCTTCTGCTCACGCTGCCTTCCCTCATCCCATTCACTTGGCTCCAGTCTTCCTTCTGTATCATCTTAGGCATCCAGGAGGACCTCCCTGTCCCCTCCAAGGTGATTAATCTCCCTGGATGAAAGAGATCCCTCCACCACTGCCCTGCACCATGCTGCACTGGAAGTGCTGTTTAGCTCTGAGCCCCTTCCCAGCTTAACTGCAAACAACTTGAGGGCAGTGACCTTCTCTCTTTGGCTGTTGGGTCCCTGGTGCCCAGCATGGGGTCCAGTCTTAAGAGGTGTTTTAAAATAGGACACTAGGGCTTCCCTGGTGGCGCAGTGGTTGAGAGTCCACCTGCCGATGCAGGGGACACGGGTTCGTGCCCCGGTCTGGGAAGATCCCACATGCCGTGGAGCGGCTGGGCCCGTGAGCCATGGCCGCTGAGCCTGCGCGTCCGGAGCCTGTGCTCCACAACGGGAGAGGCCACAACAGTGAGAGGCCTGCGTACTGCAAAAAAAACCCCAACTCTACAGAGGTTTATACTAAATATGTCCTTAATTCATAAATATGTTGGAACAATAAAAAAAATAGGACACTAAAGCTTTGTATTTTTTGAATTAAAAAATCTGCAACTTCAACAAACGCTGCTCCCCACTCAGGGCCACTGCATACGGTTTTATAGGTTGTATACTGTGCAAAGGTGCCTGGCTGAGAAGGCAAGTTGGGGCCAAAGTCCAACCACAGTTGACTTGGCCAGCCGTGTGCACTGGCCCACGTTTGCATCGGCCCAGAGCCATGGGAGACTCTGACTTTGCACAGACTCCATTGTCCCACCAAGTGGTGGCTGTGAAACTATACCCACCCAGAATTGTATTAGGCTAGTGTATTTGGCTATACCCGTCTAACTCCTGCAGAGGCTGTGTATGGCTCAGCCAAAAGGCAGAAAAGAGGTGACCCACAGGGACAGCGATATCCTCACAGATCAATACTAACCAATGCAAAGTTCACTGTTTTGGAGGAAATAGCATTTTTATAGAAAAAAAATGATTAAACTTCACGTGTTAACATGAAAACATTTACAATCTTCTAACTCATTATTTACAATCTTCCTTACAGCCAGCTCTGTCCAATAGAACTTTCTGTGATGATGGAAATGTTCTGTGCTGTCCAGTATAGTAGCCACTAGTCACATGGGGTTATTACACACTTGAAATATGGCTAGGATGACTGAGAAAGTGAATTTTTAATTTTTATTTAATTTTAATTAATTTAAATAGTCACAAGTGGTAAGTAGCTACTATATTGGACAGTGAGGGTAAAAACAAAGTGTTCTTAAATTTTAATGTGCGTAGTAATTTCCTGGATACTTGTCCAAAAAATAGAATCCCAGGCTCTTTGCAAGGGAATCTGATTTAGTGGTTTGGGACTAAGGAATTTCGTTTTTAACCAGAACTCCAAGAGCTTTTTATACAGGTTGGCATTTGGACCACATTTAGGGAGTTGCAGTTCAATGGGTGTTAGGGTATCTTGGAGTTGTTGGTCTTAGGCCTTTTTAAAAATTTAGAATGTTTTTGTTCCTAAGCTAGAACTTGCTGTGTTAACTCTCACCCTATTGAACTTCTGGAATAAAAGAAACACTTCCTAGAGATAGATTTTCTGGCTTTGCTGATTTCTCCTTAGAAGATCACATAATTGTCCATGTCAATTTGCTCTGCTGTAAAGAAAATGAAATTCTGTCCGTGGCAACACTGGGTGCCCAAAGTAACCACCTGAGACCATTTCTTCCTACCTCTTCTTTCTTCCTGCCCCCGACTGACCCCAACCCCAGTACCAGCCTCTGTACTCCCACCTCCTTCCCATCCCCTGGGACCTCCCATAGAGGCAGCATGCTCTGGGTCCTGGCCTTGGTCAAGAAATCCCTCATCTGAGTGATTGGAGGAAATGTCTCCTGCTCTTCCAGAGTAGGTCCTGGACAGTCATCGCTAAGTTTAGCTGGAGCCAGGGATGTGGCAAGAATGAGTGATGCTAACACTCTGCCTACCCAAATTCTCCCAAGTGACCCAGAGCCTCCCAGTTTGGGAGTATATTTGTTTATGCCCCAAATACAATGATCCCGAGCAAGCCCTTCACTTGCCCATGCAGAATTTAGCTCCTTTCAAGAGGCACTTGGTAAATTCTAGGAGAGGCTCTTGTTGGGCCGCAGGCCAGGCTACCAGCTGCAGCAACCACTTGGGGCTGCCCTGCGTGATCTCTTTCTCTGGCTTCCACTCACCCGTTAAGCTGTTAGAAGAAGTTTTCCAAGACCACCATCCTCAGCATGGCGCTGGGTTCTATGCAGCAGAAGGAGAACGGCCGCTTTCCTCTCCCAGGCCACACTTTGTCACCTGGGTCCTAAGCATCCCAGTTTGTGCCCAGAATCTTACAGAGTCTTCCATGAAAATAATTCCATCAGTTTCAAATCCTTATCCCTGTAGAGGTCAACCCCAGGCCAAGGGGGCAGCTGGAAGACAGATCTCTAAAACCTCCGCCTCCTTCCTCGCTCAGCTACAAAGTCTACACCCCATGCATAGGAATGGGTGCAAATAGATAGAGGGGGATAATAACATGCAATGACTAAGTTCTAGCTCAGCCAAAGTTGCCCCTTGATACGCATTATGAAAAATGATCCAGTTTAATAAACGAAAGAGTAGGACGCCGGCCTTCTCCCTGTGGCTCTAAATCAAAGGGGTACACTATGCCCAGAATAGAGTCAGAGATGCTGCAGCCTGGATGGTGGGGAGGGGAGAGTGGTGAGAAGGAAGTCCGAAAGGGTTCTTATGAATACAAAATTTGCCGCTCTTGGAGACCACCACCTCTTTGTTCTTTCTTTCCCTTTGCTCCGCTGGAAAGCACAGTTCATGGACTCGGGCTTTCCACTGAGTCAGCCCACTTTCAATAGACTCCAAGGAACAAGAGTTAACATCTGCTGTGAGGCCCTCAGGGCAGCTAGGCATGGGAAACTCTCTCTGAGGCTTCTCCAGCAAAGTCTATTCAGTTCACGTTTCCTCTCAAACTAGTACTAAGTGGAAAAGCTAGCACCAGCGGGCCTGCCATTACCCGGACTCAGGGCTTGGCTGTCACTGCAGCCTAACCACATTCCAGCAGATGGAAAGTTAATGGCAACAACGAAATTAATTTTGTTGGGATGACTTGGAGAGCTAATTTTCCTGTCCTTGCATAATCTGGTCCTGCTGACCCCGGGAGCAGCCTGCCAGCCAGCTGCCGTCACCGAACACGGAGCACGCGCTCCCTGGCACCCTGGCTGCGGTTCCTTTCCAACTGAGCTGCGGAGCTGCCACACACACGACTTGGTGAGCGATCTCTGGCTGCCATTCAGGGGAAGACAGATGGCCGAGAAACGATCTTCTGGAGTTTCCTGACCAGATTTCTCTCCTGTATATCATGAAGCAAACCACGGCTTTAAGATCCATTCGCGGAGTAGCAGGCAGCTGCAGTCTCTTACTGGAACCCTGCTTGGTTGGGAGAAATCTGAGCACTATAGGATTGAGCAGGGCTTGCGGATCAAGTGGTCCATTTTCATTTTCTGGAACATGGGTAGGGAGGGGGGCAGACTTGGGCTATTCGTAGCTGGTATCAAACCAAGGAGGCAGCCAAGAAGAGGGAGATCACGTAAGACTGTGAAAATGGCACTGGGGTGGGACAAGGCTGCCCCGTCACACCACAGGGAGACAAAGAGGGGGCCCTGCCATCGCCTGCCACCCCACCCAGGGCCAGCCTCGGCATTTTACATGAGACCTTGGCCGTTTCATCAATGAGGAGATTTTTTTTTTTTCTCTTCATAGACTAAGTTCCCCTCCTGGAGATCATCTCTGCTCGTGTGGCTTCAGTGACCCTCCGTGCGTTGACAACTCACAACCGAGCTCTGTCACCCTTCTCCGTCCCCAGTGTATTTACACAATTGCCCAGAGAACTTCTTTGGCCTCAAACTCAGCACAAACTCCCCATCTTTCCCCGTGCCACCCCTGTGACCATCGCCTATCTCTGGGACTAGCACCACCACCCACCAGAGGCCAAGGCAGAAGCCAGGAGACCACCCTGGGTCCCTCCCTCTTCCCTTGACCTACCATATCCCACAATCACCAGATCCAGTTGTTTACCTGTGAAATAGCTCTGGGCGCCATCCATGGTTCGCCATCCCCCGGCCACTGCCCTGGTCCAGACCACCTCACTGCCACAACCCTCTCCTAATGGATCACCCCCTCCAATCTATTCTGCGTGGCAGCTGAGATCAGAGATCTCAGCCTTCTGATCCTGTTGCTGTCAAGCTTGAAACTCTACTGTTTCCTGAATTTACCTTGGATGTCCCTTTAAGATTGACTCCTGCTACCTCCTCAGCGTCACCCTGTCCCTCTCCTGGCACACCTCACTCCAGCTGCACTTGACGACTTTAATTACCAGAGTGTGCTTCTCATTTCTTTCTCCAAACCTTTGGAGGCTGTTCCCTCTGTCTGGAATCCTCCTATCCACAAATGCTGATCTCCTATTCACCTACCCTCAGGTCGGCTGGCTGACTCCCACTGGCTCTCTGACTCCAGCTGAGATGCCACTTCCTCTAGGAAGACCTCTGACCTCTTTCCGATTGTTGGGGGTAGTCTTTAAGAAGACGTGACCACTGGTTTCACCTGCAGGCTGGACCCCGGCAATTGGAGGCCCCTCCCCGCCCTCCCCTGTCCTTAGAACGTACATTGTGCTTGCCTTCTCCGCTCTCAGAAGCTGCCCCAGATCAGCAAGTACATGGGGGAGTTTGATTCAAACCTGGTTCTGTTTGCCTCAAAGCCTGTGGCCTTTCCTTTGCATTCTGATGACACAAGCATTATCATGTGGATTATTTAAAGCGAGGCTGGATGACCTCTAGAGCAATTACAGTAGCTTGGGAATCATTGCAGTGAACTTTTGAGGGTGCTTTGAATCTGACATTTTGAAATCAATGTTGAGTATTCATCTTCCTTCCACTTACTATTCTGGTCTAGAACACAGGTCTCCTGCTGCTCTTTATCTGCAAATTGACTGACATGCATCTTCAAGTTATGTTTCTTTCCCCTCGGAGCAACATCTCAGTGATAGTGCAGTTTGCTTCATGGTACAGTCCTGTAATAACATGCCCTGAGAGTTGGGAAGACACTGAGCCATTACCGTACCTTCTTATTAAAGGAAATTGCTTGTATTTCTGTCCCAAGATTGTGTGACTTGTAGTTGATGCAATGTAACCAACTAGTATTACAAAATTCAATCAGCCTGGAAAATGTCAGCAGAGGCCAAGGAAGAGCCTCCTACTCAGCTGCAGTCACTGTAACCGCGACTCATAATATTTGCTCTTACGTAAACTATGGATGGATTATATCATCTACCTCTGCTTTATTCAAATGGTGAATGACGTGCAGCTGGGGAGCACAGAGACTCAGTAAAAACCCTGGATGCCCTCAGAAGTGGGCTGGACTAGTCACTTACTGTAGGATCATTGGCTCCCACAGAGCAGGGGATAAGCACAACGCACCAGGGCTCCCCCGTTTCCCTGTGCCCCTCAGTGAGGCCATCCCCTGGCTACAGGTCTGGGCTGTGGTCGCAAGAGGTTCCCACCAGGATCCCCTCTGAAGAGGGAGACCTTCATCGGTCTTCCGAATCCTCACCTGCTTAAATGAAAGTTTACTAAAAACATCCCCTCTGGATCTGATTCAAAATAATCTAGCCAAATTGGGATGAAATAGGTTGTAGATGAAATAGATTGGCCATTAAGTTGATCATTATTGAACCTGAGTGATGGCTATCTGGGGGTGTCGTAATGTTCTCTATTCTTTTGTATATTTCTAAAATTTTCCATAATAAAGGTTTTTGTAAATGCTGCATTTGAGTATAATCTGGTCTAATTTTTCTGAGGAATAATTTGGTATTATATATTCAAAATCCTTAAAAAATGTGTAAATCCTGTGACTCAAAAATTCTTCTAGGAATTTATCGTTAGGAAATAATCATGAATGTGTGAAAAGATTTATCTGCTGCAATGTTCTCCACAGTCTTGTTTATAATGTGGGGAAAAAGGAAACAACCTAAATGTTCAACAGTGAAGACTGGTTAAATAAACTATGGCACATATTATGATAGACTATTATGCAGTCATTAAAATAACATTGGGTCTGGGGATGGCTGAGAAGAAACAGTCGTTTCATACAATGTTGGTGGAAACAAATTGAGTAACTTTGGAAGACAAATTTTTATTATCCGTCGTTTTTAAAGTGTACATATACTTTGAGCCAGCAATTACATTTTTAAGAATTCTTTCCCATTAATAGACCGAAAAAAAAATTTATATACTAGGACGATTGCAGCATTCTTTACAGTAGAAACAAAATGGAAACAATATAAATATTCAACAAATGAAGACTCTTTGAATAAATAACAGTACATCATACAATGGAATACTTTGCAGGCATTATTTGTATGTAATAATAATTAGAGCTAACATGTTTGAAAGCTTACTGTGGGCTGGGCACTGTTCTAAATGCTTTACACATGTTAATTTATTCAATGTACTGATATGAAAACATCACTGTATCTGTTAGCTATTTCCACATAACAAACTGCTCCAAAACTCAGTGGCTTAAAGCAATAAGCATTTTTCATTGTTGGTTGACCTTTGGTTGACTCTGTAGTCAGATGGGGGTTGGGGAGACAGCTCTGCTGATCTTGAGCAGGCTCTCACATGTTTGGAGGTCAGCCAGTGTAGACTGGTTTAGAACTGACTTGGCTGGGACGATTAACCTCCACATGGACTTTTATCTTCCAACAGGTTAGCCTAGGTTTGTTCACGTGATAGAATTCCAAAAGAGGAAGTGGAAGCATGCAAGGCTTCTTGAGACTTAGAGTGAGAACTGGTATACCATAACTTCCATCACATCCTGTTGGCCAAAGCAAACCCAAATTCAAGGGGTAAGGAAGTATTCCCCCTCTTTTTTTTTAATTCTTTTTTTTTTTTTTGGTATAGTTGATTTACAATGTTGTGTTAGTTTCAGATGTATAGCAAAGTGATTCAGTGTTTTACATATATATTCTTTCTCAGATTCTTTTCCACTACAGGTTATTACAAGATATTGAATATAGTTCCCTGTGGTATACAGTAGGTCCTTGTTGTTTACCTATTTTATATATAGTAGTATGTATCTGTTAACCCTAAACTCCTAATTTATCCCTCCTCCCTTCCTTTCCCCTTTGGTAACCATCAATTTGTTTTCTATGGCTGTGAATCTATTTCTGTTTTGCAAATAAGTTCATCTGTATTATTTTTTTTTAGATGCCACATATAAGTGATATTATATGATATTTTTCTTTCTCTGTCTAGCTTACTTCACTTAGTAAAATAATCTCTAGGTCCATCCATGTTGCTACAAATGGTATGATTTCATTCCTTTTTTATGGCTGAGTAATGTTCCATTGTACATATATACCACATCTTCTTTATCCATTCATCTGTCAATGGACACTTAGGCTGTTTCCATGTCTTGGCTATTGTAAATAGTGCTACTATGAACATTGGGGTGCATGTATCTTTTCAAATTAGAGTTTTCATTTTTTCCACATACATGTCCAGGAGTGGGATTGCTGGGTCATATGATCACTCTATTTTTAGTTTTTTATGGAACCTCCATACTGTTCTCCATAGTGGCTGTACCAATTTACACTCCTACCAACAGGGTAGGAGGGTTTCCTTTTCTCCACACCCTCTCCAGCATTTATTATTTGTAGACTTTTTGATGATGGTCATTCTGACTGGTGTGAGGTTTTGATTTGCATTGTGGTTTTGTCTTGCCTTTCTCTAATAATTAGCAATGCTGAGTATCTTTTCATGTGCCTTTTGGCCATCTGTATGTCTTCTTTGAAAAAAGTCTATTTAGGTTTTCTGCCCATTTTTTGATTGTTTATTTTTTTTATATTGAGTTGTATGAGCTGTTTGTATATTTTGGAAATTAAGCCCTTGTTGGTTGCATTGTCTGCAAATATTTTCTCCCATTCCATAGGTTCTCTTTTTGTTTTGTTGGTGGTTTCCTTTGCTGTGCAAAAGCTCGTAAGTTTGATTAGGTCTCATTTGTTTATTTTTGCTTTTATTTCTTTTGCCTTGGGAAACATAAGAAAACATTGCTACAATTTATGTCAGGGAATGTTTTGCCTATGTTCCCTTCTAGGATTTTTATGGTGTCACGTCTTATATTTAAGTCCTTTAAGCCATTTGAGTTTATTTTTGTGTAAGGTGTGAGGGAGTTTTCTAACTTCATTGATTTACATTATTCTCCCTCTCTTATGGGAGTAGCTTCAAAGTTATATTGCAAGAAATATGAGAAGGCGGGGAATAATTGGGACCATTTTGGTAATCAATCTACTACGTATGTAAGGTGCACAAGTGTGTGTTGTGTGCTCCTATTTGTCCAATAAAAGATAAAACATGAAACATATTATCTCACACACACATGCACACAAACACGTGTGTAAGTGGAAAGTTTCTGTCAGGTGCACAAAGTTACCGTTCACTATGTGTACCTTGATGAAAGGAACTGGGGTACGTGTGGAATGAGAGAAGGACTTTCTTTTTATTGAAAACTCATAAAGTTTGGATTGTTTTACCATATGAATAAATTAACTTCATAATTAAAAAGGCTAGTTAGCAAAATTAAAATGTCCCAAAAAAGGAAATAAAAATACATATAACTTAATGAAAAATAAAATATAACATGTCAAAATTTGTGGGATGCATCTAAAGCAGTGCCAAGAGGGAAGTTTATACCATTAAATGCTTACATTAGAAAAGAAAAGGTCTCAAATCAAAATTTTAAAAAAGAAAAAATGGGGGCTTCCCTGGTGGCGCAGTGGTTGAGAATCTGCCTGCCAATGCAAGGGACACGGGTTCGAGCCCTGGTCTGGGAAGATCCCACATGCCACAGAGCAACTAGGCCCGTGAACCACAACTACTGAGCCTGCGCGTCTGGAGCCTGTGCTCCACAACAAGAGAGGCCACGATAGTGAGAGGCCCGCGCACCATGATGAAGAGTGGCCCCCACTTGCCGCAACTAGAGAAAGCCCTCGCACAGAAATGAAGAACCAAAACAGCTAAAAATAAATAATTAATTAATTAAAAATGAATATCTGAAAAAAAATTGTATTATATAAGAACATTTAAAATATGAAAATGGTCTTAAAATATTTAAAATGAAAATATGCAGATTACAAGCAGTATAAATTATGATATATAAATATGAACATAAAAAAGGTTGGGATGATGCATACCAAAATATTAGATCATGAGGTGATTTTAAAATTTTCTTCCTTATAATTATCTATATTTTCTATAATTTACATTTATTATTTTTTTCAATCAGAAATGAAGGTCCTATAAATACAAGAAGCTAAATCCCAAGGATCTCAGGAACAGTTTCAGTCCTCACATTCTAGGATATTCTTTCCATAGGCTTCAGAATAGCAAGGCATGGACTATAATTTCTACCATAGTTTGACTAGCCATGGGAAATGTGTATCCAATTTCAGGTCCAAATTTTAGTCATTCTCTCCTGTCCTCCTAACAACAGTAAAGGAGAGTGGAATTATTAGGCTCATTTAACAGATGAGGAGACAGAGACGCAGCTCAGGGCTGAACTCAGATTGTCTCACTCTGTAGTCTACGTTCATGAGCAGCAAACACTGGTCCCTCCCCCTGGGGAAGACTGAGGCAGGGCTTAGACCTAGCTGCCCTGATTTCCAGTCTTTTTTAGTGTTTGGGTTGTCCATTGGAAGTTGTCACATTCTGGGGATATAGCCGTGAACAAGACCAACAAAGTCCTTACTTCATGGAACTTACATTCTAATGAGGGAGATAGATATTAAGCAATACAGTGATTAAATTCTTCATTATAATTGTGCTAAGTGCTACAAGGGAAAAGTATAGGCTCCAAGAATGCATATGACAGAAAGAACTGGCTTGGCCTGGTGGATCCAGGCAGACTTCTCCGGGGCAGTGATGTTGAAGTGGAAATCAGGTCATATCACCACTTGTGCTAAACCCAGAATGTCATGCATCTTGGGCAATGATACAATTTTGAATGAACACACTTTCAGATATCATGGTGCGGTAGAGAAAGGAACAGTTCTAGTTTTGTCCTCTGTTTTACCCTCTGCTAGTTCTGACTGTGGACAAGGCATTTGCATCTCTGAGTCCCTATTTTCTCATGAGTAAAAATGAAAAGTTAGATTAGCCAGTGATTTGCAACCTCTTTTATTTTGTTTATATATTTTTAGCACAGAATCTGAAACATATCAGAGCTGAGCTGTTATAAAATGTGTTGGCCCTGCCCCTCACCCAGCCCCCTCCTTGATCACTGTGGCGGTCCCCTAACACCCCTTCAGGAACCACTAGGACCTGAAAATCCCAGATTCCTTTCCAGATGTGAAGTTGTATGATATCAACTTGGAGTATCAGGACCTCACACACATTCTCCACCACACATGTGTACAGAGAGCAATGAAGTTGAGGCAGGACAAAACCATTGATTCGGCATTCAGCGCCCACTCCAACCCCCTTCTAAAGTGCCTTCCTGAACTAAACATGCTGAAAAGCTAAAAACTACATTTTGCAGATTCTTTGCCACCAGCGTTCCCCATGTGACCTAGGTCCACCAAGCCAAGACACCCACATGAGACTTGGAAGGCAAAGTTGAGCAATTGGGTCAGTGGCCATGTGCCATGAGAGGCTGGACCATCCAGCAAGGGTGGCAGCAGAGGGATTGGCTTTTCTGGAGTGGCTGGGAAGATGATTCTATCTTTAGCATCATAGCCTCTGGGTGGTCAGCAATGGCAACAGTGGGTTTCCTCTAGAACAGTCTGGAATTCTGCTTAATCATTTCCCCTGTCTGCACGCTCCATGAATTTGTAGCAATCAAGCATGATTTGAGCCAATTCTGGAAATTCTACAAACTAAACAATACCCTGCAACAAATCCCCTTCTGTTTAAATGAGGATGAGTTCTTCTGCCTGAGTACGGTGGCCCAGAAACACCAAAGCAGACGCTTAGGTGGCCCTTATCAACACGCTTGGCCCTTATTCCTCTTGGCTGATTCCCTACTTCCTGCCTCTCTACACTCCTCCTTCAATCCTTCCAAAGAGGACTCACAGAGTCTCACTACACCTACCATGCTAGTTACACGTTTGGAGGCACCAATAGTCCTGAGCATGAATTCCAGCTCTGCCCCTTAGGACAGTACAAACTTAGGCAAATTCCTTAATCTTTCTGTTACAGGTTCCTCATTTGAAGAATGGGGATAATAATGCTGCCAACCACAGATGACTGTAGTGATACTCAGTTGAGATAATGTAAGAGAAGCTCATGGCACAGTGGCTGGCACATGGGAAAGGTTTGATACTTGGTCACTGTCATTGATGTGATTATGCCCTTCGGCTTCGGCACTCCTCCCGTGGCTGACCCGCTCAGTTGCAGCCAGAGCCATCTGCCTGTAAGTTTACACATGACGCAAAACAGGAATAGGGGTGTCTCGATTCCAAGCGTCCAGCCTGAAAGATGGGCCTCACCTCTATACCAGTTAGAGTTTGTGGTTACGAGTAACAGAGCTTGACTTTAGCTCTTCGGTTGAAAACAACATTTATTGGAAAGATACAGAGGACCTTCAGAAGCCATTGGTGATGGGAGAACCAGGATCAGAAAATGAGAAGAAAATCAGCATGTTTGGAGAAACAAGATGACCATCTTTATCAGCCAACTCTCTGCCACAACCGGAAGTGAGATCTAACTGACACTTCCTCTTAGCTCACCCTCTTCAGATGCAAAGTCCCAGGCAGGAACATCTGATTGGGCCAGCACAGGTCACATGCCTGCATCCTGCAGCCAAGGTGCAGGGAGAGGGACCACCTAACTCTTGGCTTTCTGTAGCAGGAAATGGAGCATTGCCTCCCACCAAGAAGATACCCACTGGGTGTGATGGTTAATTTTATGTGTCAACTTGACTGGATCACAAAATGCCCAGATATTTGGCTAAACATTTTTTCTGAATGTGTCTATCAGGATGTTTCTGGATGAAAGTAGCATCTGAGTCAGTGAACTCAGTAAAGCAACTTGCCCTCCCCAGCATGGGTAGACATCATCCAATCCATTGATGGCCTGAATAGAACAAAAAGGGAGAGGAAAGAAGAATTCAGTCCTCCCTGCCTGATTGCTTGAGCTGGGACATCAGTCTTCTGCCCTCAGCACTCCTAGCTCTCCCTCAGATCATCAGACCTGGGTTGGAATCTGTGCATCCTTGTTCTTAGGCTTTCAGATTCAGACTGAATTACACCACCAGTTCTCCTGGGTCTCCAGCTTACAGACCACAAATTGTGGGACTTCTCAGCCTCTATAATCACATGAGCCATTTATATATATATGGTTCTGTTTTTCTGGAGGACTCTGACTAATTCACTGGGAAACTCCCCAAACCAGAGAAGGAGGGAATTAGATGATGGACAGTGTATTACTCAGAGTTCTCCAGAGAAACATAATCAATACAATGCCTATGTAAATATATATATGGAAAGAGATTTATTATAAGGAATTGGATCATGTGATTATGGAGGCTGCAAGTCCCAAGAACTGCAGAGTAAATTGGCAAGCTGGAAACCCAGGGAAGCCAATGGTTTAATTTCCAGTCTGAAAGTCACAGGCTCAAGACCCAGGAAAAGTTGATGTTTCACTTCAAGAAAAAGTTGATGTCTCAGTTCAAAGGCAGTCTGGCAGGAAGAATTCTCTTAGTCAATAGAGGATCAACCTTTTTTTAAAATTAATTTTTATTGGAGTATAGTTGATTTACAGTGTTGTTAGTTTCTGCTGTACAGCAAAGTGAATCAGTCATACATATACATATATCAACTCTTTTTTAGATTCTTTTCCCATATAGGTCATTACAGAGTACTGAGTAGAGTTCCCTGTGCTATACAGTAGGTTCTTATTCGTTATCTATTTTATATATAGTAGTGTGTATATGTCAATCCCAACCTCCCATTTTATCTCTCCCCCCCTTTCCCCGTTTTTTACCATAAGTTTGTTTTCTACATCTGTGACTCTATTTCTGTTTTGTAAATAGGTTCATTTGTACCATTTTTTTAGATTCCACATAAGCGATACCATATACTTGTCTTTCTCTGTCTGACTTACTTCACTCAGTATGACAATCTCTAGGTCCATCCATGTTGCTGCAAATGGCATTATTTTGTTCTTTTTTATGGCTGAGTGATATTCCATTCTATACATGTACCACATCTTTATCCATTCCTCTGTCAATGGACATTTAGGTTGCTTCCATGTCCTGGCTATTGAAAGTAGTGCTACAATGAACACTGGGGTACATGTATCTTTTCAAATTATGGTTTTCTCCAGGTATATGCCCAGGAGTGGGACTGCTGGGTCATATGGTAGCTCTACTTTTAGTCTTTTAAGGAACCTCCATACTGTTCTCCATAGTGGCTGCACCAACTTACATTCCCACCAACAGTGTAGGAGGGCAGCCTTTTTTTTTTCTTAATTCAGTCCTTCAACTGGTTGGATGAGGCCCACCCACATTAGGGAAGGCAGTCTGCTTTATTTATTCTACTGATTCAAGTGTTAATCTTATCCAAAAACAGCCTCACAGAAACACCTAGAACTAATGTTTGATCAAATATCTGTGTACCCCATGACCCAGGCAAGTTGATACATAAAATTAATCATCACAGATAATGATCCCAATGTCTGTTAGGATTCTTTGAGAGAATAGGAGTGTCTCACTGGAGCTGACAGGTGTGGGGTTCCTTGTGTGGGACACCATCCAGGCCTCCCAGGGGACACAGAACCATGGATGCCAGCAGTGACCTCATGGCTGAAGACAGCTTGAGTCATGGGGAAAACTGTTGTTCTGCAAAGTAGACCCCAGACCGGTGCAGTCTGAGAATCTTAGCTTATGAGAGAAACACACAGTATTTTTTTTCCACAGCAAACTTCTCCTTGGACCAGCTTTTCTTCTTTGGTATGATGTAGAAGAATTAGCAACATTTTCTGTCCTCACCAGTCTGACATCCTGATCAGGCTTTGTTTAATAGCCCTATTTATCATGGAGCGCCTGTCCCAGACTATTTATGTTATTAACACCCATTTGTCCCTATTATGATACATTTCTGCTTGGGAGTCTTGCCATCAGAGGGCCAGTCTCTTTATATGATATGCTGAGTCTTGTCATTCTCTAGACAATTAGTGTTGGTGTCACCTGAAAATACTGATGTGTTAACATATTTCCTCCTTCTCACAATAAACCTTGGGAACAGTGCACCAAAAAAGACCTTCAAAATGCTGTGTTTCTGATCTCATCAGGCTTTTCAGGATACAGCAGTCTCATTTTTGAGCAATTTCTGGGATAATATACCATCTGAGTCTCCTCAAATTAACCAATCACTGCAAACAATGCATTTTCTTTGGTGGCTATTGTCATATACACCTCCCCGTTTTCAGTTAACAAAAGGAAAAAAATGACAATTTCTAGAGGAAAATTTGCCAAATTCCACAAAACTTGTTCAATCATTTGCTCAAATTAAGTAGAAAATCTTATCCTCTAACAGGGACAGTAAGAGCCCGTTTCATGGATTAAATCATTCTCTGCAAAAGAATTTTTCTCCCTAGAGAATGAATAAACTCAATTGAGTGTGAGGTTTTTAAAGCTCTGCTTGAAATTTTAAAGAAAGTTATTTTTGCTACACATATACAATTTTAATTCTCTAAAATGAAACTGATAATTTTTGAAAATGTAAGCTATCAAACCATGCCTTCTTTCTTACGCACCATGGCAGAACTCTTTTGAAGTGCTCCATGTTTTCAAAGGAGACTTTGAATAACTGTTCCAAAGGACCACTTCTGATTAAGTAAGTGGATTAACTAAATTTAACACTTATTCAGACTCTTCCTACCACTGACACTCAACTTTTCTAGATCCTGACCATACCTAGGTTTTTCTACTCGGATGTCATTTTGACCATTGACCTATTACAATGTCATTGCTAGCAAATGTCCCCCTCATACCCACCTGGACACAAGGAAATGGGTAATAATAAGAGTAAATGTGATAAAATATTCTTGTCTCTGAACCCAACCAATCAAATCCCAAGAGCTTGCCTCCCCATCACACACTTCTCCACACAGGGTCCCGCACCACATTCTGCCTGTCTCAGGACTCGCCCCTGCATTGGTGGCAATTCTTGTCATCCTGCTGGAGGCAGCCTCGTCACCCCTGGGAGGTATCCATGTCCATCCACATCAGTCCTGTGTACCCTGGCCATTCCTCTGGGTCCACAGTCTGGTTCCCCTCTCTTAGCCAAGGGCACAATTCATTTTTCTTTAAGATCCCATCTTGGAAGATTTCACACTCTTGATTTTCTTACAACACCCCAGTGTTTTCATCCTTTTAATGTTATTTGCATTTCCAACATAAAAATGTTGAAAATATTGATAATCATCATCACCATGTAATAAGCCTTTTTTATAAGCTCAGACACACTTTACATGGATTATCTCAATTGAATCTCACAACAGCTCACTACCTTCTTGCTGGCTAAGGTTGTGGCTAGGAACAGACACTTTGGAATCAAGCTGGCAGGGTTCCAATTCCAGCCCCAAGATCTTAGGCAAATTACAAAGCCTCTTTAAGCCTTTCTTTCCTCAACCATACAGTGGGAGTTAGAATAGCCTCTGCCTTGAAGTGCGATTATTAAATGAAATGGTGCGTGTGAAGCACCTAGCAGAGTGCCTAGCACAGAGTAGGTGTTCAATAGGTGGTAACTGACCCAGGGCTCTCCTGGGAGTACCCCCACCTGTGTGATCCACAGATTGCCAAACTCAGCAGCCTCCCATCTGGGGAGCACTGCACCCCTCAGTCTTCCCCCCGCTCCAACCCTCCTCCGACTCCCAGGACTGTTGTAACACTCTGAGTTTCTCCCACTGTGAGATGGATTTCCTTCCTACCCATGAAGATAGAAGGGCAGCCCCTGCCCCTCTGCTCTGCTCATCTGGTGATGAGCCCTGGGCCAGGCTCACAGAATAGGACTCTCTTCTTCTGTGGTCTGAAATTACCCAAAGTCCTTATGAAATTCTTTTCAAATTAAGGTACTTGATTTCACTTGATACCTTCTTTATTCTTAAGAGAATGGAAGTATTTCTTTTCATGCTGGGTTTGGAAATAGCCAGCTCATCCTGGTGCAGGACCCTGTTCCCAACCTGGAAGCTGCCAGCCCTGGGAGGCCTCAGGGTTATGGTCCTTTTGAGCACCAAGCTGCCTAGAGACTGAAGCTATCATGTGTCACTCACTCATAGATATATTCTGCGTTTTCAAATGTACATGAGTAATACAAGATACTTTATAAGCTTTGCTGAATTCACGGTTGCTTTTTATCATGACTGCATATAAAATTTATAATCAGTAGATACTAAAATCACAGCTTTGGTCATGTAAGAGTGTTCAACATGTTTGACATTTAAAAAGGGGGTCTTGAGCTTGCCTGGTGGCGCAGTGGTTGAGTGTCCGCCTGCCGATGCAGGGGACGCGGGTTCGTGCCCCGGTCCGGGAGGATCCCACATGCCACGGAGCGGCTGGGCCTGTGAGCCATGGCCGCTGAGCCTGCGCGTCCGGAGCCTGTGCTCCGCAACGGGAGAGGCCACAACAGTGAGAGGCACGCGTACTGCAAAAAAAAAAAAAAAGGGGGGGGGTCTTTTTACTTTAAACACTTGGAAACTCCTGACGTCAGAGAAAGTACACTGGAAGGGAAGTCAGGTAAGTTGTCTGACAGTGTGATCCTGCACAAATCACGTCCCCTCCCTAGACTTCAGGATCCTCATCTGTAAAATGATGGGGGCTGGAAGAGATTGTCTCTAAGCCCCAGCACTAAAATTTTGTGAGTCTAAAATCACTCTCTCCTAGCTACATGAAGATGAAGATTTATAAGAATGGCTGACATTTTTAAAGGAAGGGAAGTATATAGATGTGCTCTATACCCACGTAAAACAAGAGCAGGTTAGTATCTGCATAGTTTTTCTAAGTTATTTTTGTTACTTGTACCCCTCCTCTAACATCTTCACTTTTTCCAGCGTCACCGGGGTTCTGAGAGAGTCCGGCCCCTCGACTTCAGCATCCGTATCTGCCTTTCAAGATTTATTAATGTCGGTATTTTCTCAGTGATTATAAGGTGGTGGTTATTGCCTCTCCATTATTTACCCTTTTCGCTTGCTTGGTTTTATTTTTGTTTTCTCTGCCCTCCAAGACCTCGCCTTGAACAGATTGCTTTCTATTACCACAGCCTTAACGCTCTGTTCTGAGCCAATGTCCCCTGTCGCCCTTTTACCATCTTAAATTCATCAGCGGGAGTTGCAATTGCAAACACTCCAACTGTTGCTTAAATATTTGCCCCTTTCTTACAACAGCTTATTTGAAAAGAATGAAATTCTCACTGTTGAGTCATATGTTTATGTGCTCACCATCAGTTGCGCCTTTGTACTCGTTCTGAGCAGAGGAGGCTTTCAGCGCCTTTCCATCACCACTCTCCTACCCTTCACCCACTCCATCCACCTTGGCACCGACCAATCAGAATGCCTCTTTATGTCTGGACAACCAATCAGAAAACGTCCTCATTCCAAGTATTTATTAAGTCTCTGTGAAGGGGGAAAGCCGCTTTCCTAAAAGAAAACTCTGAAGCTTCAGGTTTTCAGCTCAGGAAAGAATATCCATAGGTGGGGAGGACTGTGTGCTGTAAATTTTACCTTCCCTTTGGTGAAAGCAGAGAGGGAAACCTTAAGCCCTCCAAAGTGATAGAGCAATTAAAATTCTTCTGTTTGGAAGACATCCTTGCTGCCATCACCAAGAGGGGAATGGCTGCACCTTTAATACTACGGCTCAATCGTGGACCCCAATTGTTTTTCGTGGATTATTTTAGAACAGCTAAGGCAGACTGGAATTTTCCATTAGACTTTGTTACATACTAAGGGATAATACAAAGGAAATGCCACAAAGAAAATGTCAGAAACATTCTTCAAGTCAAGTGTGCAAAATACAAAGTGCTTTTCCTATCATTGCTGTTTTATAGAGCCTGGCCCATTCCCTATTCTCTCTGAAGTGGTTACTCTCTAACCCCAAGAGTAGACCAACTCTAAATGTCCCTTGTATGAATGTCTTGCTTCCTGGCTTCCAGCCTGCCTCTCTGTTTCTAGGCAAGGCAGCCTCAGGAAGCTAGCAGAGTCTTAACCTTACAACCATCATGATTTCAGCAAACACTTCCAGCCCCCTCATTTCTGTGCTAGACATGGAGGTGTTAAGTATAGTGTGACACCTCTCCTGCCCTCCAGGTTTGTTTTCACTAGTGGGGAAGGCAAACCAGCACACTACCAGTTCCACTGCAGGACTGTAGTGCTGTGATGGGCAATGTACAGAAAACTGCTACCTAAATCAGACTGAGAAGTCCAGGAAGAATTTCTGGAGTCTGTCATGCTTGAGATGAGATGTGAAAGATGAATAGGATTCGCTAGAGTTTAAAAAGAGACAGAGGAAAAAGAAAGTCATTTCAGGTAGCAGGAACTGCATATACAGAAGCAAGAAGGTGTAAAAGAACATTGCTCTATGGGAAACTGAGTGGCCCTGTTGGATTGAAGCGAAAGGTGTGAAGAAGATTCTCAGGAGAAGAGGCCAGAAAGGGGGTCAGAGGGAGCTGGGTCACGAAAGGATTTGTGTACTAAGTGAAAAAGCATAAACTCTGCCAGGTCCGGGTAGCCACTGAAGAATTTTAAGCAGGGAACTGACATGATCAGATTTGTGATTTTGAAACTCTAGCAGCAATGTTTAGCAAAAGAGAAAAGAAAGAGGGGAAGAGGACAGGATTCAGTCTGGAGCCTATTACAATAATCCAGGTGAGAAATAAAGAGGGCTTAGGCTAAGGTAGATGCTACAGAATTTTGTGACTATTTAGATATGGGAGTGGGCGGAAGAAAAGGAAGAAATTGTCTAGAATACCTCCTGACTCTGTAGTTGAAATAATCAGGTAAATAGTGACAACTAACATAATTGAGTATCTACTATACACCCCATGTCAATTATGCATTCTTTCATCCTCCGAGTTTTAATTTATTTATTTGATTTTATATTGATTTTTTCCCTTTATTTTTTAATTGAAGTATAGTTGATTTACAATGTTGTGTTAGTTTCAGGTGTACAGCAAAGTGATTCAGTTATATACATACATATATATATTATATATATACACATGTGTATATATATAAATATATATATATAAATCTATTCTTTTTCAGATTCTTTTCCATTATAGGAAAAGACATTTAGGTTGCTTCCATGTCTTGGTTATTGTAAATAGTGCTGCTATGAACACTGGGATGCATGTATCTTTTCGAATTAGAGTTTTCTCTGGATATATGCATCGTTCTACAGTTTTTTATCAAGAGCCTACTATGTGCCAGCCATAGTGTTAGACACTGGGGATATAGCAGTGGCGGGGGGATGAAAATCCCCGCCCATATGTAGTATGTGGGAGAGTGGTAAGTAATAGGAAGAGACATGAACAGGAGAGGTGATAGGAACATGAAGAGTGGAGAGAGTTTGAGAGTTTAAATATGGTGGCCAGGAAAGGCCTCACTGGGAAAGTGCTGAGAAACCCTGAGACCCAAGGTGCGTGGTTATCTGGGGGGCGAGCATTCTGAGCAGAGGTCCTGGGGTGAAGTAAACCCAGCACATTCAAGAACCCCTGAAACAGCCAGTGTGGCTGGGTGGAGTGAGGTGGTGGGGGAGGGCAGATCATCTAGGGTCCTGTAGACCATTGTAACAGCTCTAACTTTTACCCTGAGGGAACTGGGAAGCTGTTACATGGTTTTGAGCAGAGGAGTAATGCTATATGACTTGTATTTTGACAGGATCACCGCAGCTACTGTGTTGGAAATAGACTGAAAGAGGGCAGAGCTAGAAGCAAGAGACCAGCTAGGAGGCCACTCCAAAAACACAGGTGACAGATGATAAAAAAATGTCTCAGGCCAGGTGATGGCAGCGGCGACCGCGAGAAGTAGTAACTAATGGAGATATTTTTGAAGGATTGACTAATGTATTAGATGTGGGTGTAAGAGAAAGAGAAGAGGGAAGGAACGACACCAAGAATTTTAGCCGTGGAGGAGCAAGATGGGGGAGGGAAACTAAAAGGTCTCCCTTGTGACAAGTTAATTTTGGGATGCCTATTAGGCATCCAAGCAGAGATTTAAAGAAAGCAATTGAATATATGAGTCTGGAGTTCAGGAGAGAGGTCTGAACTGAAGCTATAAATTTGAGTCATCAGCATAGAGATGGCACTTAAAGCCATGAGCTTGCATGAGATCATCAGTGACTGTAGAGGTACAGGGTAAGGGTCTAGGGTAGGGGAGGTCCTAAGGGAAATCAACAGTCCCTTGCAAGTCACCCACTTTAGGAGAGATCATTATGGGGTCTGAGATTGGGAGGCTGACCTCCTCAGACAGGGGAAGGAAAGATTGCTTCTACTGACACAGGAGGCTTGGCAGAATTTAGAGTCTGAAGTCCTCAAGTTCATCAGAAACTGCCCATGTGTCCCCCTCCCAATTTTCAGAATCCTTCTCTTCCCAATCAATGCCCTAACTTTAACAGAAAAACTTGCAAGATTGTAAATTTTGTGGGGATTTTTGGTAATAGCTTTTGAAAGATGTATTGGATTGACCAAAAATTGCCTTCGGTTTTTAAGTAAAAATAAAAGACACATTTTTCATTTTCACCAAGAACTTTACTGAGCAACATATTCACCCTTTTGTTCCACTACCTTTTGCCATTTTCCAGGCAACTTCATAATTACATCTTCCCAAAACTTTTTATCTTTTTGAGCAAAGAACTGTTCCAGGTGCCTTTTACAGTCTTCCAGGGAATTGAAATTTTTTCCATTAAGAGAATTTTGTAAAGACCGAAATAAATGGAAATCTAAAGTTGCAATGTCTGGTGAATACGGCGGATGAATCAGAACTTCCCAGCCAAGCTGTAACAGCTTTTGCCTGGTCATCAAAGAAACATGTGGTCTTGTGTTATCCTGATGGAAGATTATGCATTTTCTGTTGACTAATTCCGGATGCTTTTCATCGAGTGCCACTTGCAGTTGGTCTAACTGGGAGCAGTACTTGTTGGAATTAATTGTTTGGTTTTCCAGAAGGAGCTCATAATAGAGGACTCTCTTCCAATCCCACCATATCCACGACATCACATTCTTTGGATGAGGACCGGCCTTTAGTGTGGTTGGGGATGGTTCATTTCACTTGCCCCATGATCTCTTCTGTTCCACATTGTTGTACAGTATCCACTTTTCATCGCCCGTCACAATTAGATTTAAAAACTGAACATTTGCATTATGTCTAAGTAGAGAATCACATGTGGAAATACAGTCAAGAAGGGTTTTTTTTGCTTATGTGGAACCCAAACTTCAAAGCAATGAACATAACCAAGCCGGTGCAAATGATTTTCAACGCTTGATTTGGATATTTTGACTATGTCGGCTGTCTCCTGTGAGGTATAACATTGATTGCTCCCAGTTAATGGCTCGATTTGATTGCTATCAAGTTCAACTGGTCTACCTGAGTGTGGAGCATCGTCCAGCGAGAAACCTCCAGCACGAAACTTCGCAAACCACTTTTGACACGTTCAATCAGTCACAGCACCTTCTCCATACACTGCAAAAATCTTTTTTTTCTTGTGTTTCGGTTGCATTTTTACCCTTCTTGAAATACTAAAGCATAATATGCTGAAAACGTTGCTTCTTTTCTTCCATCTTCAATATTAAACTGGCTACACAAAAAGTCACCAATTTTGATGTCTTTTTTTAAATGCATGCTGATGTGACAGCTGTCACAGTACAATCTAACAGAACTTTTCAATGAAGTTAAAGACAGCTAATTACCTCTAGAGCCATCGTAAGGAAAAAAACGAATGAACTATTTGGCCAACCCAATAATTCACATACTGTATGATTCACCCCTTTAAAGCATACGATTCAATGGTTTTCAGTACATTCACTGATGCAAATTCTTTTTGCCTTGTAATTCAGCCACCTTCAAGATTAGACCTTGGGTTTGGATTTCAGAAATCTTGGGCTTGAACCCACAGAACACAAAGTTTCTTTCAGGGCTTTCTGGTTTATCACTTGGATCTGGGCATATAGAGCATTGAGCTCATCATTTTCTTTACCCAAGCTCTCCAGTGTACTTAAGAGCAACCAAATTCTTTACAATTTTTATTTGCACTCTAATCTTCTGTGGCAGCAGCCACTTAATACTCAATGCCTTGTTTTTCCTAGGAGCTTGATTGCAGGTGATTGCAGGTGCTCATGTAAGTTTGCCACTTAAATGCCGTGGACTACCAGTGTCCACTTCACCATTAGCAACAGAGTCTTTAATGCCTTTAAATCTAGTCAGATCAGTCAACCAATTCCATATTCCTATCCTTAGGGTTCTGGTCCCCTGGAACCACTTTTGGCACCAATAACAGTGTTCAGTCAGGGGAACAGAGTGACTGGTGTTATGGGACGAAGGACTTATTATGGGAATAAGACCTTGCACAGTTGTGCAAGGAGCTGGGGAAGTAAAGGCCTGAAAGTGATATTGGCTGATCAGGGGAAGAGTCACTCAATCAATCTGAGAAGCCAGACACGTCCAACCCCTTATGAAGGGAGCCTCGTGGGTAGGTCTAGGGGAAGCTTTGATGCTTCCATGGGTCCAGTCAAGTGTCTTGTGGTGGGCCTGGGGCCACGACTGGTCAGTAGGGCTAGCAGTTGGGGACATGTGCTGGACATGGAGAGGAGGAAGCAAAGGCATGCTGGAAAGTGCTAAGCACCTGTGCACCTGTCCTGATTGGCTACTGATGACAGTGGCTTCTAGAGTCACTGCCGCTCATGCATTCCTGCCTTCATAAACAACTGAACTGTTTCAAGTTTTCGGCTATTATGTATAATTCCTCTATGAACTATTATCATATACATATCTTTGTGTAGATGCACATTTTTGTTTCTCTTGAGTAAAATCCTAGGAGTGTAATTTCTGGGCTCTATCTTAAGTTTATATGTAACCTTTGAAGAATTTGCCAAACTGTTTTCCAGTGGCTATGCCATTTTATATTCCCACTGGCATGAAACTTGGTCTTTTCAATTGTTTTGCTTATAGCTCTTCTAGAGGGTATGTAGTGGTATCTCACTGTGGTTTAATTTGCATTTCCATGAGGACTAATGATGTTGAGCTTGCTTTGATGCACTTATTAGCCATCCATATATCTTCTTTAATGAAATGTATATTCAAATCTTTTGCCCCTTTTTAATTTGGATTGTTTTTATTGTTGAGTTTTGAGAGTTTTCTATATATTCTGGATACAAATCTCTTATCAGATATGTTACTTGCAAATATTTTCTCCCAATCTGTGGCTTGTCTTGTCATTTTCTTAATCATGTTTTTGGAAGTGTAAAAAAGTTTTTAATATTGGTGAAGTTCAATTTATCTATTTTTTTCTTTTTATGGATCATAGTTTTTTGTTTGCTCTGTTTTTTGTTATACCTAAGAACTCTTTGCCCAACCCAAGGTCATAACTGTTTCCCCTATATTTTCTTCTAGAAGTTTGATATTCTTAGGTTTTCATATTTATACCTATGGTCTGTTTTTAGTTAATTTGTGTGTGCTTCTCAAACCTTAATGTACAGATTACCTAGGGAATCTTGTTAAATCCATATCATGAAGAAAAAAGTGCATATTCTGGTTCAGTGAGTCTACTGTAGTACCTGAGAGTCTACATTTTTTAAAACCTCCATCTCTTCCCCTAAAATACTTATGGAAATCCCACTCAGGCAAGTTCTCTTATCTTCCTCCTCATCTTTGGCACAGCTGTTTACCATGCAGATCCACTCAGCTACTCTGAGTTCCTTCTGGTCCCCTCTTACCTCATTGCCCAGATTCTGCAACAGAAGGAAAGACAAAGACAATCCTTCCCCTGTGGAAGGAGGGAGAGGAAAGGCCAAGATGGCAATGACAGAACTCTCATTAGAGGGTGGATTAAGGGAAGAGTCTGTGGATATTCACTTGTCAACATTTTTACTCCTGCCCCATAATACAATAACTGGGGGTAAGGGTAAGTAATGTCGTGACAGGAATTTTTTTGAGGAGAAAAAAGTGAGCAAATTTACACACTGAAGGAACAGGGCCAATCTGGAATTTAATAAAGGAATCTGGGATGATTGATGGAGTGAGATCATCTTCCACTGAGGGGATTAGGAAGAGGAAAGGGATGGCCCAGGCTGAAATCTCTGAGCAGCTAAGGGGTGCAAGGAAGACCTTGAAAGAAGCCCTCAGTTCCCCCCATAGAACTAAGGGACAGGGTCATTGAGGAGACAGAGGAAGATGGAAGGGTAGATTTAAGGAAAATAGTGGAATATGGAGTAGTTGCTAAGGAGACGGAAGAAACACTAAGACACATGGAGGATTTCCAGCAGCACTGAGCCCTGGGAGGTTGGAAAGTGTGAATTTGTATGGTGATGCGATTTTCCTTAGCAGAGCTCATTGGTCTGAGTGTAAGTGGCTGGATTGATTCAGGGCTGACTGTTCTGGAGTAGATGGACAGCCATGGGCTACGAAGGTAAAGGGAAATTGTGAGAGAACAACTGAAGTGATGGATCATGGTAAGAAAAGAGGTAGAGCCAAAGGGAGAAAAGAGTTGGGGGCCAAATGAGCAGTTCTGGAACCAGAGGTCACAATGGGGTTGAAAGTGTGTGTTAAGGGAGTGAGTGAGCTGCAAGGGTGAGATGCTGTTATCAGAAAGAAAGTTGGGTGTTAAGCTTCAGAACTGGAGCCATTCTAGGTGTTAGATCCAGACCATGGGAATGAAGTAGAGGAAAGATGAGAGTTGTAAAACAATGGCAGAGCAATAGAAGGGTTTGTTCTGTTACAGCATCTGTCTGATTTTGTGCTCTACACTACCCATCAGGTCAGAAAGCTGTGGTCACTGCCCTGAAGGAGCAATTGCAAACCCAAGGGACAGACACAGGAAAGGAGATCTCTGGATAAGTGGACTCCTAGGTGGGTGTACCTGGGAGGTACGGGGAGTAGCTGGATGAAGAGTTAGGTAGGAGAGAGACATGGGACTTTCAGCTTTGCGTAGGGCTGGTCCAGGAGGCATGAATTTTCCATCTACTGTCAATTCTCATCATAAAAAGATGGGATTACAAAAGGGGAAGGAAAGAAGGGAGCTGACATTTACTGAGGGCCTGGCACTGTGCTAAGGGCTTTATATACAAATACATTATCTTATTTCTCTTCAAATAATCCATTTTACAGATGAGGAATTTGAGTATTTGACAGGGTAAGTAACTTGTCCAAAGATGTACAACTATGAAACCAATGAGCCAGAATCCCAATTGTCCAAGTCTTTTGCATTTTTCCTTTTTGACTGAAGAGCAAAAGCAGAGGATCTGAGCTGCTAGGAGAGGATTCAGATCCAGCTTCAAATGTGGCCTTTGCAAAGTGCCTTCTCCTTCATTCACCCATCAGCTCATGTCTCAGAGTGGGGCTGGGATCAAAGAAGGACAGTCTGCCAGCTAAAAAGAAATTTCCAAAATTACTCAAGCACCGTAAAGGGAATATATGACTCTGGACAACACTTCCTAAAACTCCTTTCATCTATTTCCCTCACCCACCACAGCCTTCCCTCTCTTCTCTCTTCTAAATTCTTGAGAAAAAATTTCTTCTAAACTCTGCCCCCAGGCCTTTGCTCTTTTTCCTGTGCCCTGGGAGAAACTTGGGCAACACAGCCTCCCTAGTGGGCAGGAGAAGGGGAGAGTTTGGAAGCACACATGCATTACTGATAGTTGATGTCTTGTCACGAGAAGCATTCTCCCTGTTTTTGAGAGGAAACGGAGGCATGCAGGGGGCATCCTGCCCATAATCACTGCAGCTGGTTTGAGGGAAATCATCACTGAACTCCACCTTGAACTTTTAGACCACTACCTTGAACTTCTGAAACTGATACCATATAATTTACTGTTTAATTCAGTCTGCTCTGTGTTATTCTTGTTTTGTTCCTGGCTGTTTGGGATTCAGTCGGAATAGCTTTCCTTAGCCTTGGGTTTCTAGTATAATTGTTCCACCACTGTCTCTCTAATTATGTGGCTGTCGTCCTTCAACTCTTATTTTCATGTATCTGTATCATTTATTCTGAGCTTCCTCCAGTCTTTTTTGGGAAAGGAACGGAGCATAAGTAAATAAAATATCAAATTCATATGCATTAATGTTATATCTCCAACCTGATTGTGAGCACCTTAAGACAGGAATTGTGTTTCAGACCTCACTTGATCACAGCCCCCCCGTACCTAGAGGGGTACCTGGCAGGTATTCCACAAACCCTTATTTCAAATTGATTAAGGAAGGTAGGAGGCTGGCGTGTATTGAATACTTACTCCTGACAGATACTCTGCAAACGATATTACATTTCATCTACACAAGAAATGAGGTGTTATTATTCCTGTTTTAGTAATATGACCAACTCATCCTGGTTTGTTTGGGACATTCTTGGTTTTGACACTAAAAGTCCTGCATCCTAGGCAAACCCATGATGGGTGGTCACCCCACATTTTAGAGATGAGGATGTTGAGTCTTAAAGAGCTTCGTTATCTTCTTCAACTTGTCTTGCAAATTCAAATCCAAGTCTGTCTAGAGTATGGAACTAGTGTATTAATAGGACAGACTGGAATATTCGAGAAAAAGAAAGTGGGGTTGTCCAGGGCGCTCTGGTAAAGGCTGTGGCGTACCCCGGCAAGTGATTCATGGGTTCTCATTGCAATTGCCAGGGTGATGAGAGGTAGCTATGAGGTCCTGTGGAGGAGGAGGGCTGTTTAAAGAGCTGCAGGTGGCAGGGCTGGGAGCTGGTCTGAGGGCTAACTACAGAGGGGACAGTGCTGAAGGGCAAGAGGACAACCTCAAGTGGATTCTTTTCATCCCAAACAAGCCACCTTGAACTTTTTGTTGCAGTCACCAAGGGTGTGTCCCCTGCTGATTGTATCAGACCTGATTCTCACTGACTGCATCAGCTGATGCTAACTTTGCCACTTACAGAGGAACAGATGAGTAATTTGGACCCGATCATTATTCCCTGCTTACTACGTGCCAAATATTTATGGAAGCAAATACGTGTTTAGTTTACAGCTGATAATAGGGAGCCCATTAGCTCCCCCCAGTTATCCTTCTTCCCTGCGGCAGTCAGGGAGTTGCTCAACCTTGAAGGAGACCAGCTGAAGACTTTCTGCTGTATGGGAAGGATCACATTTCTTTTCTGCAACCAAGTTTATCGACTGTCTAGGAATTTTTCCTGTGTTCTACATTTTTGTCTATTCAGGTTCTCTGTTTCCAAATCTCTTTCTCACTTTACAAAAAATGAGGCCCTTGTGGTACTGAAGATCCGAAACCTCCAAATTCCACAACTGTCCCCAGCACGGTTTCTGATACTTCCCACCTGACAGGACAACCCAATCGATTGCTTTCCTCAGGCTCAGGGATGACCAAGGAATGCCCAGGATGTTCTGGTTCCCTTAATTCATGTGAACTCGTGTTTTTATTTTATTTTATTTTTTATTGAAGTATAATTGATTTACAATGTGTTAATTTCTGCCGTACAGCAAAGTGATTCAGTTACACATATATATACATTCTTTTTAATATTCTTTTCCATTATGGTTTATCACAAGATATTGAATATAGTTCCCTGTGCTATACATTAGGACCTTGTTGTTTATTCATCCTATATATAATAGCTTGCATCTGCCAACCCCAAAGGCCCACTTCATCCCCCCCAATCCCCTCCCCCTTGGCAACCACAGCTCTGTTCTCTGTGTTTGTGAGTCTGTTTCGGTTTCATAGATAAGTTTATTTGTGTAATATTTTAGATTCCACATATAAGGGATATCATATGATATTTTCTTTCTCTGTCTGACTTACTTCACTTAGTATGATAATCTCCAGGGTCCATCCATGTTGCTGCAAATGGCATTATTTCATTCTTTTTACGGCTAATATTCCATTGTATATACGTACCACATCTTCTTTATCCATTCGTCTGTCGATGGACATTTACATTGTTTCCGTGTCTTGGCTATTGTGAGTAGTGCTGCTATGAATGTAGGGATATGTGTATCTTTTTGCATTATAGTTTTGTCTGGATAGATGCCCAGCAGAAGGATTGCTGGATTATACAGCAACTCTTATTTTTAGTTCTTTGAGGGACTTCCATAGTCTTCTCCATAGTGGTTGCACTAAATTACATTCCCACCAACAGTGTAGGAGGGTGAACTCATGTTTATGGAGCCACACACTGAACTCGGAGCTGGGCACCCAGGGCAGAATGGCATGGTTCTGTCCGAAAGGAGCTCACAGGATAGTAAGGTACTCACAGTCTTAACGCATTTGTGAAGGAAAAAAATATGTCATTATGGTTTATGTTACCGATGTGATTAAAAAGCACTTTTATCCTTTGAAAGGCCCCAAATGATAATAAAATGGAGCAACACAGGACATGATAACCAGCTCTCAATCAGAAAAATATTTTCAGAACGACAAAATGAAAGAGAAAACAAATGTATTATGGCCTTGCGTGGGTGACACCAGTGAATGCAAATTGTTACTCTTGTTTGAGGTCCCCTATTTTTCCAGATTCCTCTTTTTATTTATATATAACTTTATCCAAACACAACAAATTTTAAATTCTACATCTTATATACTTTAGAGTTTATTAGTTAAATAGTCCTATGATTCTCAAGCTATATCTGCCACTGATTCTTAGAGTCTAGGATTCTTTTGACAGATTTTCATAAATCAGATTTATATATAGTTATAATTCAGATAAAATTTACACTCTCGTTGTAAGTGAAATTACTAAGAGTAAAAGCTTTCAATTTTTGAATCACTGGGTTCACCTGCTTCCAGAAAAATGACCTCTCACCTCAAACTGCTTTTATTTGCAACTCTTCCAGCAATCAGAACTCTACAAGTCAATTTATGGGTCTGGGTTTGAGAGTTTGCTCCTTTAATTAGGCATATAAATCCCTCTGCTTCATTTTCCGTTACAGCTCTGTGTCTGTCCAAACTTGCTCTATTGAAGTACAGAGTATATCATGTATTCAACTAGTAGTAATTCCACCTTGGAGACTTAGCAGATGGCCGTGATTTATCAAGGGTGGTCAGAAGATCAATGTTTCAAATACTCTTTAATGTGGATAAAAGAAACTTTGTTAATAATTTCTTCATGCTAGGTTAGATTTACTTTAGGAAACATGGCATTATGATGGGATTTCAAAAAGATTTTTTTTAAAATTTTAAATGCCCTGAAGAAAGAGAAACAAATATATCTAGAATACTAAGGGTGATAGAGGAGGTAAGAAGAGGTAGATAACATTCTTCCTTACTTATAACCCAGCTCTGAGTTCCACAGCCTCTCTAAACATATGTCTTTGGTTCACTTCATCGAGGCCAGAAAATGATTTTTTTAACTTTCAGTCTCTAAGGACAATATCTTCAAGAAGTTATGGGTCACCAGGACCAACTAGAACTTTCACAAAATAAGCCACTAACCTTCTGGGTGAACTTCTGCAGGGGTGCCTGTCTATCCAGCTGCGTTTGCAGCAGACCCACACTGAAAAACAATGTACATAAGAGACAAGATTCCTTCTGAGAAAATGTATGGGTTGTATGCTGAAGGAAAAGAAAAAAATTCACAATGAGAACTTGACTCTCCCAAATAATCTTGTATTTCTCCCCTGAGTTCTGTGCAGAGTGCGGAGAGTTGGCCTATCAAAGGAGGACAGTTTACATCCTCCTTTTCCATCACATCACCTTTCCATCTTCCCCCAAATGGCCAAATCTCTTTCAAGGTTATGAGAAGCTGTTCTCAAAGCAAGAAATGATCTTGGGAAACTGAGCACCAGCGACTCTGAGGTTTAAAGGGAGAGTTAATAGTGATGTAAAATGCAAAGGTAACACTGAATGACCCCCACATTTCCATTATGATTTCAAAGAGAACATTTCACAGAAGCCCGACCACCCAGGATCACAGGATAGTATTGAACCCCAAAGTCTATAAATTACTGACCCTTCAAACCAAGTCATATTGGTTTTAGCTTAGAAAGAGTCTGGTGTTGATGATGCCAAGATTCTATGTTTGTAGAGAAGAGTTCTGGCCAGCAGCCATCCCCTGCATGCTGGGTCTCAGAGTGAGTTGTGAGACTCAACACAACCACCAACATGAATGAAACCTTTGTTTTGAGGGGATGGGAAGGTGGAGAGCAGTTGCAGTTACTGAAGACCTACTTACTGTATTCCAGGCACTCTGCCAGGCACTGAACATATAGAGTCCCTTTTAATCTCAGCACAAATCTGATTTGCTCCAAACAACATTGACAAAGAAAAAAAAAATGATCTGTACAGGCCATTAGAGGCTTTAAAAGTGTTATATGCAAACCTTAGTATGTATTCTCAGCCTGTCTGTCTTCGTCATGGCTCGATCCCCAGGGTCTAGCACAGGGCCTCACATGCAGTAAGTGTTCAATAAGTATTTTTGAATGAATGTGCATTTTTAACCCATTCCCCCATTAGAAAAATAAAATCCCACATTTTGCTATATAATTTCCAAACAGTTAAATATCTTAATAAAAAAATAATGCAATGGAAATTTCAAGTAAGGCTTTTCAAATTATATGCATCCTACTCTTTGCCATCCCATCCGAGGGGCCATGTCTCACTGGTTAAAAATTATTGCCTTAGAAGTAGCTGAGTGTGGAGTTTAAAAATGAGAAGAAGATCAAAAGGAAGTAACCATGGTGTGTACAGTAACTACACACTAAGCTATCCATTGTGAGGCCTTTATACAGTCAAAGAGTCAGACGATGCCTGACGAAGTCCATAATAAATTATACGATAAAATAAAAAAATACAATAAAATATTCTACATCCACTAAAATCAAGATTTTAAGGATATTTAATGATATGGGGAAATACTGTATTATTATAAGTGAAAAAAGCAGGACGCAAAACTGTGTGTGTGTTTTCATTGTTGTAATGCATATACATTACATGCATGGGAAAATGGGAGAAGGAAATAGACCAAAATGTTAGTTGTGATTATTTATGGGTGGTGGAATTATTAGTGATGTACAATTCTTCTTCATACTTGTCAGTATTTTCTACTATTTTTATAATACGTATGTATTACATAATTTTTAAATTTTTTTAAGAAAGAAGGATTTGATGATAGAATCACAGAGGTCAAAAATATAGGGTTGACTTCTCCGTGATGCCACGATTACTCTAGGGAAATGACAGAAGTTTTTATACTAAATAGAATAACTTTTTGCTACTTTTTTAAAGGAATTCTCCCCTAAATTAGGCCTCAGTTCGGCATAGTCAGCCACTTTGCTGATTTGACTCAATAATTTTGTCTTCATAGTTTTCCATGTTAGTCCAGACAAGAGCCACTCTGAAATTTATGTTTGTATTCTGTGAGAAAGGCTTCAAAAGTTACCTACTGGGCCCCAAGTGCTGTGGTGAACACTGGGAAAAGGTCCATTTCGTTCTGAGGTTTTTATATCACTCTGCAGATGGGGGCTTTATATCACTCTCCATCTGGGGTGTGCCAGGAGAAATGCAATCAGAAAGGATGGCTCAACAACAAAGAAGGCAATCCTGCCATTTGTGCCACCATGGATGGAACTTGAGGACATTATGTTAAGTGAAATAAGACAGAGAAAGACAAATACTGTATGATCTCACTTATATGTGGAATCTAAAAAATCCAAACTCATAGAAAGAGAGAGTAGAATGGTCGTTGCCAGGGGCTGGGAGTTGGGGGAAATGGGGAGATGTTGGTCAAAGGGTATAAACTTCCAGTTATGAGATGAATAAGTTCTGGAGATCTAATACACAGCATTGTGATTAGAGATAACAGTACTGTTTTATTATACACTTGAGAGTTGCTAAGAGAGTAGATCTTAAATGTTCTCACCACACACACACACAAAAAGATAATTATGTGAGATGATGAAGGTGTTAACTAACCTTACTGTGGTAATCATTTCACAACGTGTATATGTGTATTAAATCATCACGTTGTATGTCTTAAACTTACATAATGTTACATGTCAATTAATCTCAATAAAACTAGAAAAAAAATTTTTTTTAAAGGATGAGAATTGAGTCAAAAGCCCTGCCTGGTCCTGCAGGCAGCTGGGATCTGCCTTGTGGGAGCTTTACCTGTTCCAGGTCTTACTCAGCTCAAAGGGCTAGGTCAGAAAATACCAGAAAGAGCCTACAGGTCCTCACTGAAACCCTCCAAGCCTAGATGGGCAGAGTCTTTGTTGAGAGAAGCCATGGGGGAGAAATGAGTGTTCAATTTAAAGAGAAATATTTTAAAATTATACTATTTCTGCCAGAATGACATCAACTATGACAATAATATGATGGTACTACTAATAAGTAAACAGACAAATAAAGACAGCTACAGAGAGCAGTGTGCATACTTACACTGTGACCTCTCTCAGCCTGAGTACTTTTCTGCAAAATGGGGACAATATTGCTCCTTTTGCAAGGTTGCTTTGAGAATTAGAAATAATATATGTAGCTGGCAGGATACAATCCCTGACAAATATTAGGCATTCCATCATGATAGATATAAAGCCTGTCTTATCCTGCAGCACTTCATACTTTCAGAGTTACCTACTTTGTATGGCAGGGTTTTTTTTCTTTTTTTTAATGAGAGATGAAATAGCCAGAAGATAGCCAGGAAGTGGGAAAGAGCACAAAACAAGGGTCTGTTGGAAGAACTGAGGGACTTTATAGTGCGAAGGCCTTGAACTGCAAGTGAGTGTTAGAGCGCCCCCTTCAGGCCGGGTTTGGTGTACATTAGTCCGATGTGGGGGGCAGTTTAAACAAGCCACACAGAGCCAGGTGAAATCCCAGCACGTGTCTCTGCTTGGTTTGTTTTTCTTTCAAAAATGGTATTACTTATTCAACCAGCTTTGCACGATAGAGCTAAAATTACTGTATTTAACATTAACATATCTATATTACTATACTTAATGCATGATTTAGAGCAAGTTTTTTTTTTTTTTAATGCCAACATCATGATCTAAATAGGTAGCTTTCTCATTAACCTTGGATGTTAATCAGTGCCTTTTTTTCACCCTGAATCTTTCTTGGTTCATCAGAACCCGGTTTGTCATCTCTCAAAACCACCAGCACCATTTCTTTTTTTTTTTTTCCCCAATTTGTTTGTGTGTGTGTTTTTTTTTTTTTTTTTTCTGGAAAACACGGTTTGTATTAAAAGTGGAAAAATATTTTCGATTTGATTCTGGGCTCTACTATCTTCTCTAAGTTTACTATGTATTTTGCCTTCTATATATCATTAATGGCATCAGAATAATTTGAAATAAAAATTTAAAAGCTCTTTATACTCCTTCCCACAGGAGCCATATCAGTTTGAACTGACCAACGCCATTTCTATTTCACAAGTACAGTACCTAACAAGCGCTTATTAACCATTAATTCTGTTAAAAAGAAACACTATGCTAAAAGCTCAGGAGAACACAAGAGAAGTATAAAACACAGACTCTTGCCCTTGAGGGTTTTCTAATCTAGTTGTGAAGAAAAGACACACACAGATGAAATGGTTAAGTCACAAGGAAGAAAATAATTGTGAGCTTCTCTACACTAGGACTCATACTTCATTCAGCTCTACATGCCCCTTTCCCAATACCTAGAACAGTAACCTAGAACATAACGTAGTGGTTCAACAGATGTTTAGTGAATTAAACTGAATAGCACGATGATAGAGAGAATGAATGCTGAATGACTGTTGAAGAAATTCCCCTTTTCTTGCTTATTTTTCTCTTTAACACTTGCCACCTTGTTACACAAGATCATTTATTTTGTTTATCATTAATTTCATCCCTCTAAATGCGAGCTTTCTGAAGGCAGAGATTTTTGTCTGTTTTACTCACTGCATATCCACAGAGCATAAGCCTGTGTCTGGAACATGTTCACCCAATAAATATTTGTTGAATGAATGAATGAGTGAATGAATGTTTTAGCCATAATTTATCAAGGGAGTGCACATAGGTTGAGGTTCCTGAAGTCTTGTGGAATTTTAAGTTCAGGGTTAATGACCTGAACACAACATAAAGTATTTACCAAAGATGTACCAGTGTGTTTGTTGCAGCTTTATTTATCATCATGGTACTGGAAACCATTTAAGAGAGGAATAGCTAAGCAAATTATAGTACATCTCTATTATGGATATCATAAATCCATTAAAACAGCAACAGAGATCTGTATTCTTTGGGTGGATACTTATGATATGTTAGAAGTGATAAAATAAAATCACAATACAGTCCTACTTTTAAAACAATTATTGGAGGGGGAGGCTAGAGCTATACGAACAAAAAAAATGTTTGGAAGGATTTACAGAATGTTATTACTAGTTGGCAGGAGTAAGGGTGAGATTTTCATTTGCTTTTTTAAATTTTTGCTTTTTTAAACATTTCTTATTGTCTGATTTTAAAACAAAAACAATCATAATATGCATGCATTATTTTAAAATCAGAAGAAAAGGGTATTTTCATTTTTAAAAAGAAGGCTGGGAACTTCATCCTGCAACAGTCCCAGGAGTGTAGAAATGATCTGCTTGGGTCTTGATGTGGGCCGGTGCTCATTACCTTCCCACACCCTGCTTCTCTGTACCTCCCAGTGGCTGCTGTGTGACGTAAATTATAGTTGACTGTAACTGATTTAGGCAGTCTGGGATTAACTTGAGGGGATATTGATTTCAGCGGGTGGTCAAATTTAATAGCTAGCGGTCATTACAGAAGTTTCTCTCTCCATCTTTCTTCTTGACAAAGTCTGCCCTGGATTGCCAACTGAACTTCATCAATGAAATCCCAGAGAACTGCTGTCTCTGGTCCTGACAGCAAGATTCTGTGCCCTAGTAAGAGAACTGGCCCCAAATTCTACCACTAAAGGATCAAATAGACAGGGCCATCACTGGGTTGGTAATAAGAGAGCTAGATAGAAGCTATGGCTGGGTGACTGTGTCTTGGAAGTTATTGTGATTGGGGGCTGGGGAAATTTAGGCATATTCCTCTTACCCAAGGCCCCCAGGGTTATGCCGCTGACATGAAGTGTCCTCTAGGCTTGTAGAGTTCCAAACGACCACTTTATCATGCTGGTTCTCGTTTAACCACCAATGCCTGTAACTAGAGGGGTGGTCTCCCTTAGAGATGTAGTAGCTGTTGGTCCAGAGATCTGGGGCGATGCAGGGAAGCAGGAGGTAGGAACAGCGTGGACTTTCACCACCAGATTGACTTGGGATAAGGTCTTAAATTCTCTAAACTTCAGTTCTCTCATCCAGAAAGTTGTGTTATTAACATGTTCCTCACAGAGTTTTAAAGAATACATGAAATTACAAAATGCCTAACCAGTGCATGGCGCATAGTAGGGTTCAGTAAATGCTTATTTTTCTATCAGTGTCTACAAGTGTCTCCATCTGATTGGAGATTCCTAACGGGTAAATGAAAACTGTTTATCTACTCACAATACTTCCAACACCAAATGTGAAGGTTTTTCACACCTGGCAATTCTCCAGTTTTCTGCAGATACCAACTGGGTGCCCTGCAATTTAACTCAGTTCTGATATTAACTACCCGAGTTAGTGCAGACCCCGCAGGTTAAGGGCTCAGTCCCACAAGACTATTCTCCACTTCAGATACCAGTTGCAAGAAGTGTGTCCCCAGGTTACCCACACTTCTGCCCAACTTGGCTACAAATCAGGGCTTCCCACAACCCCCCTCCTGGGATTCGATAATTTGCTACAATGGCTCACAGAACCCAAGGAAACACTCTACCAGGGACAAAAACCAAATGTATATTTCTTATATCACAGTATCACAATGGGCCTTAAGACCCTGAACAATAAAGATATCCTCATTTTTCATAGTATAAGTATTTATTACTTGATTTATTTAATGGCTATTAAGAAAGGGAAGAGGGACAATATATGAAGATCCCATTAAGCGCCAGACAGTCTTCTGTATGTCATGCTTACATCATGTTCTCAAACTCAGTACCATTGTATGAAAACCCTGTACAGATTGTCACAGAGGCTACGTGACTTGCCCAAGATCATGTAAGTGGCAGAGCTGGTATCTGAATCCAAGTCTATCTGCTCCCAAAGCCTATTTTTATAGACTATATTTAGGTTGTTTTAAGTAGGAGAAATAGTATGAAATCCTGTTATCCTATTATTTTCAGGGTGAGAGATGGTCATCCCTCTAAATAGATATGGTCAGTGTTTAATTCTACTTCAGTCATGAAGTTCCCCCCAACTACCACTTATTCAGCTGGAGACTGAGTCTGGTTATATAATACATGATAATGATAACAGTAACGCACATTTTTAACAACTTATATCTATCAGGCTAAATGCATTATATGGATCTCATTTCATCTTTCACAAGTCCATGAAATAGGCATTATTATTCCCGTTTTAAAGATGAGAAAACTGACATACAATGAGGCTAAGTAATGTGCCCAAACAGCAGAGACTAATTTGAGTGACTCACCACTGAACTCCCCACCTCCCATGGAAAGATGCTTCTTGAGCAGACTGGTAGCAACGCATCACACCCTGATCAGGATTCCAGGGCTGAGGCAGGAGACTGGTGCATCTCTCCCTTCCAACTCCTAGAATTAAGCGGCACCTGCTTCACAAGGTCCAGGGATGGCTCAAGGGTGACCTCTTGCCCTGTCCCCAGAGGTTTGTTCTCACCCTCGAGGGCCAGGAGGCAGCTGGGAAAGCCAGTAACACCTGATGTGGCCTTCAGAGAGCAGGGGCCAGGCGAGTGGGGAGCTTCTGGGCTTAGAGTGTCAAAGAAGGCCATGGGGGAAAAAAAAAAATTGGCTGAGGCAGAGATTCAGTCACATGCTCCAAAGGAACTTTTTGTGACCATGACTCACCAAGCAACACTGTTTTACATATGGAGCGGTTATGTAAATTTTCTTCCCCAGAAAGAAAAATCATTGTCAGACTAAGAAAAGATACAAACAAAAATAACACATATAGGAGACAGGAGACTTTAAAAGTATATATTAAATCTCACAAGATGAAGACAAAATTATATAAAACTACACTTCAGTATTTCCCATTACTGTACAGTTTTCAATGGTTATTTGTTATAAAATATGGAATTATTTTTCCAAAGGCTCACAGCACACAGGGAGCTTCTTCAAGGAATACCAGCACGCAGATAGCGTTGTTTAAAAATGCAGCTTGTAAGTAAATAAGCAACAAGTCCTTGATCTCGGGTCCACGCAGACCAGCCATCTGCTTCTGCCCACGTGACAGAGAACGTTATCTTAAAGGGTCAGGATTTCTTAGAGCAAGCCTAGTTCCCTAATGTATATTAATCACACAACTTCAGCAGTAAAAATATTTGTCCATGTACCTAATATAAGTACTATATTTATTTATCTATAAGTTATAGGTAAGTGTACCTCTATCATTTGCTAATATCTCAGGGCTTAATATACACTTAGAGTGTGGCTTATCGTAAACACCAGTGGAGAAAAAGGCACTGTCCTCTTGATAATTTCTAAATTTGTTTTTGCCAACTTATTGTCTGATCTGATTAGATGGTCTTTGTTTCTCACGTCATAATATATCTGATAGTAAGCATATATCAGATTAGGGACACTGCCATTTTCTTGTTGTTTACTTGGATTTGTGTTATCTTCAACACACTCTTTCTTTCTTTGCAGGGTTCTTAAGCTACTCCTCCATTTTGTGAGGGTTCATTTAATTAAAACAAAACAGTGCAATTTGTATATCCTCACAAGGAGCGCAAAAGAGGATATTATAATACTCTGAAAGCAGATGAGTGAAGGAAGATACAACCATCAGCCTGTGTGTGTGTTCATGCACGTGTGTACATGTGACACTCAGTGTGCCTCAGGAGACCCCTTACGTTCTGTGTGACATGGGACCAACAGACATACAGACCAAACAAGCATGTATGGATCACTCCGTGTGTTAAATGAAATTAAAGCTTGACTCTTATTTTTAGTTAAGATATATGCAAACATTCCAATATTTTCTTCCTGTATCCCCTAGAGAACATTTTGCCCTTCCTGAGCTGCCCAGTCCCCACTCTGGGATACCAGGGCCATGTCCTCCTAGATCTAGGTGCCATTGGAGTCCATGTCTGTGGGTAGGTTGGTGGGGTTTTGATCCCCCTCTGAGTCAGGTCACCTATAAAGAGACCTCAAACCTTGCATCATGGTAACAAAGACTTCTTTGGAAAGCCTCTAGAAGGGAAAGGAAGAGATGCGCAAGGTTTTCCATCAGCTCTCCCTCACCCTTAGCCACAGGACAGCCACTAATCCAATTTCTGGGCATTGTAAATAAAAATAGTGGTTATAGATGAATTGACTTCCCTGGAAGAGTCCATTCATAAGACAAAAAAGGAAATTAACTAACAACCATACATATTGAGGAAGGGGGTAATGGGATTTTTTTTTAAGCTACTGTTCCTTTTTCCCACAGGTCTTGTGATGTAGTTATGCCTTATCCTGCTCCACAACACATACCACCATTGGCTGCAATAGTTCATGTTTTTGCATTTGTCTCCTTCACAGGACTGCAGGTTCCTTGAGGCAGAACCAATACAGTTTCGCAGCCTCGGTGCCTAGCATGGTGCCTGGCATAGGAGGTGCTCCATAAATGTTGTTGAATGAATACACTCTTGGGGATAATTATAATAACCTGTAGGATCAAAAGAGATGCTAGAAGTAAAGCACTTAGCACAGGGTAATTTCTCAATAAATATACATATTATTGTGTAAGATTATATAATTGCTTAGTCAGTGAGCAATTTTATTGATATTTTTCAACAGTACTTTGTACACTGCAAAAGAGTACATTAATTTATGGTTTTGAATTCCTCTGTTTCCATTGTAGAAACTAATCTCCTTAGAAATATCGAGTCCCAAGCATGCACAGGCCCTCTTACCATTCTGTGGGTTGCACGAGAAACTGGGCTCTGTACTTAGAAACCTATTTTTAAATTAGATTGCATGTTACTCAGGTAAGGTGTAAGATGTATCGTTTTATTCTCTCTACACTTGCATCCCCGATTCTAGAATCAGCTTTATAACATCCTTTCTAGTTAGTTCATTTGGTGCTGCTACATTTGCTATTATTCCATAGAAATAGTCTAACCACTGATCCATTATTCAGCAGCTCGTATACTGAGATTCCAGAGGTCTCCACACCCCTTCAGTGGTCCTTTCTAGAACATTCACTAAGCATTTGGCTCCTTTTTCAGAACCCCTATCCCTTACACAGCAGTGATGAAAATTCCTTTCCATCCATCCATCCATCCATCCATCCATTCCGTAAGTTATGTGTTTTCTCTTATGCCTACGATATACCTGGCATTACTGTAGATATGGGGTATACAATAGTGAACAAAACAGACCCAAATTCCTGACCTCACGGAGCTTACATTCTAGATAAAATAAATAGCTAAAATGCATAACGTCAGATAGTGATAAGTGCTAAAGTACAGAGTAAAGCAGACAAGGGGGACGGGAAGTTTGGCGGGGTGGGGGCGGGTTGCACATGTTAAAAGGGTGGTCACGTGAGGTTTCACTGGGAAGGCGACCTGCACAAAACCTGGAGGAGGAGAGGATGCAGCCAGGAGGATACAGGAAGAAGAGTTCGCCAGATAGAGGGACCAAAGCGGCAGACCTGAGACAGGAGGGTGCCTGTGACAGGGAGGAGTGAGCAGGGGGAAATACAACAGGAAGCAAGGAAGGAGCCGTATCCAGCAGGGCCTGTAGGCTCTGAACCTACTTGGCTTATAGTCTGAGTGAGACCGGAAGCCAGTGGAGACAGAGGAGTGACGTGAACTCACTCATGCTCTAACCCGATCGTGCTGCTGCCAGGTCAGTCATGGATTCCGTGGGGAAAGGGGGACACCAGGGAGGGGGATGTTACAGTAACCCAGGTGAGAGATGATGGGGCTTGGACGTGTGGTAATGAGAGGTGGAGGTGGTGAGAAGTAGCCAGATTCTGGATACCTTTTTAAGGCAGAAAATGCAGGATTTTCTGACAGATTCAATGTGGGGTGAGAAAAAGAAACACCCAAAATTGGAGGCCTCAGTTGAGCCACTACCCTTTAGCCTACTGCAGAGAACTATGAAATATGTGTTCCTTGCAGCTTTTGCCGTAAACCAAAGACAATTTTCTAAACTTAGCCTTTCTTTTTTAACCATTGCTCGATGCATGCATTTCTTGAAAAGTAAGTGTATTTGAAGTTTCCAAATAGTCTAACAGTACATAAAATACATGATGTGCTGATTCTCTGCAATGAATCTCCATCACTAAAACGCCTTGCTTCTCACAGAAATTCTACCAGCAAAATTAGAATTGCAATTTTATTCTTCCTCGGTTGTCTGGTTAAGGTTTCATTTAAGCCTTAGGCTTACTTTTGAAAGCCCTATAAACATTTTACACACCTACTCGTATATCACTGAAGTCATTCTGAATTCAGCCTACAGTAAAATTAATTACCATGTCATGAGTCTGTCACATTTCAAAAGAAATCATCAATATTTACTCAGACCTGATTCAATGTCACTTTGCAACGAAACAATATTGGCAGCAAATTTCTTTGTACTACAGTACATTCTTTAGTTGGGAGACTTCCATGTAAATATATCCGTAAAAGTTTTCAGAAGACCATTTCAACACGCAGAGAAGCTAGTAAATCAACACTCATCTCTCTTCAAAAATCCATAGGCTTGTATAATCCACATGCATTTCCAGTTCCTCCTGGGACCGTACCATGATCCTGGCAGCAGCAGAAACAGAAGCCAAGACTGGGAGTGAGACAAACTGCTAAGCGTTTAGGAGACTGACTGTAGGAGAGCTGCTATGATAGCAGGAAGTGAAGTCCTTGCAGATGAAGGCAATGCAGGCATGACAGGCTGGAGCGATGAGAGCCAGGATTTGAGTGCAGTCTGTACCCAGAAATCAAATCCAAAACTCACCAACATGGCGGGTCTGGAGGCAGGGAGCATGGTGTCATGAAAAGCACACTGGAGGGTGTAGGTTCAAATCACAGCTCTGCCACTTGGGCACCGTGTGACCTTAGGCAAAGTAATCTCTCTGTGCCTCAGTTTCCTCATCTGTACCAGCTTCACAGAGTAGTAGGGAAGACTCAGTGTAAGAGGCTTAAAACAAGGCCTAATACACACATATATATGATAGATCAATAGATAGATACAGATAGGTCAATCTATACATATACACACACGTAGATATGTATATACATATATACGTACACATATATAGTACATGTACCATATAGGTATATATATAAACATATATAGTATAGTATAGCATAGTATACCTAATTAAACTCCAAAGGGCTGAATTTTTTCAATTTATTTTATTGAAGTATAGTTGATTTACAACATTGTGTTAATTTCTGTTATATAGCAAAGTGATTCAGTTATATATATTCTTTTACATATTCTTTTTCATTATGGTTTATCACAGGATATTGAGTTTAGTTCCTGGGGCTACACAGTAGGACCTTGTTGCTTATCCATTCTATACCTGTTTCCATCGGCTAATCCCAAACTCTCAATCCATCCCTCGCCCACCCCTTCTCCTCCTTGGCAACCAGAAGCCTATTCTGTATGTCTGTGAGTCTGTTTCTGTTTTGTAGATAAGTTCACTTGTGTCACATATACTTGATATCATATGGTACTTGTCAGAAGGACTGACTTTGAGTCCCCAGCTCTACAGGAGGCAGGTTTGATCCCTGGTCTGGGAACTAAGATCCTACACACAGAGCAGTGTGGCCAATAAATAAATAAATAAAACATTCTGAACAAAAATTATTTTCAATATAGAATTCTATGCCTATTCAAGGTATCAGTAAAGTATGGGGGCAGAAGAAAGACATTTTCAGACATGCAAGTTCTGAAAAAAATGCACTTCCATGTATGTACCTTTTCTCAGGAAACTACTAGAAAATGAGCTCCACCAAAATAGAGAAAAATCAAGAAAGAAGAAAATATTTCCATCTTCCAGGAAGTAGGGAATGAACACACAGAAAGGAGGGAATTCCCAGGATGTGGTGCTGGGAATTTTCAGGGTCACAGCTGTGCAGAGAAAAACCAATCCAGAGATGAGCAGCACATGGAAGGAAGGAAGGGAGAAAAGAACGGGAGGGAGGAACAGATAGGATCTTCAACACAGGTCGTTTACTGAGAGAATTCTCAGTTCTGACAGTGCGGGGATTAATCAGTGATGGGTACTAAGTAGTAAACTAAGCAAACAAAACACAAGGTGATTTTTAACTCCAGAAATGAGCAAAACGATGAATGAGAGAGGAAATATAATGGAGTACCCATATGATTCATCTGTGACTAATATCATCATAAGAATGTAAACTCTGACTCTTGATTTGAAGGGTGGTTTGACAGTGTTGCAAGGATGATGCAGGGACAGGACTTCTGAGGAGGAACGTGAGAGAGCTAAATCTACAGGTGTATTGGTAAAAAGTCAATAGGCAATATTTAAAGCAGAAGAAAAAAGAAATAGCAGTAAAAGTATGTTTTTAAGAAATATGGAAGTTAAGTATCAGAGTAAACATCTAATAGAGTTGAAAGTGGCTGTGATAGTTAACTTTATGTATCAACATAAAATTAACTATTGGATATCGTTGACTCAGATATTGAGTCAAAGATTATTTCTATGAGGGTCTTTTTGGATGAGATTAACATTTAAATCAGTGGACTTTGAGTAAAGCAGGTTACCTTCCACGGTGTGGGTAGGCTTCATCCAATCAGTTGAAGGTCTTCCTAGAACAGAGACTGACTTCCCCAAAACAAGAAATTCTGCCAGCAGACAGCCTTCAAACTTGAACTGCATCATCTCTTCTTCTCTGGCTTTCCAGCACAGCCACCTACCCTGCAGATTTTGGAATTGCCAGCCTCCATAATGACATGAGCCAATTCCTAAAAATGAATCTCTTTCTCTCTGTAGACACACCCTCTTTGTCCTGTCTTTCTGGAGAACCCTGACCAATACAGTGGATGTCACCTGGAATGGGAATGGGGGTGAGGCACCCAGCAGAAGATAGATTTTTTTTGTTATGAGCCTGGTTGACATTTCTGATCTTTTAGACTATGTATATTTGTTACCTTGAGGGAAAAGGATTACAGTTTAAAATGGTTAAAAAGAAAAAGATGATATGCTTTATAATTAGGTGGCCCTGGTTTAAATTCCACCTCTGCCATTTCCTGGCTGTGTGGCCTTGGACAAATCTCTCTGAGCCTCAGACTCCCCACTTGTAAGACGGGTCCTGGTAGGGTCATTAGGAGGGTTAAATAATCCAATAGATGTAGAATACGGCTGGCACATACTCGGAATGAATAAAGGATAGCAGGAATGACAAAGTTACCTTTCCTTTCATCGGCTTCCTCTGGCAGGAACTTGGGTGTTCCTTTCATTTCGTCAGGATTATTCCAATAAAATACACTGGCAGAAAAACTCATTCTCTTGGAAAAGAGCATTTGCCCTTTTAATATTTTATCCCTGATGTGCTTTAGAAGACAAACGCACTTCGGTGTTCTAATTAAAACTCCTTCCAGCACAGCGCCTGACCCCATGAAGCGAGGTCAGGTCCTGGAGCTGCTATGGATCGATGGCCCGCGGACACCCGCGTGGGGCTGCGGCGGCTCAGCGGCTTCCTGCCATCACTTGCCGCGCGCAAGTGAAATCATTTGCAATGACCTAATGTGTACTGCTCCCACTCAGAAAACGAAATAAAGACGCGAAGTGGTGGCAGCATGAGAAGCCGGGGAAACAGGTGCTCTCTGGCTGCGTCTCTCGCTCGCGTGACCGAGTCCAGGGAAATGCGAGACTGGAAGGGCATTTGCGACCCGCGAAGGCGTCGTCCTGTCGGGAAATACGCCTGCCCCTCCGGGGACGGTTCTTCCCCTGCTTGTGAAATCATCAGAGGCTACCTGGGGGCTAGATGTCCCTCAGAGGGGTCTGCTAACGCCCTGAAACTGCAGGCTTTGGTGTGAGCGTGCCTGTGTCTGGGGGGACTTCCAGAAGAGTCTGTGCCCCTCAAAATGTGGCATTGCCTTAAAGAGCTGGCACCTTCCCCTCTGGGTTCCCTGAATATCACCAGAGTAAATAAGCATGGGGAACTCTGAGATATCGTTGCTGGGATTGGCCGTGGGTGTTGATCTATCCATAGACCCCGAAGCCCCAGGTGGAAGGTCAGTCCAACTGCCTTTCTGCTCCCCTGGACTCTTCCCTGCAGCCCCAGCCCTGGACCCAGCCTGACCCTGGGGGGAAGCCTGCCCCCAGCCTAGCCCTTCCTCAGGGGCCACCTGTGCCCTGCACAACCAGGGAAGAGAAGTGGGGGAGGGGAAACCACACTTTGGGGTTAGCACGTGCCCGTACTTTAGAGCATCCATTTACTTCTTACAACACCTGTGACATGGACATTATTGTCACCGTTTTCTAAACGATGAAACTAAGACCCAGAGACTTGCCCAAGATCATTCAGCTACCCCACTGTTGGATCAGGTGTGAACTCAGTGCTGACCCCAGAGCCAAGGCTTTTACTGCCCCATGACACACGAGATCTTTTGGGATCCACAGTCTACATACTGGCTGTTCAGAACCATTGCATTACATCTGTGATTTCCCCACAGCCACGTTTCCTCATACATTTCAGTATTTGCACGTCTTGCTTCCACTGTCTAGAGTTCCCTCAGCCATTGTTTTCTTGAGAAAAATCTACTCACCCATCTACACTCAGTTCAGTTTTCCTCTGTGCTCTGAAACCCTCTCTGGCCTCCGACATCCTCCCTTCCCTCCCCCCAACCCCCAGCTCCCCACCACAGCTGATTTAATTCAGTCCTTCTTTCTTCTCAGCTCCCAAAGCATCGCACACCTACTTTTATTAAAGAACATAAAGGTTGTTTCCTTCTCTGTCCTTTTCATTAAAATGGGAACTCCATGAGGAAAAATGTTTTTGTCTTTTTCATCTTGGAAAACAATTTTAAAAATCATATGCAGCCTTCTTCTAGCTATTCAGAGCTACTTATAATTCCCCCAATGCCGTAAGCCCTCCACACCTCCCTGCCCTCTTTGGTGCTGTGGGATCCCTGCCCTGCGCCGAATACAATACCTGGTACATAAAATGTGCTCAGTTAAAGTGTCTGGAATGTTAGTTGTTGAAAGGATGGGTTGTTTCCTGAACTATACAATACCCCTGCTAATCATGTTTCCTTGTCAGCCTTCTCAAACATGTTCTGAACGAGGCAGGACTTCTCCAAAGACAGCATATTGGCTCCTGAAGTAATCTCTGCCATTCATTGGAGGAAGCTGGGAGAGATGGAAAGATTACAGAGCCAGACCTCTCAATCCCTCTTGTAGTGGCAGAAAGAAGCAAGAATGAAAGCAGGAGAATTAGCCTTTCCAGGGAAATGTCCTCTAAAAGGAACGGCAACCAAATCGGACAAGATGGATTCACGGACGTTTTTATTTCTTGATGCAATTGGACAAAACAGCCGGTTTCCATCCCCGCTGCACTCATTTGCTGGGTCTTTATTTGTTGCCAGTTTCATGGTCCTGTTCCTCTCTCCTCAAAAAGAGATTTGCTGAAGGTTGACTCCCTTCCCATTAAGGTCACCAGAGAGCTGCTGGATGCTGGGAAATAGTAACTTCAGCAGAATGTCAGGGGAGATTTAGTGTAAATGAACTCGGCATTGCGCCCCTCAGTAAAGAGCAGAGCTGACCAAGACCACACATGTGGAGACAGGCGTGGCACCGCAAAGGCAAGGGCAGGCTGGACCAGGCCTGGGAGGCCAAATCCTGTTGGGCAAGGAAAAGCCTCCTTGGGAGCCCCAGCAAGTAAGAGGCCCGAGAGGGTGGGAGTTCATCATCGTCCTCCCTACAACCAGCCTCAGCGGGAGCCCCAGACATTCTGTTTTCCACTAACTTGCAGAAATTATCAGCAAAACCCAAGGAGCGATTCATTCAATGACAGAAGAAGGAAGAGCAGCGACAATTTGCAACATGGAGCCAGATGGATACACTCTGCTCTCCTTCAGCGATGTCCCTGAAATGTGCTTTCCCTTTGTCTGGACCGACAGCAGTGTCTGGCCAGACCTCCCACCTCAGTGCCTTCCATTTTCAAAGGGCCTTTTAAGTTCTTCACCCTGGGAATGTCCTTTTGTGTGTCACAGAGATTTTCAGGCCACAGGTAGACCACCTCTCTGACTGGGTCATGCATTAGGGGGACCTCCAGAAAAGGAACTTAAATAGAAATCCTTGCTAAGTTTTTGCAAAGGTGCCCAGAAATCAAGCTGGTAACTGAATTCTTCCCCTGTTCTTATCTCAAACACAACATGTTTATTGCTCCATGTGTTACATCCAAATGCATAGATTCATATTAGATAAAATCCAGGTCAATTCACTCCTTCACATTTTGGAAAAGGATGTGACACAAACTCAGTAACGGTCACTCAGTTAGCCTACCGCATACCTGCCTGAATGTTAGACCTGCGAGCCTGAGCAAGTCACTTTCTGAATCTCATTTTCTTCTTCTACACAATAAAGTGGCACTCAGTGGTCCACAAGGACACCTCCAACTCACTGACATTGTGAGTGTTCCCTATGCGACTAGGGGCAAATTTATTTTCTAACAACTTGCTTCCTTCTAGGTTTTATTAAGATAACGACTTTATGGTTTTATAAAAATCTCTGTACCTTCCTCTCAACTTTGCTGGGAACCTACCTAAAACTGCTCTGAAAAATAGTCTTTAAAAAACAAAAAGAAAACAAAAAATAATACATATAAGAAATTTAAACAAAATCGGACTGTACACAAAAGAAAAAATGTTTTAATCATCCTAAATACTATTATTTAGATATAAGTATCATTAATATTGTTAAACATTATTCTCTACATCTCTTTGTGCATGTATTCAGATAGAAGGGTAGATAGATAGATGTAAATGATTTTTCAAAAATGGTGTAATATATATAGTCTCTATGTTCATTTTTGTAAAAGTATCAAATTTTTTAAGTTAACGTGAAAAAGAAATTGAAGTGAAAATGGAAATCCCCTACCACAAGAAATATGTAGTGAAAGATACAGTGGCAAATGGTCACAATTTCTTTGTCACTCCTCCCACTACTTCTCCATGGCCATTGAATCTGAGCTTGGCCTGTGACTGCTTTGACCAATAGAATACTTTGGAAGTGATGCTATTCCAATTCTGAGCCTAGCCTTTAAGAGAACTAGCAGCTTCTACTTCCTTCTTCTTGGAATCCAGCCACCACGCTGCAAGGAAGCCCAAGCAGCTACACAGCAAGGCCAACAAGAAGGAAGACTGAGGCCCCTGGCCAACAGCCACAAGTGAACTCCCAGCCAACAGCCAACATCAACTTTGCCAGCCAAATGAGGGAGCCATCTTGGAAGTGACTCCTCCAGCCCCAGTTGACACCAGGTGTAGTAGAGATAAACTGTCTCTACTCTGAGCTCTGCCCAAATTGCCAAATTGTGATCAAACACATGATTGTTGTGTTTTAAGCCACTAAGTTTTGAGATAGTTTGTTATACAACAGTAGGTAACTGAAAAAAAATCTCCCTATAGTTAAGAAAAAAAGAGGGAAAGTTTAAGAATTAAAGTTTCTCAATTATGTATTTCACTTTTAGAATGTCTTGATTGACTCTAGCTATTTCAAAAAAATCCCAAGATTACTTAGTCTTAGTTACATTTTTAAGTGGTAAAATGTGTACCATAAGATTTTTTTACCACATCCCCTCAACTCCTAATTTTGTCACTTGGTTGATGGATTTTAACCTCAAGTGCTCTGCAAAAAAAAAAAAAAGAGAGAGAGAGAGAGAGAGAGAGTTTATGGGTACTATCAAATATTGTTCCTCTAATTGCTTTGCTCTCCCCGTCTTTTTGTTTTGCATTTATTGTTATATCAAGCCTTTTCCTTTCTGTCATCTTTTCCCAATTGGTACATGGAGCTAGAATTAAATAATACTGAATCACCTAGTGGAAAGTTATTTCCTTTTTATTCTCTTTCAGTTCTATTTAAATCAAGAAGAAAGTCTCAATTCAATACTAGTATATTTTCAACATGTTTCCGAACATATCTACTCTTCCTTTTAACAAAGAGAGAGTATCTCTTAAGGTTCGGCACCTTTAAGAGACAACAATGTAGAGCTAGAATTTAATCATGTTAATTTATTTTCATTATTTTATTTTATTCTATTTTGCCAAGTTATATTGGTTTTCAACTTACTGAGGCAACATAAAGTTTCCTTTTAAAATAAATTTCTTAGGTTAAAAAAGTAAGTTGATTTAAAGAAAATATTAAGTATATAATAGAACAGATGGCACCTGAATGGGACAAAAATTAAGTCTGTGATACATGAATGCTTGGTCTTTAGGAAAAACTTTTGTTATCCTGTTAACAAATCTCGACTCTTAACTCCTTTTTTTGTTGTTGTCATTAAAAATCTGTTCCCAGGCTCTGCTCCACCCAGCAAGGGTGGGCTGTCACTTGTGGGGGGAGTCCCAGAGCTTGCGCTTCAATGTCAGCCCCAAATAGTTCACTTCCCCACTTCACTCGCCTATCTACCTGAGAATCCCTTTCCACCTCCCCTCCCAAGTGAGAAGCCAGATGAGGAGGGAGGAAGGTGTCTGTGAGGTCAGGTCTGTGTCAATAGTTCCCACACCAGGAGAGGAACTTTGCCCTCAGTCCCTGTGCTCTTCTGACTGGCTTCCTGATCCCCTAAGCATCTTGTCTCATTTATTTTCTTTTTTGTCTTCAAGAATGCTAAGTTCCTATTTGTTGCAGGAATAACTAGTGTGTGTGTGGTTATGATTGTTCTGACTCCTCTCTTCCTTGTTCTCTTAGGCTTGTGTGTCTCCTCCACTCTTTCTGTGACACTTTGTGCTTTTCCTCTTCACTCCCTCAGACCACTTTTGTACAGACTGAGAGGGGATCAGACGACTCTCAGGATTCTGTTGACTCCCATTCTTTCCCCAGTAACAACTCTGACTCACTGAGCTGCACCAGAATCTTCCATTTCTTTCTTTGGCCATCTAATTTTTAAGTTTGTAGCATGAATTTGTAACCACATCATTGCTTATTTGGTATGGGTGAGTTGTTTTGTTATTGTAGTTTTTTCTGGTTTTTCACAGTTTTTGCAGAGGAAGAGTCTGTGAGCTTGCTTTTTTAAAGTTCTCTCCTTCTCTTATTATTATTTTTTTTGGAAGATCTTTATGATCGTTTGAGCTCCATTTGATCTAACCAAAGTGTTGGCCAAGATTTTGGGGCACAAACTAAAAAATCCCTGAGTCTCCTCCAAGGTGTTGCAAGACAATGTGGTTAGTGGAAAGGATATAGTCTGGATTTTAATCTCAGGTATTTAAGGTACTTAACTTCATCCAGCCTCATTTCTTCACCTATAAAGTGGCTAACTTGATGCCTGTCAAATAATGAATACTCAGGAAATGTTAGTCCCTTTTTCACTTCCTTCTTTTCTTCTAAACTTTCTCAGTGTCAGGACTGACCAGACACAGAGGTAGTGGAAACCAGCTTTGTTTGTTTGTTTATTCTAGGGATGAAGGATGCAGGGTTTAGTGTAAAGATTGATGTGAAACCAGACTAATCCATGGTGGGGGGGGTGGGCGGGGAAAGCCACTTGTTTCCTGTCTGTGAAAGAGCCCTGAGAGCAACACATACCTAGGAGCACTCTGAGATCAAGCGGACTCCATTCTCCTTCCAAGAAAATGAGCCGAGTCAAAGGCATGTGAGAGATAAGACAAAGCCTTTGATTGTGGGGATTCCGAAAGGAGCATTGATGGATCCAGCTGAGGCCAGTCAGCTCTTTGATTTGTTTTAAGTTCTCTAAGCATTTATTCTCTTTCTCTCATGCAAGGTCTTACACACATTCACACAAATATGCATATGTTTTTACATGTATATACACATTCACACACCACTGTGCACATACATACGAGCACTCACACACACACAGGCACACAGATAGACATACCCATTCAACTCACTTTCACATACGTGCAGACACAGACTCACACATACACATACTCACATGCACACACACATTCTCCCTCACTCATTCATGCACACATTCCTGTCAAACTCTTTTTCCTATTAAAAGAAAAAAAAATCACTCCTACTCTTAGGCATCAAGAAACAGTATCTCCTCAGTCACAGTAATACTCTGAAATGTTATCCTATTTATCACAGTGGCCTGGAAACTAGCCAACTCAATTAAAATGTAGGGACATCCAACTCCAGGGTCTAAAGAAACCAGCCTGGGTGAGAGCAGGAGAGTAACTTATTGCATTCATCCTTCTTACCAAATGACTAAATTTACAGTCTGCTAAATAGATTTGAATCAACACAAAGCCAAACCCCAAATTTTCTATTTGAGTTTTATAAATCTCAGGTATGATCTTTACCACAGGTAATAGAAGCCAAGTTCATTAAAAACACGTGTTAACCTTATGAGGCGACTGAGCTAAGTACCCATTCTACGTCGGAGGACGGGTGAATGCGCAGGCAAGTGAGGTGGCCGGTTTAATTTCCCTGGGATCGCTGCTGGTGGTGATTTATTTTAGAAAGCCACAGCTTTAATTATGAATAGCATATGATTTATCACATGTGCCTCATACGCTGTAACCAAAGTATTATTAAGCTCGAAGAGCCCTAAAGTTCCCGTGAGCTAAATCAGCAGTAAGTCTGTGTCACTGGGCAGACAATAGACACCGCCTTCTTACATTTTCATGTCTTCCACTTCATTTAGATGCTCTTTATGGCAGCATCATCCTTTTTGAGTGCACTCTGGGAATCTCAGGAAGGATTTTGCTAAATCTAATATACACATAAATCTAATAAATACACAGCCGTCCTGGCTGAGCCAACCCAGGTTGCAGAAATGGTGGGCTGGTGACCCCTGTGGCATCTATTTGCATGGGCTGATGGCGGGAGGAGTTTTGAAGGGCCAGAGGTAGTAAGGTAGCAGAGAAAATGAAGGAAAGGGGCAGTTTCTGTCCCTGCCACAGTCTCCTTACCTTGGCCAGCTCCTGCCAACACTGCAGGCTAATTGTGCTGGAGATCTGATCTCCTATGGAGAGAGGGGTTAGGACAGAAGGCCAAAGGACCAGCTTTAACTAAAGTTCTGGTGAAATTCTGGGCACAACTGAGACTGTGGCAGCCAAGCACAGCCAAGCTGGGAGAGAGGGGTCATTGCCCCTGTTTCTGTAACCACAACATACCAGGGGGCTCTGGCAGGGGCTGTAAAGCTGCAGAGAGCAGCTACAGTGGGACCCTCAAGGCAAAAGACCTGGTCTCACAAGGGTCACCAGCAGCAACGGAAGCCAGCAACCTCCCTCGAGGGCTTCTGCACCATGGGCTCCCAAGCCCATGAGAAGATCAAGCAAAAGAACTCGAGGACACTCTTTCTGACTACCTGTGAGTTGTCCCTGGAGACTCACAGAAACACCTGGAGGAAACTTCAAACGGCTGTTGGAATGAAATCCTTCATTCTTCTAGAGAAATTCCAATGTCAATGTCAATGTCACTTCTTTTGTTCCATCCACTGAGAGAAACATGAGACACTCAGACATACAGTAGACAAATTATCCAAACATTTATGCTGATACTGTCAGGTGTCTCCCAGTGACCAAGTCCTGGCAAATGGAGTGGAAGTTGGAAAAATATGTGCTACTTTCAGGCCTGGCCCAAAATAATCCCCCACTTGCTATACCCTGTCTCTTTTTCCATCTCTCAGCTGAATGGAGAGGATTCCAAAGACCTAGATAGAGGAGGGCACACAAAGTGGTTCACAAAACGGAAGGAACCCAACCCCTGAATTTTTCCACAAAGAAAGCTACCAAACCACAAATATTCACACTGGTAGAACACAGGCAAAAAATAAACTTTTACTGTGCTAAGCCACTGGGATTTGGGGATTGTTTATTATAAAAGCTAATGTTGCTTTCCTTACCTACTATACCAGAAAAGTATTATTATCCCTGATCTACAAATGAGGAAATTGAAATTCATAGGGGTTAAGTCAGGGGTTCTCAACCAGCAGTGATTTTTGACTCCCAGGGGAGTCGAGATAGAGCTAGAGATCTCCTATTGGTTCTGTTTCTCTAGGAAACCCTGACTAACACAGCTAACATTTCTGCATTTTTAACGAAGGTAAGACATATATACGTATATACACACGAAAGAGATTGCTAGAGTAAAATTCGTGTTCTTCTCTTCCTCCTGAGAACACATCTGGGATACATTCTCCAGCCTGCCTTGCAGTTAGATGTGGTCATATGACTCAGTCTAGCCAACGGAACATGAGCAGAAGTGATGTGCACTTCTTCTAGGCCTCGCCATGGAAAACTCCTATACATACATGCTTCTAGCTGGTTGGGATGGAGACAGCCACATGTTGAAGACAATGCAATTTCTTCAGACTGAGCTCTGCATGACTGCTTGGAGGAGAGTCACCCCAAGAATCTGTTCACCTGCTCCGGATTGTTATGTGAACAAGAAATATACTTCTACTGTGTACATTAGGGGCCTATTTGTTATACTAGCTAACATATTGCTCTGCAACTTGCTTCTTTCACTTAAAAATATATCTCAGACATTTTTCCATGTCAGTACATACACTGTAATTTCTTAGAAGCCGTGCTTTATTTCCCACAAAGTTACTTTTTGAAATTGAGAGATAGCTCATATTTGAGAAGTTCAGTTCCCAAAAAGTTTCCATTAAATGATCAGGGTATCTTAGAATCAAGGGAATACCACAAATCTTACTTTTTAGGACTTAACAAAAAGATACAAATTTATTGTTGCTGTTAAAAATCCAAATAGCACTGCAGGATTTTAAAGAAAAAGGGAAAGACTCTGGTATAGCTGAAATGTTCAGACAGAACAGCTCTTCACTTGAAGTTCAAGTTGAGATAGTTTTGCTAATGAAGGGGCAGAATACCCACAATTGAAAGTGCTAGGGCTTGAAGAAATCTGAGATCCCCAATGCATATAAGTAGGGAAAGCACTGGTTTAAGTAGTCCAGTCATACACAGGTTTAATTCTGGAAACTACTCAGGATATATTCAACAATTGCAATGAAAAATTTTAAAAAGTATTTTATCAGGGTGCTATCCAAATAAAATAAACTTGAAAAAATATCATAGAGCATTTCTATGAAGGATTTAAGTGTCAAGGCATGAGACAGAGATATAAAATCAATCAATTTTGTGTACCAACTCCAAAAAGATTGAAAATCCCTATTTTTAAGGCCATATTTCATTCATGTTCAAGAAGAGCTACTAAATTCTTTATCTTCTTATCTCTTGTCAAATTTTCCAAGTTCAATAAACTCCTTTAAATTACAAAGCACATTTAGTAACATATGAGAAATAGAATGCTGTTAAAAATCCAAATAGCACTGCAGGATTTTAAAGAAAAAGGGAAAGACTCTGGTATAGCTGAAATGTTCGTGGGTCAGAAGACATTGATCTCCTTAAAGCCTTTGGAAATATTATGCACATCAAAAGGGATTTTTGCAGGACTAACTCCATAAAACATTAAACATGAAAAATTAAGCAAGATCCACTGAAGTAAAACTTGACCTATTAAAATTAATTTCCTTTATAAAATGCATTTGCTGTTTTCTCTCCAAGGCAGGGAGGGGTTTGTGGCCACTATACAACTCTGTTTTGCCTCTTTTGATGGTTTCTGAGGTCCCCGGAATCCCTAAATTATTCTCTCTGAAATATGTTCTCTTTGGTAGAGCAGAACTTTTTTCTCACAGAAAGAATTGGTGGTTTAAGAGTGTCTTTTTTGGTTACAGAACAAAATATTCATCAAACCTTGCCTCCAGATCTCCCTACCTCTATTTATGAAAACTTGCCATCAAAAGTCTTACAATGACAAATAATGTTCCCAGGTGATGGCAAAAAAACTGATTGACATTATGATTTTTATATTCCCAGTCCAGTTCTTCAAATCCCACAAATCTTTATGTTTGTATGAAAATGATCCCTGAAATTTTCTTCCTCCTCAATTACTAGTTATGCCATGAACATGTAATATTCAACTAGAATTCACTGTAGAGAGTAGTTTAAAATGTAGCTCACAAGATTTGATAGAGTAAATTCCAGAAGCTCTACACCTAATGTCAGTTCTGATAAGTGAAGAAAATGTAGGTTCTCTGGAAGAAAATGTGGTTTGTAAATCTGGCTGAACCAACACCTTCAGAATAAGAGAGCCGGCCGGCAGCTCACTATTAATAGGCAACATTTATACCCTCAAATCATGTGGTTTACTCTGTTGGTAAGTAATGAAAACCATTTGGTTTTTCTGTCCAAGAAATAACAAGTCTTGTTCAAAGACACTAGTTTTATTTAAAGCTCTGAGATTTGGGGGAGCTTTTTCCTTGGTTGAAAAAGAATAGTCAGCATTAAAAGACTCTTACTTCTTTCTTTACTATAAAAAGCAGAAAACTACTTATTCTCTCAGAGTCCTCTGTGGAACTTGTATTTATTGGAGAGTAGATAAGAAATTGTCATCACTTCACCAGTGTCTAACTTGCTTTTTAAATTTTTTATTTCAGTTATTTAACAAATACATATATATAGTGTTTACTTTATGATAAGCAATGTTCCAAGCAATTTACATATATTAACTCCATTAATCCTCACGATACTTATATAAGATTTTCCTCATTATTTCTTCTTTCCCCCAAATTTAAGATAACAGTTATTGCTATAGATAGGACTCATATTTCAATTTAAGTCTTTTTGTCCTTTAGGATTACCCCAAGCAGATAGAAATGAAGAAAAATAGAGAGTTAACCTTTAAAATATGATTTGGGGATCAATATCAGTAGATATATAACAAACAGAAAAGTGTCAAAAAGGTAAATATTAAACTCTGATAGAGCTTATAGTTTGGGAAATTTGTATAAAAACAGGCTAACTTCCAACCATATAAGCTAACCAGCTTATGTTTATTGTATTTAAAAAATCAGAAACTTTTGCCCATAGACCATAAAATGTAATGCTACAGATCGTATGCTAGAGTTAACAGAGTGTAGTTAATACAATTTTTACAATGCTTATTTAAGCATTTAGAGAAATATCACTGTGCTGTAGAATGCTATCCTACACAATAGAAGACCAAGGTCCCGCATTCAGTTCTCCATATGTGTCTTGAGTTGTATCATTTACAACACCTCCCTTAATGAAAATTGAGTGGCCAAATGAATTCCTGAAGTCCCTCCTGTGTGAGCCAAGATCTTCCTGCTCATTTCGTGTCCCAGCTTACCTTCATCCAGCACAGTAGTCCCCAACTATCATTTACAGAACGCCAGATTTACACAAAAATAAAGCCTACTCAGAAAGCATGTTTCAGAAATGCTTCATATTATGTGGCCTTCCTGGAGATACACAATGTACCAAAGACTCTGAGAAGACCTGCAGTAAATGAACTTGTTGGATTTGCTTAACAGAACCCTAGTGTTCTGAGAACGTAGCTGGAACCACTGGTTTATCCAGTGAATTCTGGGCAGCCTGCATCAATGTATGAGGACAAGCACATTGCAGAGAATAGAGTTAGAATTGGCATGTGGGGGCAGGCCAGGGTATTGTTTCTTGGGAGGTTCCTTTGGTGGTGGTGTTCCCTTTTGTTTCTTAGGTGCAGATGTTTGGGTTAATTATACTTCTTAGTTCATGACCTGTGATGTTGGGATTTATAATAAGAAATACTTCTCTCTCTCTCTCTCTCTCTCTGTGTATGTGTATATATATATATATGGTCTTCTCCCCTTTCCTGGCACAGAGCTCCTAAAACCCTTGGAATCTCCTAAGTGATGAGTGATAGAGTTGTCTTTTCTTAATAAGCCCCTCTCTACCACCTGAGTTTATGTTAATAAGGTGACTTTTGGAAAGCCCCTAAGTTTGGGGCTGGTTGCCAGGGAAACCAACCTTGTGATTAGAGGGTTGGTAGTTTCACCCTGTCCCCCTCTAGGGAAGGTACAGGGATGGGATGTCGTGTTAACCACTAAAGGCCAATGATTTAATCAACCATGCCTATGCAATGAAACCTCCATAAAAATCCAAAAGGACCAGACTCAGAGAGCTTCCCAGCTGATAAACGTGAGGAGGTACTGGGAGAGTGGCATGCCCAAAGAGCTTCCATCACCCTTTCCCCCACACCTTGCCCTATGCATCTCTTCTGTCTGGCTGTACTTGAATTATATTCTTTTATAATAAACGGGTAATCTAATAAGTAAAATGTTTTCCTGAGTTCTGTGAGCTGCTCTAGCAAATTAATTGAACCTGAGGAGGGGATTGTAGAAACCTCCAATTTATAGCCAGTCAGAAGCATAGATAATAACTTGGACTTACAACTGGCATATGAAGTTGGATAGGTGGGCAGGGAGGAGCAGTCTTGTAGGACTGAGCCATAATCTGTGGGATCTGACATTACCTCCAGGTAGATAGTGTCATAACTGAATTGAATTGTGGTACACCCAGCTGGTGGCCAGAGAATCTGAGAATGCTTGGTGTGGGAGAAAGCCCCACAAATTTGATGGCCAGAAATGAAGTATTGAGTGTAATGTGAGAATAAAAGAGTACATAGGGGGCTTCCCTGGTGGCGCAGTAGTTGGGAGTCTGCCTGCCGATGCAGGGGACACGGGTTCATGCCCCGGTCCGGGAAGATCCTACATGCCGCGGAGCGGCTGGGCCCGTGAGCCATGGCCGCTGAGCCTGCGCATCTGGAGCCTGTGCTCCGCAACGGGAGAGGCCACAACAGTGAGAGGCCCGCATACCGCAAAAAAAAAAAAAAAAAAAGAGTACATAGGAAGAATTTTCTTTTACATGACCCATTTCACAATGGTCAAAGTAAGACCCCTCCCTGCTATTATTAAAAAATTCATCCCTATTTTAAAATTTACCTTAGATTCATTTTAATTCGTCATGGTAAGATACACAGACACAAAAATAACTATCATGAAGCAAGAAGTTTTTGTACTCACAGATCCCTAAAAACAGATCCCTGCATGCCACGCCATGCAGGGCCATACAGGAAGAACCAGAGTAAGTCAGCAGGCAAAGGGAGCAAGACGACAAGGTGGGCAAGAGCCATTATTGTGGTTTTCATGGGAAGGCGATGCAAGGCTGGGTGAGCAGGCTTAGGACTGGCTAGTTTGAATAATTTCTGCAGACTCGGGTTTGAGGGCTGTCTCTTGTAGTCTGGTACCTGGCCCTGGGGTGATTAGGGCAGGTAGACAGTGGCCCTGTGTGTAAGAGCCCTATGAGAACCTGAAAAAGGAGGTGGTTTAGAGTTTGGGCTCAGATTGGTTGATTTGCATATGAAAGGTACACTCCCTGCACTGGCTGGTACTTTGTTTGCTCTCTCTAGGAATTAGCTAGTCCTAGGGTCAGCAAGACCCCAGATATCAAAACATCAGAATAAAAAAACATGCTTAATACAATCCCTAATTTTCACTCTCACTCCCTTCCCCCCCATTACAAACTTTTTCTAAAGTATTTGATATATATCCTTGGAATTATAAATATCCTTGTAAAATATGAAGTGAGTTTATGTATATGATTTTAATTTGCATAGACAGTAAGTTTCTTTCTTCATTCAACACTATGTTTTATAGAGTCATCTATGTTGCATTATAATCATCTAGTCTTAGTTTGTAGCATTTTAGCTGCAGTATCATATTTCTTAGGCTGCACTTGGCTTACTGATCTCTTAATGGAGGAGTCTTGATTGCTTCCAACTCCCCTCCAGGAACAATGCTTTAATGTTTCCTTACATGAGAATTTCTCTGGAGAGCAATTACTGTGTTGAAGGGCAAGTGGAACATTTAATTTCACTAAGTACTGCAACTTTGCTCTTCAGAGTGGCCGTGCCAGTTTATACCGAAGACACATGACCTGGGAATCCTCATTTCCCCACGTGCACTGACATGGCTGTTTCATGTCATCGAAGAGCATCAGTGTGGGGACTTCCCTTGTGGCACAGTGGTTAAGAATCTGCCTGCCAATGCAGGGGACGTGGGTTCGGGCCCTGGTCCGGGAAGATCCCACATGCCGTGGAGCAACTAAACCCGTGTGCCACAACTACTGAGCCTGTGCTCTAGAGCCCGTGAGCCACAACTACTGAGCCCACACACCACAGCTACTGAAGCCCATGCACCTAGAGCTCCACAATAAGAGAAGCCACTGCAATGAGAAGCCCGCATACCACAACAAAGAGTGGCCCCCACTCGCCACAACTAGAGAAAGCCCATGTGCAGCAATGAAGATCCAACATAGCCAAAAAGAAGAAAAGGTAAAAGGAATTAAACTCTGATAAATGCTAAAAAAAAAAAAAAAAAAAAGAGCATCAGTGTGGTTCCAGTTTTAAATTACTGCACCAGTCATAGACAAGCAAGGACAAGATGAGCTGCCCTGCATTCAGTTCTCCTCTTAGACTGTTTCAATTACTCTCAGTGCCGAGAGATTAGATTGTGAACACCAAATTTAACTTCCTGTAGCATCACCTCAGGCTCAAGAGGCTCAGTGGGGTCTCAAGCTGGCTCTGATTTGTTGACATAAACTCCAACAATAGCTTCACCTATGAGTGACAGAGTTTATTAATGAAGGAACCAAGAAGAATGAGGGACCTTATATTAAAGACAATATAGCATCTTCTTGGGTTAGACAGAAAAACAGTTCAATGAAATTATTACAAAACCATAGAATAAGAAGGCAGCATAAGGGACTTCCCTGGTGGTCCAATAGGTAAGACTCCGTACTCCCAATGCAGGGAGCTCATGTTTGATCCCGGGTCAGGGAACTTGATCCTGCATGCATGCGCAACTGAGTCCACATGCCGCAACTAAAAAGAAAGATCCCACATGCCATAACTAAAGATCCCACATGCCATAACTAAAGATCCTGCATGCTGCAACTAAGACCCGGTGCAGAAGGAAGGAAGGGAGAGAGGAAGGGAGGAAGGAAGGAAGGAAGGAAGAAATATTTTTAAAAAAAAGAAGAAGAAGAAGCCAACATAGAAGGCCTGTGCATGTAATCTTCTGACTTTAGGAGTCAGATTTTCTCAAGAAGTCAAGGAAGAAGAAGAGTGGTTTAAAAAACATGCCTCGTTCTTACACTCAGGGCAGTGGAAGGTTGAAAATGAAAACAAAGGCTAATTAAACTATAGAAAGAGACAGATTTGCTTTTGAAGAAACACATAAAACATTGACCAACTTAAACTGGTTTTGCCTTCTTAAATAGGTTGTTGATTAATCAAACCTGGACTTGTTTTACAGAAACAGCACGGTGCATATGCAAGAGGGAACCCAGGTCTCCAGGATGATCTCTGAACCAAGAATCTTCAATCTAGGGAACTCAAAGAATAGAACTGGAGATCTTTAAGAAGTCCTTCCACAAGGAAAATCTGGCTTCCAGCAGCCTGAGTAGCTCCTAGGGACTAATTCAAGACTAGCCAATCAGCATCCAAGCTTGAAATTCCTCTAACCCCTTAAATTTAACCCCGGGCCCAGATCCAGGAGACAGATTCGAGAGCCTTGCCTCCCGTCTCCTTGTCAGTCGGCCTCGCAATAAAACTCTTTCTTTTCTCAAACTTTGGCTTCTGTGTGGGTTAGGTAGCACACCTTTGCTCAGTAATACTTTGAAGAAAATCTGGAATCTCAGAAGATCAGATGGACTGACATAAAGAGAATGATGGAAATGGGGCAGGGAGGCAGGGAGTCGGGATTTCTACATGATACTAGGTCAGAAAGTGTGGCTGGCACTCAGTGAAATCTAACAGAAGAGATAAGATGAGAGAGAAGACTGGAAAGACTTCGCCAGAAGTAGCTGGGACCTGGGAAACTCTTGAGAAGTGCCCTCTGTAGTGGGCACTCTGTAGTGAGGACGATTGGGGGAACCATCTTATAGACTGGGACCACTGGACCAAAGAGCTAGGGAAATCTGGACCAATTTAAGGGAGGAATGCCAGGAATTCACGTAAAACACTTGAGTTTCAGGATGATGCAGTCACTTTGGGAGGAGATGAGATGGGGCCTGTGTCCTGAGGGAATGCACATATTGACTTACAGAATTATTTATGGGAACTAGAGGAGAGTGAGACACACTAATAACAGAGATCAGGCCTAGCATTGGATGCTGGCCTGATGGGAGACTCTCCTGGCTGGGATGATCTGACAGAAAGTGAGGATGGTCATGATTTGTGTAATCAAAGATTACATAATTTGAGCACACTTGGACCACATTAATTTCCTATCTTTCTCTCTAGGAGATTTCAAAGACAAATGAAGATAACTACCTTTTTTAAATGTCTGACAGAAAGCAAAGAAAAAGAAAAAAAGACAGCATTTAACACCAGCAGGCAGTGCAAACCCTAGGTAGTTAGAGAACAAAATAGACCACTTAGGATACAGGTTAAACTGTTAGAAACTCACTGAGCCTTCCTGAGAGGAGTAGGAGAATAGTAAAGCAAATGAAATGCCAACAGTAGACCATACCTCTATAAAACTTGTAGCAGAAAGAAATGCTGGAATATCTAAAAGCTGGCAGAGACGAGCCTGAGAGCTAGGCATTAGGGGCTTTCCACAGCCAAGGCAGCGGAAGGCCCCATGTGCCACAGAGCACAACAATGAAGCCCTGGGCCAGTCTCAGGTAGTTGGGGGTCGTCAATGGACCCTGGATCATGGGCTTCAGAAAATCAACCACAGCTTCAGTTCATTAATCTGCTAAAGGCTGAAACAAATGTGGAGATGAAGGAAAAATCTTTCCTACCACAGTGCCTAGAACTCAAATGTTAATTAACCCCACCAACACGCGGGCCCAAGAGCTCCCCTCAGCACTCAAAGGCTCGCCATCACAGTGTTGTTGAACCCAAGTTCATGTGCCCGAGGCAGAGTGAGGCCAAACAAATGGAAACGTCGGAGTTTGGAGCAGAGAAAGGCTTATTGCAAGGACCAAGCAAGGGGTATGGGTGGCTCATGCTCAAAAGACCCAAACTCCCTAATGGGCTTCAGGGAAGATGTTTTTATAGGCAAAATTTGGGGTGAGGGCTGCAGGGTGTGTGACCTTCCTCTGATTGGTTGGTGTTGAGGTAACAGAGTGGTGGTCCAGGAATCTCAATCATCAGCCTTCTGGGTCCAAAGAGCCTTAGGTCCACGTGCTAGTGCTCAGCCTGAAATTACCATCCTCTACCTGGTGGGGGCCTTCATTCCTGTAGAAGAACTCAGAGATGTGAAGAAAATTTTTCTGCACATCCCTGAGGAGGAACCAGGCCCCAGCCCCCTCACTGCACTATTGTTTCTTTCTGTGTTCCTCCACTCTCCTAATTAGTAACTATTTGAATCTGCCCTTTGGAAATAAGAGAAGGTCTAGGGGGCTGACAGACTTTTTTCCTACAAACAAGAAATGGGGGACATGGAAAGGCTTTTATGCCCAGGAGGGCCCAGAGGGTCCTGCTCAGTCTCAACAGTGCCCAGCAATATTCCAGCAATTCACCATCCCTCTTTGTAGTGATCACCATACGAAGCTGACCCCAGCTCACCTGTAAACACCCAGACATTCATGCTCCTGTGGTTCTTACATTCCTTTCCCTCAGGCTTCCCTAAATCTTCCCCTGTATCCTCTGCCACTCCAGCTGCCCTCAGCCAATAACCCCAGATCCTCTCTCTCTTCTCTGAGCAGCTGGGTCACCCTCCTGCCACGGTGGATACCTAGCTCTCCCTTCAGGATATGGCCTCCCCTGAAACCTTCCCACTGGGCCTAGGGGAGGGGGAGGAGTTCTCCTCATTCATTATGGCCATTTTCTCCACCTCCTCCCAAAAGCCCCCAGCACCTTTTCTTCTCATGCCTGAATAAACTACCCAGGGGCTTCTCATACTCACTCCCTTCATTCCTTGAAGAGTTCAGTACTGGGCTCACTGTCTTTCTCTCCACCACTCCTCCCATCATTATCCTTGGAGATTTCCTTCCAATACCCTGGCCTCTCAGCTCCTTGACTCCTCTCCTGCAATGACCTTGTCCTGCCAAACCTCAGCCACCCACTCGCATGGCTATACTCCTTGTCATTACCAGTAACCACACCCCTCCATGCTTGTAATTGCAAGCATTCTCATCCTGTGCTCACCACTTCCTACTTCCTGTTTTTCCACATCATTCACTCTAATCCGACTCCAGAGAGAATTACCAAGATCATGAAAGATCACTACAGATCCCACAGACTTTTAAAAAAATAAGAGAATATTATGAACAACTATGTGCCAGTTAATTTGACCACTCAGTTGAAATGGAAAACTTTTAAAGAGATAAGATAAAAATGACACAAGAAAAATACGAAAATATCTACATCAAAGAAAAGTAACCCCTAATTAAAATCCTTCCCAAAATGAGAAGTCTAGGTCAAATGGAGAATTCTTTCAAGCATTTAAGGAGGAAATAGTGCCAAATCTACACAAACTCTTTCAGAAGAAAAGAGGAAAACTCAATTGCCATCTCTTTGTATGAGGCCAAACATTACCTTGATGTCGAAAAACAGGAAAAGACAAAATTAAACTATAGATTAATATCCCTCATGAATATAAAGGTAAAAATTCTCAATAAAATATTAACAAATCTAATTAAACAATTTCTTGAAAGGATAATACACTGCAACCAAGTGGAACTTATCCCAGGAATGCAAAATTGGTTTCATATTCAAAAATCGAACCATGTAATTTACCATGTTAGAATTTAAAAACTCATATGATCATCTCAATAGATACGAAGAGAGCATTTGGCAAAATTCAATAACCATCCATGATTTTAAAAAACAAAAAACACACTCAACAAGCTGGGAATAGAAGAAAACTTCCCCAACCTGATAAAGAACATCTATGAAAAACCTATAGCTAACATCATACTCAAGGGTGAAAGACTGAATGCTTCCTTTCAAATATCAGGAACAAGACAAAGATCCATTCTTTTCTATTCAACATTATACTGGAATTCCAAACCAGTGCAATAAAAGAAAAATAATTGAAGTATATAGATTAGAAAGGAAGAAATAAAATTACTTTTACTTACAGATGACATGTGCACGTACATGGAAAATCCTAAGGCATCTACCAAAAAGTTTCCAGAACTAATGAGTTTAGCAGTGTCACAGGATATAATAAATATTTGAAAATCAATTATTTCTATAAATAGCAATGAACAACTGGAAATTGGAATCTTAAAATGCCATTTACAACAGTATCAAGAGTATAAGATACGAATGGATAAAATTAACAAAATTTACACTGAAATTTATCTGTACACTGAACTATAAAATATTGCTGGGAGAAATTAAAGATCTAAATAAAGAGAATTACTATGTCTGTGGATCAGAATATTCTTGAGGTGCCACATCTTCTCAAATTGATCTATAGATTCAACACAATCTGAATTTTAAGTAAGCTTTTTGGTAGAAATTGAAAGTTGATTCTAAAATTTATATACAAATGCAAAGAGCCTATAAGAGCCAAAGAAGTTTTGAAAAAGGAACAAAGTTGGAGGACATGAGCTACCTAATTTCAAGACTCATGGTGATCAAGAAAATGTGCTACTGACATTAGGGTAGACACAGAATGATTAGAATATAACAGGATCTAGAAATAGAATTTCAGCCAACTTGGCAAGGTAATTCGATGGGGAAAGGACAGTCTTTTCAACAAGTGGTGCTGGAACTAATGGATATACATATGGAAGGGAAAATGAATGTTGACTCTTCATCACACCATACCAAAAAAAAAAAAATTAACTGATCTCTCCACCTCCACACAGTTACGTGAGTTTGGGTATTTAGTTTTTCTAAGGTATTACTACTCTGGCTTCTAAAGTTATTCAACATCATTTGAAAAACTAATTCCAGCAGGAGTTGCTTGTTAACTAGTATGGACATGTGGGGAGGAATGGTTGTTGCAGTCAAGCAGAGCAGGAATTGGGGACACTACAATCATCCCAGAAAATTTCTATTGTATATTTATAAACTTGTCTTTTCTATAATTAGATTGTGTTCAGGAATACAACAAAGACCCCTAGTTCTTCAATTCATAAATACTTTTAACCTCCCTGGGTAGTAAGATATTTTAAAAGCTGTATTTGAAATGCAGCTCCAAGCTGTAATATATTTATCACAGCATGCTGTACAATTCTGCATTTATGTCTTTTGTGTGGATGAAGTTGTATGGATAACAATGAAGACAATCTTAGTGCCAACTAATTGTGTCTATAACTCAACCTTTTCTCCAGCCTTGTAAATTAAGTATGGAACTATTAAAGCTAGTATGGAGCCAACGTTTTCTGCATTTTTCAAAAGAGATATGATCCTCAACATAGGTACACAGAAGATACAAGCACAAATATAAATATATCCACATTTATATACAATTTATACAAAAGACAAATTGAGGGTCATTTATTTACTTTGCAAATGGAGTACTCAGCGCAGAATTCCTTAATAACATTAAAGATTGCATTAACTTGGTGCTAAAATTAAATTGAAAATAACAAATTCAATTTTCATGTAGTATCTGAGGCATACATCTGTGTGTAAAGACAGACATACTAGTAAAGATTTGACAATGACATTTTTTTTTCCTGGGAATGGTCCATTCAGAGGGCCACCTGAGCCCCAATTTCCTTTCCAATTCTGTGATGAGCCCATACATTTGCTGATTGCCCTTCAGGTCTTGGATCCAAATTAACATTTGGTTGGTGGCAGTTGTAGGGGAAAAACGTAGCACAGCAGATTGGAAATTTACGAACCTCCTGGAAAAGCTGCTAAGCTCGTGTCAAATCTGCCTGAGTAGGCTGTGGCAGCTGCAAAATCGAGGCGCCCCAGGGTACAGATGGTGCTCCTGTCACATGGCCAATGGTTGGCTGGATCCCTCGCATCGCAGAGCCCTTCTACCAAGGGAGCTGGCCCCTGCTTGTAAGGCACCTGCACCCCACTCCAGCCACCACCACTGCCACGCAGGGCTGCCGTCTTAACACAGGCACCATGGCAGACTAGGGTAAGGGCTTATTCTGCTCCTACGTTTATCACAGCACACTATGGCATAGGCTTGGAAGGAGCATGCTCTCCCAGAAACATCTAGAATACTTAGAAAACTCTTAGTTACTACCCAAAATAGATAACTCCCTCCAGCAATGCAAATCCTTCCCCATCCCACTCAGAAGGTATCAAGACTCTAATGTGGCATCTCTGGCCCCTGCTAATCTGGGTCCATCTGCCTCCATAAGCCTGCACAGAACGTCACCTTTCAACAAGTCCTTCTGGCTTCTCCACACAGCTCTGGTTATCCCTCTGCACTGAGTCTTGTCAGTACTTACAGGCTCCCAATTTATTCACTGTCATTGATTCACTTATTCATTCCATAAATATTCATAGAGCACCTACTACGTGCTGGGTGCTGAGGATGCAATTGTTAGGAAGACCTGAACTGGTAAACAAGATAAACAAGGTCCTACATTTAAGACTTTCCATTTAGTCAGGAAGATCAGCAAACAGGCACATAAGTGATAAGCTAGAGAAGTCAAGATGTTACAGGAAGTTTACTAAGCAGACTTGTGAGTCAGAGTCTTCATGGAAGAACTGATGCCTCACTGAAACCTAGTGAGTGTTGGGCAGGTCCAGGGTAGCATGGTGAGGGTGGGCTCAGTAGGAACCCATGCAGAGAGGCCTGAGGGGCACCAGGGACCATATCCTAGAGAATTGAAATAAGTGCAGAGAGGAGATGGGACTATAATCATTTGTGCCTCTTTATTTCACTTTTTATGTGCTTTTAAGTTCATGTCTGTCTTCTATCTCATGTACTATTGTCTTCTCTGAAATACCCAATTATTAAGACAGAGCTTAGTAAGCACAGGCAGTGCAATGCTCCATAAAGTGTTATCAAATGGATTACAACCCTTCACAAATGTGCTAAGGAAGAGAGATCTTTCTGTAGCTCCCATATGCTGTCTGTCAGGCTTCCTGTCACTAAGAGACTCAGCCTGGGCACTGGGTGCAGAAGGGATTTCTTAGTGCTTAGAGAACAATGACCAAATGGTACCCACATCCTTTTTTTTTCTGGAATAAGTACATCTGGTGAATAATAAATGACATCCCATCTCCCAGACTTTGAGAGGTAGCAGTAACTCACATTCCAGTGCAACAGAAGGGAGGAAGAGGAAAAGAGCAGATTTGAGACATTTTATAATTCATCGATGGACATTTCTCAGGCTTCAGCTTTCTGGGCCTCTGGGAAGGATTCAATACCTGAAACCATGCCATCCTTCTCAAAGCATGCTTCTCTCTTGGCTTCTGAAACACAACACTCTTATGCTCCCCTTCTTGCTACTCCTTCTCAGTTGTCTTGGTAGGTTCATTTTCCACTCGACCTTTAGATTCTGGGAGGACTCAAGGAATATTCCAGACCCCTTTTCTTGTCTCACTCAATGCTCTCTTCCTTGTGGCACAATATATTAAAATGATGAAAGTGAAAAACTTACAACCAAGAATACTCTACCTGGCAATGCTCTCATTCAGATTTGATGGAGAGATCAAAAGTTCTACAGGCAAACAAAAGATAAAAGAGTTCAGCACCACCAGACCAGCTTTACAAGAAAAGTTAAATGGATTTCTCTAAGCAAAAAAAAGCCACAACTAGAAACATGAAAATTACAAAAGGAAAAAGCTCACTGGTAAAGGCAAATATAAAGTAAAGGTAGTAAGTCATCCATGCACAAAGCTAGTAGGAAGGTTAAAAGACAAAAGTAGTAAAATCATCTATATCCACATAGTAGTAAAATCATCTATATCTCAAACAGTTAAGAGATGCACAAAACAATTAGTGGTAAAACATGTCAAAAACTAACATGAGAGTAAAAATGTAGTGTTAAAATAAAAATGTGTTTGAAATTAAGAGATTGGCAACTTAAATCATATATGTGTACATATATATAAACTCATGGTAACCACAAACCAAAAATCTATAATAGACAAACACATAAAAGAGAAAGGAATCCAAACACAACATTAAAGATGGTTATCAAATCACAAAAGAACAAAAGAAGAAAGGAACAAAAAACCTACAAAAACAACCCCAAAACAATTAACAAAATGGCAATAAAAACATACATATCAATAATTACTTTAAATGTAAATGGACTAAATGCTCCAATCAAAACATATACAGTGGCTGAGTGGATACAAAACCAAGACCTGTATATAAGCTGCCAACAAGAGACTCTCTTCAGATCTAAAGACACACACAGACTGAAAGTGAGGAGATGGAAAAAGATATTCCATGCAAATGGAAATCAAAGCTGGGGTAGCAATTCATATTTCAGACAACAGACTTTAAAATATTGTTACAAGAGACAAGGACACTACATAATGATCAAGGGATCAATCCAAGAAGATAACAATTGTAAATATATATGCATGCACCCAACATAGGGGCACACAAGTACCTAAAGCAAATATTAAAACATAAAGGGGGCTTCCCTGGTGGCACAGTGGTTGAGAGTCCGCCTGCCAATGCACGGGACATGGGTTCGTGCCCCAGTCCGGGAGGATCCCACATGCCGTGGAGCAGCTGGGCCCGTGAGTCATGGCTGCTGAGCCTGCATGTCCAGAGCCTGTGCTCCGGAGCGGGAGAGGCCACAGCAGTGAGAGACCCACATTCCACAAAAAAGAATAAATAAATAAAGGGGAGGGACTTCCCTGGTGGCACAGTGGTTAAGAATCCACCTGCCAATGCAGGGGACATGGGTTTGAGCCCTGATCCAGGAAGATCCCACATGCCGCAGAGCAACTAAGCCCCTGCACCACAACTACTGGGTTTGTGCTCTTAGCCTGCGAATCACAACTACTGAGCCTGTGTGCTACAACTACTGAAGCCCATGCACCTAGAGCCCATGGTCCTCAACAAGAGAAACCCACAATGAGAAGGCTGTGCACCGCAATGAAGAGCAGCCCCCACTCGCTGCAACTAGAGAAAGCCCACGTGCAGCAACAAAGATCCAATGCAGCCAAAAATAAATAAATAAATAAATTTATTTTTTAAAAAAAGACATAAAGGGGAGGGACTTCCCTGGTGGTCCAGTGGTTAGGACTTGGTGCTTCCACTGCAGGGGGCGTGGGTCCCTGGTTGGGGAACTAAGATCCCACATGCCATGTGGCATGGCCAAAAAAACCAAAAAAGACATAAAGGGGAGAAATTGACAGTAACACAATAATAGTAGGGGACTTTAACACCCTGTTTACATCAGTGGACAGGTCATCCAGACAAAATCAATAAGGAAACACAGGTCTTAAATGACACATCAGACTAAATGGACTTAAGAGAAATATAGAGAACATTTCATCCAAAACCAGCAGAATAAACATTCTTTTCAAGTGTATGTGGAACATTCTCCAAGAATTCTACATGCAAGGCCGCAGAACAAACATCAGTAAATTTAAGAAAACTGAAATCATATCAAGTATCTTTTCCAACCACAACTCTATGAGACTAAACAACAACTACAAGAAAAACTGCAAAAAAAAAAAATCAACACATGGAAGCCAAACAATATGCTACTAAACAACAACTGAATCACTGAAGAAATCAAAGAGGAAATCAAAATGTACATGGAGACAAATGAAAGTGAAAACACAATGATCCAAAACCTATGGGATGCAGCAAAAGTAGTCCTAAGAGGGAAGTTTATAGTAATACAACCTTAGCTAAGGAAACAAGGAAAATCTCAAACAACCTAACCCTACACCTAAAGGAGCTAGAAAAAGAACAAACAAAACCCGAAGTTAGTAGAAGGAAAGAAATCATAAAGATCAGAGTAGCAATAAATGAAAGAGAGATTAAAAAAATTAAAAAGATAAATGAAACTAAGAGTTGGTTCTTTGAAAAGAAATAAAATTGATAAACAAAATTGAAAAAACTTTAGCCAGACTCATCAAGGAAAAAGGACCCAAATCAATAAAAGTCAGAAATGAAAAAGAAGTTACAACTGACTCCACAGAAATACAAAGGACCATAAGGAACTACTACAAAAAACTATATGCCAATAAAATGGACAACCTAGAAGAAATGGACAAATTCCTAGAAATGTACAATCTTTCAAGAATGAACCAGTAAGAAATAGAAAATACGAACAGACCAAGTACCAGTAATGAAATGAATGAAACTGAATCAGTATTTTATTTAAAACTCCCAACAAACAAGTCCAGGACCAGATGGCTTCATAGAGGAATTCTACCAAATACCTAAAGAGTTAACACCTATCCTTCTCAAACTATTCCCAAAAAATTGCAGAGGAAGGAATGCTTCCAAACTCATTCAATGAGGCCAGCATCACTCTGATACCAAAACCAGACAAAGACATCACAGAGAAAAGTACAGGCCAATGTCACTAAACATAGATGCAAAAATCCTCAACAAAATACTAGCAAGTCAATTTCAACAATACATTGAAAGGATCATACATTCTGATCAAGTGGGATTTATCCCAGGGATGCAAGTGTGCTTCGATATCTGCAAATCAGTCAATGTGATATACCACACTAACAAACTGAAGAATAAAAACGATATGATCATCTCAATAGTTGCAGAAAAAGCTTTTGACAAAATTCAACAATAATTTATGATAAAAACTCTCCAGAAAGTGGGTATAGATGAAACATACTTCAAATAAAGGCCATATATGATAAGCCCACAGCTAACATCATACTCAGTGGTGAAAAACTGAAAGCATTTCCTCTAAGATCAGGAACAACACGAGACTGCTCATTCTCACCACTTCTATTCAACATATTAATGGAAGTTCTAGCCACAGAAATCAGACAAGAAAAAGAAATAAAAGGAATCCAAAATGGAAAAGAAAAAGTAAAACTGTCACTGTTTGCAGATAATATGGTATTATACATAGAAAATCCTAAAAATGCTACCAAAAAACTACTAAAACTCATCAACAAATTTGGTAAAAGTTGCAGGATACAAGACTGATATACAGAAACCTGCATTTCTATACACTAACAACAAACTGTCAGAAAGAGAAATTAAAGAAACAATCCCATTTACAATTACATCAAAAAGAATAAAATACCTAGGAATAAACTTACCTAAGAAGGTAAAAGATCTGTACTCAGAAAACTAAGACACTGAGAGAAATTGAAGATGACCCAAACAGATGGAAAGATATACCATGCTCTTGGGCTGGAATAATTATTATTGTTAAAATAACCATATTACCCAAGGCAATCTACAGATTGAATGCAATCCCTATCAAAATAACAATGGTATTTTTCACAGAACTAGAATAAATTTTAAATTTTGTATGGAAACACAAAAGACCCCGAATAGTCAAAACAATCTTGAGAAAGAAGAACAGAGCTGGAGGAATCACACTCCCTGACTTCAGATTATACTACAAAGCTTCAATAATCAAAATGATATGGTACTGGCACAAAAACAGATACATAGATCAATGGAACAGAATAGAGAGCCCAAAATAAACCCATGCACTTATGGTCAATCTGCAACAAAGGAGGCAAGAATATACAATGGAGGAAAGACAGTCTGTTCAATAAGTGGTGCTGGGAAAACTGGACAGCTATATGTGAAAGAATGAAATTAGAACATTTTCTCACACCATATAAAAAAAAACTCAAAATGGATTAAAGACCTAAATGTAATACCAAAAGCATAAAACTCCTAGAACAAAACATAGGTAGAACACTCTTTGTCATAAATCACAGATATGTTTCTTTGGATCTGTCTCCTAAGGCAAAGGAAACAAAAGCAAAAGTATACAAATGGGACCTAATTAAACTTAAAAGTTTACAAAGCAATCCGTTGACAAATTGAAAACATAACCTACTGAATGGGAGAAAATATTTGCAAATGATATGACCTAGAAGGCATTAATATCCAAAATATATCAAGTCATTCCACTCAATACCGAAAAAAAACCCAACCCAATTTGTCCAAAGAAGACATACAGATGGCCAACAGGTACATGAAAAGACGCTCAACATCATTAATCATAGAAATGCAAATCGAAACCACAATGAGATCACCTCACACCTGTCAGAATGGCTATCATCAAAAAGACCACAAAAAACAACTGTTGGTGAGGATATGGAGAAAAGGGAACCCTTGTACACTGGTGGGAATATAAATTGGTACACCTGCTGTGGGAAAACAGTGTGGCAGTTCCTCACAAAACTAAAAATGGAACTACCATATGATCCAGCAATTCTACTTCTGGATATATATCTGAGGAAAACAAAAACATTAATTCAAAAAGATATATGCACCCCAATGTTCATAAAAACATTATTTAATGATAGCCAAGATAAGGAGGCAACCTAAGTGTCCATCGATAGATGAATGGGTAAAGAGTTGGTGTGGGTGTGTGGGGGTGTGTGTATACACAATGGAATACTACTCAGCCATAAAAAAAGAAATTTTGCCATTTGCAACAACATGGATTGACTTGGAGGGTATTGTGGTTAGTGAAATAAGCCAGAAAGACAACTGCTGTATGATATCACTTATATGTGGAATCTAAAAAGTAAAACAAACCAGTGAATATAACAAAAAAACGATAAGAGAACAAATTAGTGGCTACCAGTGAGGAGAGGGGAGGAGAGGCAAGCTAGGGGTAGGGGATTAAGAGGTACAAACTACTATGCATAAAATAATATAATATATACTATGCATAAAATAAATAAGCTACAAGAATATACTGTACATCACAGAGAATATAGCCAAAATTTTATAAATGGAGTATAATCTTTAAAAATTGTGAATCACTATGTTGACACCTGAAGCTTATATAATATGGTAAATCAACTATACCTCAATTTTTTAAAATGTTCTATTCCTAGGAAATGTCTTTGCCACCGTGTCTTCAGTGGTTAACACTTACTGATTACTCCCATTCTCTGACTCCAGCTGAAATAGGCTGAGTGTTTGTCACTCCTTTCTATTCGTGGAGAATACCCCTTCTTATAAGTCTTGGTAGGAAGCAGAGCTGCAATCTGCCAGAGAAGCTGGAGATGTCGGGTAATAAGTCTTCCCCAGCTTACTGAGTAGCTAGGGCTGAGGCCAGTGACCCAGGCTCAGCCAGGCTCAGCCAATCAGAGGTTCATTCAGGGACTCAGTCCAGATCTTTCCAGGTGACAAAAGTGAGGATGACACTGTGGCAGCAGCCTCCCAGGACCAGCTCTGGACTACCAGGATACAAGATGCAACATGCTATGTCAATAACAGCTGCAGTGGCAATAACAGTACCTTCCCCTCACCTGCCTGCTGGTGATATGTTGGACCAGGTTCTGGACATTGAGCCTTCTCTCGATTCTTTCTGCCCAATTTACAAGCCTGGCTCTGAAGGCCTCCTGCTGATGAGCTACCCAATATCTATTCAGTAAAGCACTTTTCCACTTAAATAAGCCAGAATTGGTTTCCAATCTGATGGTGGCCTGTCCATCACCCTACTCAGATGAAAGTTTCCAACTGGCTCTTTTCTGTCCCACCTTGGTCAGGGATCAAGGCTTTCTAGTTACCAGATATCAGTGGTTTTGAGGTGTGGTCCCCAGACACCTGAAATTTGCTGAGACAATTTCAGGAGGTCTGCAAGGTAAAAGTTATTTTCAAAAAATTAGAGATATTATTTGTCTTTTTCACGTGTTACATTTTCACTGATACATAAGCAATGATTGAAACAGCCAGTGCCTTGGCACAAATCAAGGCAATGGCACCAAACTGCAGTAGGAGCATTGTCTTTACCATCATGCCCTCACAGAAAAAACAAAGTCAGGGCTTCCCTGGTGGCACATTGGTTGAGAGTCTGCATGCCAATGCAGGGGACACGGGTTCATGCCCTGGTCCGGGAGGATCCCACATGCTGTGGAGCGGCTGGGCCCGTGAGCCATGGCTGCTGAGCCTGCATGTTCGGAGCCTGTGCTCTGCAACGGGAGAGGCCACAACAGTGAGAGGTCCCCGTACCACAAAAAAAAAAAAAAAAAAACAAAGCCAGATTCACTTAAGAATAGCCTTTTTGAATAAAATACTTAGGAGTAAACTTAACCAAAGAGATGAGAAAAAAGTAGATGAAGAACCTAGGGGTAAGACGGGAATAAAGACACAGACCCACTAGAGAATGGGCTTGAGGATATGGAGAGGGGGAAGGGTAAGCTGTGACAAAGCGAGAGAGTGGCACAGATATGTATACACTACCAAACATAAAATGGATAGCTAGTGGGAAGCAGCTGCATAGCACAGGGAGATCAGCTTGGTGCTTTGTGACCACCTAGAGGGGTGGGATAGGGAGGGTGGGAGGGAGGGAGATACAAGAGATATGGGAACATATGTATATGCATAACTGATTCACTTTGTTATAAAGCAGAAACTAACACACCATTGTAAAGCAATTATACTCCAATAAAGATGTTTAAAAAAATCATGGTATTGGCACAAAAAACATATAGATCAATGGAACAGAATACAGAGCACATGAAAAAACCCACACACCTGTGGTCAATTAATCTATGAAAAAAGAGGTAATTATGTACAATGGAGAGGGACAGGGATCAAGATGGTGGAGTAAGAAGACAAAGAGCTCACCTCCCCTACAAACACATCAAAAATACATCTACATGGGGAACAATTTTCACTGAAAACCAACTGGAAACCGACAGAAGATATCCTCTCAAACCAAAGTTGCAAGAAGGATATCCACATAACCAGGTAGGATGAGGGGGAAAAGGCGTCAGAATGGGACTGACACCCCTGGGAGGGATCTGTAAAGGAAAGAAGGTTCACATGGGCAGAACTTCACCCTGGGAACCCCTTGCCTGCTGGGAAATCCACTGGGCCAGATAGAGGGCCTAGACTTTACTCATCAGGAGTGTGCCAGTGCTGGCTTGTTAACAATCAGTGCACTGGTGGCTACCACCCCGCCATACTTCCCAAACCAAAGGGGTGAATACCTCAGACCACTCCCTCCACACTGCAGCCTAGCACAAGATCAGGGCAGAGATTCGGTCTAGCTGCTCGGAGACAGACTGGGATGTGCCAGGGTGTGATTCAGTCCAAACCACAGAGACCATAGTCAGTGCACACACAGGGGCAGCAGATCAAACTGGGAAGACACTGTCAACACATGCACCAGGTGGTGCCACATATATGCACAGCAGCCAAGCACTGAATCTTAGGCAGACAGTTTCTGGGAGGGAACTTGATCTAGCTGTGCAGAGACAGCCTGGAGGGCCTGGAATGTGGTCAAGGGGGACCCACAGAGCCAACTGTCAGTGCTCACACAGCAGGGGCAGCCATGGAGCTCATTGTCAAAGTGGACAGGGCAGGGGAATTCCAGCCATAGTGGGCTGCTTTGGTGCATGCACTGGGTGGCACCACAGATTTGCACAGAAGCTGGGCACTGAGGCTCAGGCAGGCAGGCCCTGGGCAGGAGTACTCAGTGGTTCACTTCCCTGCAGGAGTGCTATAGCTCCATCCACTCCACACCACATCTTGGAGCCAAAACTGGTGCATACAGGTTCTGGGAGAGATCTGGCACAGAGGCAGCCCAGGTCCCAGGCAGCAGCACAGCCACTTCAATTCCTGCAACCACAGCACCCTGGCCCCCAGCCCCTGCCTATTCCACACCACAACCTAGCACAAGGTCTGGGTTGAACACAAGGGAGAAAGGCACACGACTTGGGCTGCTTTGGGACAGAACTGCAGACACCTGCATGGGCAGCACAGAGGTTTACTATGACCACGTGGGCATCACTTGATTCAGCAGTCACCAGCTTTGGGGCAGGGCACACACTCCAGTGCAACAAAGTCTGATGAAACTCAACCATCAGGACTTCTACTCCAACAACTGGAGATCAGACTCCACCCCTGACAGGGTGGTGATAACCATAGCATAAGGAAAAGACCCTGCCTGACACCAAGTGCAGGCTCTGAACCCCAACACCAATCACAATCCCTATCAAGGGGACAATGGTCAGCACACTCTGAGGAAAGACATGGCTAGAATCCATACTAAAACCAGCCTTCACACCAAAAATATTGGACTTAGAGTCTACACAGGGACGCTCCCCTAAAAACACCCCTTCAAGACCATAGTAGATGTCAGTCTCTCCTAAATTCATAGATGCAGAAAGTTAACTAAAATGAAAAAGCAGAGTAACTATTCCCAATTAAAAATGCAAAATAAATCCCCTAAAAGAGCAAATAAGGAAACAGACCTCACCAGTCTACCAGAACCTGAGTTCAAAAAGGAGGTAATGGAAATGCTAAAGGAATTAAGAAGACTTTATCGATAGAAATGCAGATCACTGTAATAAGGAACTAGAAATTATAAAGATGAACCAATCTAGAAGCAATGAATAGCAGACTAAATGACACAGAAAAATAAGTGATCTGGAAAGTAGAATAATAGAAATCACCCAATTGGAAGAGCAAACAGAAAGACAAATTTAAAAAAAATAGAAAGGAACACACGAGATCTATGGGATAATTTAAAGCATGCTTACCTATGCATAATAGGGGTTCCAGTAGGAGAAAAGAGAAAAACAGAGACCAAAAAGGTATTTGAAGAAATTATGGCTGAAAACTTCCCAAACCTGGAGAAGGAAATAGATATCCAGGTACAGGAAGCACAGAGGGTACCAAACAAGATGAATCCAAACAGACCCACACCAAGACATATAATTAAGATGTAAAGAAATAAAGATAAGATTCTAAAGGCAGCAAGGGAAAAACAAAGAGTCATGTACAAGGGAACCACATAAGGCTATCAGATAATTTCTCTGAAGGAACATTGCAGGCCAGAAGGGAGTGGGATGATATATTCAAAGTCCTGAAAGGGAAAAACCTGCAACCTAGGATACTCTGTCAAGCAAGATTATTATTTAGAAGAAGGAGAAAGAGAGAATTTCACAGACATGCAGAAACCAAAAGAATTCAGCAATACTAAACTTACCCTGAAAAATACACTAAAAAAAAAAAAAAAACTGAAAGTTTTTCTCTAAATAGAAAAAAAAGCAAGAATCTATAGGAGAGGGAAAATTAAAAAAGGAAAGGGAAACATATATAAGGATTGAATATCACTAAAATAAGCCAGGACATAGATTAAGAAACAATCAAAAAATTTTTGTAAAAGCAATTATAATTCTAATTAACAGTAAAGTGATAAACATGAAGATGTAAAATAAGACAATAAAATCACAAAATATGGGGGAGGGGACTAAAAATATGTAGATCTTTTAGAATCTGTCTGAACTTGTATGACTATCAGTCTAAAGCAAGTACATATAGTAATGAATCAACATACTTGAAAACCAGGGTAACCATGAATCAAAAGCATACAATAGATTCATAAAAACAAAAAAGAAAGGAATCAAGCATACTTCAAAAGAAAACCATCAAACCACAAAAGGAAAAGCAAAACAGACATACTGAACACAGAAAAACTACAAAGTCAACTGGAAAACAAGGTTTAAAATGGTAATAAGTTCATACCTATCAATAATTACTTTAAATGTCAATGGATGAAATACTCTGGGACTTCTCTGGTGGTTGAGAATCTGCCTGCCAATGCAGGGGACATGGGTTCGAGCCCTGGTCTGGGAAGATTCCACATGCCATGGATCAGCTAAGCCTAGGAGCCACAACTACGGAGCCTGCGCTCTAGAACCCGCGAACCACAATTACTGAGCCCGCATGCTACAGCTACTGAAGCCCGCACACCTAGAGCCCATGCTCTGCAACAAAGACAAGCCACTGCAATGAGAAGCCCACACACCGCAACAAAGAGTAGCCCCTGCTCGCCACAACTAGAAAAAGCCCGCACACAACAACGAAGACCCAACACAGTCCAAAATAAATAAATACATAAATAAATTTATTTTAAAAAAAAATACTCTGATCAAAAGACCATGGAGTGACAGATTGGGTTAAAAAAACAAGAACCTACAATATGTTGCCTACAATAGACGCACTTCGGGGTGAAAGATGCACACTGAAGATGCCTGACTCTAACGGATCTGTGCCAATGGATCTGCGCTGGTGGCTTTGAACACAGCGCCTGAGGGACACACAGGTTGACTGTCTGCATCTCATGGTTGAGGTGAGGCTGAGGGCAGTGCCAACAACAGTGTACTTTCAGTCCACCCAACAGGTGACAGGTGACACCAGAGCACACTTCCCAGTGGACATCTCCTGAGGAGAAATACTCAGTGGCTCCTCTCCCAGTGGAAGGGCTCCAGTCCCACCTACCTCACACTGCAGCTCAGGAACAGATCGGGGGTTTCTACCCCAACAACTAGGGAGCAAACCCTGTCCCTGACAGGGCTGTGACAACCACAGAGAAAAGAGGAGGCCCCACTCAACATCCAGTGTAGGCTTTGGTCACCACAGCACTAATCACACACCCTATCAAGGGGATAATGGCCAGCACACACTGAGGAAAGATGTGGCAGGCATCCATAATAAAAACAGCCTTCACACCAAAAATATTAGACTCATGGAGACTACACAGGGATGCTCCCACATAAAATCAGCCTTTCAAGACCACAGTAGATAATTGTTTCTCCTGAATTCATAGAGCCTGAGAAATACAAGTAAAATGAAGAAGCAGAGGAATCACTCTCAATTAAAAGATCAAGAGGGGCTTCCCTGGTGGCACAGTGGTTGAGAGTCCGCCTGCCAATGCAGGGGACATGGGTTTGTGCCCCGGTCCAGGGAGATCCCACATGCCACAGAGTGGCTGGGCCCGTGAGCCATGGCCGCTGAGCCTGTGCGTCTGAAGCCTGTGCTCCGCAACGGGAAAGGCCACAACAGTGAGAGGCCCGCGTACAGAAAAAAAAAAAAAAAAGATCAAGAGAATTCCCCTGAAAGAACAAACAATGTAACAGACCTCTCCAGTCTACTAGACCCCAAGTTCAAAAAGGAGGGAATAAAAATACAGAAGGAATTAAGAAAGGCTATCAATAGAAATGTAGATCACTGTAAAAAGGAACTAGAAACTATAAAGAAGAGCCAATTAAGGTTAGAAAACCCATTTGCTGAGACAAAAAATGAGCTAAAGGCAATAGACAGCAGGGAATTTCCTGGTGGTCCAGTGGTTAGAACTCAATGCTTACACTGTAGGGGGCCCAGGTTTGATCCTTGGTCAGGGAACTAAGATCCCACAAGCCGTGCAGCCAAAAAAAAAAGGCAATAAACAGCAAACTGAATAATGCAGAAGAATGAATAAGTTATCTGGAAGATAGAATAATGGAAATCACCCAATCAGAACAACAGACAGAAAGACAAATAAAAAAAAATGAAAGCAACATATGAAACCTACAGGATAATATAAAGTGTGCCAATCTATGCATAATAGGCATACCAGAAGGAGAAGAAAGAGAAAAGACGATTGAAAATGTATCTGAAGAAATTATGGGGAGTTCCCTGATGGTGTAGTGGTAAGGATTCTGGGGTTTCACTGCTGCAGCCTGGGTTCATTCCCTTATCGGGGAACTGAGATCCCACAAGCTGCACAGCGGTATGGCCAAAAAAAAACAGAAAGAAGAAATTATGGCTGAAAACTTTCCAAACCTAAAGGAGAAAAGAGAGATCCAGGTACAGGAAGCACAGAGGGTCCCTAACAAGTGAACCCAAACTGACCTACACCAAGACATTATAACTAAAATGGCAAAAGTTATAGAGAGGATTCTAAAGGCAGCAAGAGAAAAACAGAGAGTTAATTACAAGGGAACTCCCACAAAGCTATCAGCTGATTTCTCTACAGAAATGTTGCAGGCCAGAAGGGAGTGGCAAAGTATATTCAAAGTCCTGAAAGGAAAAAAACCTGCAACCTAGGATACTCTACCCAGCAAGATTATCATTTAGAATGGAAGGAGAGACAAAGAATTTCTCAGATACACAAAAACTTTAAAAATACAGCAATACTAAACCTATCCGAAAAGAAATATTGAAAGATTTTCTCTAAATAGAAAAGAAGCAAGAATCTATAGGAAACAGAAATCACATTTGGAAAGTAAATCACTTAAGCCAGTACTCAGATTTTTTTTAAAAAATTGTTTTTGTTAAAGTGATAACTAATGAACAACAAAAGGATAAACATGAAGATGTAAAAGAGGACACCAAAATCATAAATGTTGGGGGAAAGTAAGAAAATGTAGATTTTTCTTTTTAGAATGTGTTTGAGCCTACATGACTACCAGTCTAAAGCAAGTACATATAGTAATGGGTTAACATATTTGAAAAACAGGGTAACCACAAGTCAAAAGCACAAAATAGATTCACAAAAAGAAAGAAAACACAAGCATAATACAAAAGAAAACCATCAAACCACAAAAGGAAAAATGAAAAGAAAAGGAACAAAGAAACACAATCAACTGGAAAACAAGGTTTAAAATGGCAATAAATACATATCTATCAAAAATTACCTTAAATGTCAATGGACTAAATGCTCCAGTCAAAACACAGGGTGGCAGATTGGGTAACAAAACAAGAGCCTATAATATGCTGCCTACAAGAGACCAACTTGTAGGCAAAGGATACTCATAGATTGAAAGTGAGGGGATGGAAAAAGATATTTCATGCAAATGGAAATGACAAGAAAGCAGGGTTAGTAATACTTGTATCAGACAAAATACACTTTAAAACAAAGGCCATAAAGAAAGATAAAGGACACTATATAATGATAAAAAGGATCAACACAAGAAGAGGCTATTATACTCATTAACATATATGTACCCAATACAGGAGCACCTAAGTATATAAAAAAATATTAATAGAAATAAACGGAGAAATTGGGAATACAATAATAGTAGGAGACTCCAACACCTCACTGACATCAGTGAACAGATCTTCCAGACAGAAGATAAGGCAACAGAGATCCTAAATGATACAATATAACAGTTAGACTTAATTGATATATTTTCCAAAGAAGAAAACAGAATACACATTCTTTTCAAGTTCACATGGAACATTCTCTAGGATAGACCACAAAATAGGACACAAAACAAGCATCAACAAATTTAAGAGGATAGAAATTATTTCAAGCATCTTTTCTGACCACAACAGTGTGAAACTAGAAATCAACCACAGAAAGAGAAACGAGAAAAAAACAATTACATGGAGACTAAACAACATGCTACTAAAAACCCAATGGATCAACGATTAAATCAAAGAGGAAATTTAAAAATACTTTGAGACAAATGACAATGAAAACATAACCATACAAAATCTATGAAATGCAGCAGAAGCAGTCCTTAGAGGGAATTGCACAGCAATACAAGCTTTTCTCAAAAAAAACAAGAAAAATCTAAAACAACCTAACTTACCACCTAAAAGAATTAGAAAAAGAAGAAAGAAAACCTAAAGTCAGCAGAAGGAAAGAAATAATAAAGATCAGAGAGGAAATCCTTCTCAAATTCTTCCAAGCTTTTCCAAAAGATTGAAGAGGAGGAAACATTCTCAAAGTCATTCTATGAAGTCACCATCACCCTGATACCAAAACCAGACAAGACATTACCAAAAAAGAAAATTAAAGGCCAATATCTTTGAATATAGAAGCAAAACTCCTCAACAAAATATTAGTAAACCAAATCTAACAACACATAAAAAAGATCATACACCATGATCAAGTTGGATTCATCCCAGGGTCACAAGGATGGTTCAGCATACACAAATTAATCAATGTGATACACCACATTAACAAAAGAAAAGACAAAAAACACATGATCATCTCAATAGGTACAGAAAAAGCTTCTGACAAAATTCAACATCCATTCATAATAACTCTTACCACAGTGGGCATAAAGGGAACATATATCAACATAATAAACCATTCATGACAAACCCACAGCCAACATAATACTCAATGGTGAAAAGCTGAAAGCCTTCCCACTAAAATCTGGAACAAGACAAGGACTCCCACTCTCACCACTTCTATTAAACATAGTATTGGAAGTCCTAGCCACAAAAGACAAGAAGTAAAAGGTATCTAAATTGGAAGGGAAGAGGTAAAACTGTCACTACTTGCAAATGACATGATACTCTAATATAGAGAACCCTAAAGATTCCACACAAAAACTATTACAAATAATAAATTCATCAAGGTATCAGGATACAAGATTAATACACAGAAATCTGTTGCATTTCCTTACAGTAACGATGAAGTATCAGAAAGAGAAAGTGAAAAACAAAAACAAAAAACAAAAAAAACACAATGCTGTTTAAAATCAGTCCAAAAAAAATTAGGACTAAACTTAATTAAGGAGGTGAAAGACCTATACTGAAAACTACAAAAAACTGATAAAGGAAAATGAACATGACTCAAAGACAAGGAAAGATATGCCATCCTCTTGGATTGGAAGAATTAATACTGTTAAAATAGCCATACTACCCAAAGCAATCTATAGATTTAATGGCATCCCTGTCAAAATACCTGTGACATGTTTCACAGAACTGGAACAAATAATCTTAAAATTTGTTTGTAATCACAAGACCCAAAACTACTAAAGCAATCCTAAGGAAAAAGAAGAAAGCTGGAAGCATAACCATCCCAGACCTCAGACAATAATACAAAGCTACAGTAATCAAAACAGAATGGTATTGGCACAAAAACAGAGAAATAGATCAATGGAACAGAACAGAGAGCCTAGAAATAAACCCATACACCTATGGTCAATTAATCTTTGACAAAGAACACAAGAATATATAGTAGATAGATAGTAAAGAAAAGACAATCTCTTCAAGTGCTGTTGGGAAAGCTGGACAGCTACATGTAAAGAAATGAAATTAGAACACTCCTCACACCACATACAAAACTAAACTCAAAATGGTTTAAAGAGCTAAATATAAGATGTGACACCATTAAACTCCTAGAAGGGAACATAAGCAAAACATAGGCAAAACATTCAGACATAAATTGTAGCAACATTTTCTTAGATCAGTCTCCCAAGGCAAAAGAAATAAAAGCAAAAATAAACAACTGGAGGGAATTCTCTGGTGGTCCAGTGGTTAGGACTCCGTGCTCTCACTGCTGAGGATCTGGGTTTCATCCCTGGCTGGGGAACTAAAATCCCACAAGCTGCAGAGTGTGGCCAAAAATAAATAAATAAAATTGGCCCACTTTAAAAAAAAATGGGGACCTAATCAAACTTAGAAACTTTTGCACAGCAAAGGAAACCATCAACAAAATGAAAAGACAACCTACAGACTGGGAGGAAATATTTGCAAATGATGCAAATGACAAGGGATTAATTTCCAAAATATACAAACAGTTCATACAACTCAATAACAACAACAAAAAACCAACCCAATCAAAAAATGGGCAGAAGACCTAAATATACACGTCTCCAAAGAAGACATACAGATGGCCAACAGGTACGTGAAAAGATGCTCAACATCTCTGTTAGAGAAATGCAAATCAAAACTACAGCAAGGTATTACCTCACACTAATCAGAATGGCTATCATTAGTAAGTCTACAAGTAAAAAACGCTGGAGAGGTTATGGAGAAAAGGGAACCTTCCTACACTGTTGGGGGGAGTACAAATTGATGCAGCCACTATGGAAAACAGTATTGAGTTTTCTTAAACTAAAAATAGAGCTACCACATGATCCAGCAATCCCACTCCTGGGCATGTATCCAGAAAAGAAACCCTAATTCCAAAAGATACATGCACCCCAATGTTTATAGCAGCACTATTTACAATATCCAAGACATGGAAACAACCCAAATGCCCATCAACAGAAAATTGGTTTAAGAAGATGTGGTATATATACAATGAAATATTACTCTACCATAAAAAAAAAAGAAATGCTGCCATTTGCAGCAACATGGATGGACCTAGAGAATATCACACTAAGTGGAGTAAGTCATAGAAAGACAAATATATGATATTACTTATATATGGAATCTAAACAAATAATACAAATGAATCTATATACAAAACAAACTCACAGATAGAAAACAAACTTATGGTTACCAAAGGGGGAAAGGGAGGAGGAGGAGAGATAAATTAGGAGTATGGAGTTAACAGGTACATACTACTATACATAAAATAGAAAAGCAACAAGGATTTACTGTGTAACACAGGGAACTATAGTTACTATCTTGTAATAATAACCTGTAATGGAAAGTCTGAAAATATATGTAACTGAATCACTTTGCTGTACACCTGAAATTAACAATATTGTAAGTTACCTATACTTCAATTAAAAAATCAAATTAGGGCTTCCCTGGTGGCGCAGTGGTTGAGAGTCCGCCTGCCGATGCAGGGGACATGGGTTCATGCCCCGGTCCGGGAGGATCCCACATGCCGCGGAGCGGCTGGGCCCGTGAGCCATGGCCACTGAGCCTGCGCGTCCGGAGCCTGTGCTCTGCAACGGGAGAGGCCACAGCAGTGAGAGGCCTGCGTACCGAAAAAAAAAAAATCAAATTAAAGGAATATCTTGTTTGAAAGAGTAAGAATTAATTAAATCTTGACCCTGAAATACACACTTCTTAAAATTCTATTTGTCAAAATGGGAAGTATCCAAAAAGCACTTCTGCTGCTTCCTGAAGTGAGAAGGTTGTCTCCAGGCAAAGCACTTGTGTGGTTATTGAGTTGCAAGCTGAACTAGCCACTTTTTCATGGAATCATTTTTATTTGAAAGACTGACTGATTGACAAGCCATAATTATTCAGAATTGAGTAGATGGAAGACAAATTTTTGAAAATGAACAAGTGAAACTGTCCTTTCAATGAAAACAGAATTTGTAGTCTGACAAAATTTTCACTCTCAAGCAAATTAGAATTTAGGCAAACTTATTTCCTCAACTTTGTGTTAGAAAAGTCTTAAGTATCAGGAAGCTATCAAATGAAATTGGTTGTAATAGAATGAACATGATTTTTTGATACTGTAAAATGAAATGTACCAACATTTAGAAAATCTGCACAATTCACAAAGCCAATATTTTCCAAGTGGCCAATACATGCTGCTAAAAAATCATTCATGAGTAAAAGATCTACTCAACGTGCAAGATAATAGATTTTCATGTAACTGAGTATGAAAGTTCATTGACATAGATTCAGATTCCACATGACAACTATTAACAAAACCAGAGTGTAATGTCCATTGAAACAATCTTTTTCTCTCTGAAATTACCCTCATTTTTACCAATATGGCCGAGTTAGGACTAACTTGTTTGCAAAATAAGTCTGGTTAATTGATACATAGGCTCTTTTAAACTGGCTGTGGTGGAACTTTTCATAAGAAATCTCAGACTGAACTCTTAAACGGCCCTTCAAGGCCAAGAAAGCCATACCAAGGGCTTGTCAAAGATTTTGCCTTACAGATTTGGGTGAACTCCTCTCCGAGATCTTGCACCTGTTAGGAGGTGGCCTTACTTACCTGATAAAGCTGCTGGGAACCTAAGAGTTTCCAGTTTCTGGAGAGGGATCAGGTAGAGAGAAAAGACAAATGTTTAATTCTACTTACAGAGGTATAATTTACCAAGTTGCTACAAATAATAATTCGCTTAAGGGGGAAGTCTCCCTACATCTGAAACACAGATTAAAAGCCAGTAATATTTCAGACAAAACCAAAAAGTTATAACCACATTGATCAGCTTATCCAATCCCATGTAATTAATCCTTTTTGCTAACAGTTTTATGAAATCAGTTTCCATTAGACTTTTAAAATTTCTTACCCGCTTCAGCAGTATGATCTGAAAGTTATCAGAAACCTGTGCTTGTCAAAGTCCTTTCAATGAATCTTCTTGAAGATAAGCATTTTTGCAAAGCATCAGCTTAACTGTCTATGAATGATAAAAGACTTAAAAAGGCAAGGTTAAAAATCGGATTACAATGTTTTTGACAAGAAGCTCGACCAACTTGCTGTGACATATATTTGAAGATAACAACTAGAATTATGACTGACAACATAGCAGGACATATCCAAATTTCAGAAACTTTAAATAATTTCTAGAATGTCTATATTAAAGACATTTACCCATACAGTATAATCTGAGGAGGCTTATCACTCACTTAACAATGCTTCCTGTGTAATTTAAGACGCCAAATAATCCTTGTTTACTATTTCTCTCTGAGATGCCTTAGGGACCCTCTGAAGCTTCCCAAAGTTAGCTGGAGGTCAAAAGAACTTTAATTAGAATTTGATAGGATGTGTGTCAAATATCAGAGTTTCAAAATCCTTGGTCAAATAGGATCATAGGTCATTGTGAATATTTATTCACTTAACCAACGTGACAAAAGACTTCAAAAGCAAATACAGATTACTTAAAAGCAAGGAAATTCACACAATGTTATAAAAAGCAGCATTCCAAGAAACCTTTGTTCTTTTAACAGAAAGAAACCAAATCTAGTCCTGCAGCAGCCTAGTTATGATTTTTTTTTAAATCCATTTACCTGATTTATTTAATCTGATCCCAGCTTGACCACGCATAAAACTCATTTTTCGGGGCTCGCTCTCTTTTTTTCAAACCTTCCATAATTTTCTGTATCCATATTAGCTTTTCCCTTATCTTTCCATCCAGAAACAGCAACCTCTAGGACACAAATTACCCTTTTTTTCCTTTGACAAAAATGTAACTTCATTTTTCACACTTTCTTTTACTAAAAACACACATCTTACCTTCCTGGCATACTGAAATGTTTCCCTTATTTTTAGTAGCTTTAATTACATTTATTATAATTTTTAACCCATAAAAGCCTTAATCTCTAGCAAACACCAAGAAGCAAGAAATTGTGAACTTTCTGTCATACTAGCATTTCCTGACTAGAACTTATGAACATATTCCATAAGCTCTATTTGAAATGACCTAGATATTCAATGAAGTCCCATCATTTAACTTAGCAAAACTCAAGTTACCAAATGTCTGGAGAAAGTATTTTAGATAGACATACCCAAAACATAATTATTCCTAAAAGAGTTCACCTGAAAACTCTTATCTCATTTACTTTTATAACTTATGAAAAGCATACCAAGTTAATTTTTTTCTGACAAACTCTAACAGAAGTAACATGAACTTACCGCCCTTCAGGAAACCTAGGTACAATAAAAGTAAGACATGTCTGTATTGATTAAACCAACAAGTTTAAGCTAGCTTTAATATCAGATATTAATTTAATATTGAATATTTCCTAGATCGCGTGAACTTAATTGGTTCTAGCCAGTTACTTTTATATTTAGAAGTATTTAACTTGTAAGTGCTTACTTCTAGGCCAGTTAAACAGAGCTCATTTACAAGTTAATTTTTAAATAAAGACAGAACGAGAGATCTCAGTTTTTCCACTGGAGTTTTAAAATGACTCCTTTTTTTCTCAGTCTCAGGGGCTACAGAAGATCAGATCAGTTCCCGAGAGCCCAGGCAGAACATTTTAAAGGCATGGGGAAGTAAATGCAAGTTCCTCCCAGAAAACAAGCTTCCTCTAACTGTATATGCAAAAAACAGCCATCATGGCCATTTTCAGGGATTTTTTTTTCCCCCCGTTTCCAAAAATCCAATTCAGTTTAAACAAATAACAAATAATACATATAATTTACACATACACCCAAGATAAAAGTCAAACCAATTACAAAAGGCTCACTTTGATACTATAGCAGAGCCATTAGGGCCCATTGCTCTCCAGATCTCAGGGAGTACTGAAGTCAAACAGAGTTACAATTAAAAAAATATTTTTCTTTTATGGGAGCATAGCTGAAGATCTCCCACTTTTGCAAAATACATCCTAGGGGACTTACAAGCTGGAACAGAGCTGTGATTACCCATACTTAATTATTCATAGCCGGTGTTGTCAAATACCAAGAAAACAAACCAATGCAATGCAAAATTGTCTCTCAGGGTCACAGTTCCCTAGCCCCAGAAAGGGAGATTTCCAACCAATGCCCCAACAGAGATGAAGCCAAATAACCAAGCTTTAGTCCAAAAGTGAAAATCCCAACCAATGCTCTGCCATAGGTAAAGCTAACGCAATAGGGAAGAATACCTTGGTGTCATCACACAGGAGCTCCGTTACTTACGAAAGACAACTCAACCAGCCAAATCCAGTGCCTTGCTTCCTTTACCACAGAAATCAAAAGCACCATAGGTCAATGACACCCAGTTGGCAGCAAGCACTCAGGGCTGTCCTTGAGACAAAGGTGCCCAGGCAGCTGCTGGACAGGACCTGGGAGCCACCAGCTGCCATGGGCCAATGTGCCACAGGCAAGATGTCCCCTCTGGACTGCGGTCCCATACTGGGTGTCAAAATTGTTACCAAACCAAACTTGGGTTTACTGCTCGCCAGTGCACAGCAAAGCCAATCTACTGACACCAGGTTGTGGTAAAGGAAAGGGTAGTGTTTATTGTAAGGCACCAGACAAGGAGTCTTGGACAACTGGTGCTCAAAAAACTTGAACTCCCCAGTGGGTTTCAGCAAAGCATTTTTAAAGGTAAGGCAAGGGAGGGGAGTTGCAGGGTATATGATAAGCTCGTCCACAATTCTCTGATTAGTTGATGGTGAGGTAAATTAAAAAGGTGATAAGTTGTTGCAGATATTTCCTGGTTCCAGCCAGATTCTAGAGGGGATGTGTTCATTTCTTCCATTTGGTGCAGGGTCCTAGCGTCCGCAAAGCAATTCAGGAAATGTGCATCAGATACTATCATTTATGTACTTCAGAGAAGAGCTAAAGCAGAGGATATGGGGAGAGGGGTCTGTCTCGGGAAGGCCCCAGAGGGTCTCGCTAGGTTACAAGACAAGACAAAATCTTTCTCTCTCTAACAAAGATCTTTGGTCCCTCTACTCCCTCCTCTCCCATCGAAGTTGATTTTTCACCTTCTGATTACCCTTCCTCCAACCCTGGTCCTAACTAGTCTTTGAGGGCAGAAAACCTTACTCTGCATGCACTCACCAGACATTTTTGTCTGGCCCTTAACCCTGCTGCATCTTTGAGTCTTTGCTTGTACGTGGGGTGGGCTAGAGAAGAGAAACCATCCCTTTGGGTACTCGAAGCAGAAGATAGGAAAATGAATGGAAAATAGATTAACATTTCATATAATTCTTACCTACACTTGCAGTCCAGAACCCTGACTGTTGAGATGGTTTATGGACCCTCCTCTGAGCCCCTGAGCAATATATCCAGCTGCCTGTTCCATACACAGCTCCTTCTACCAGGAACATTCCCCTCATTCGAAGCTTGACTATGTCCTGCTTTTTACTCAAGTCCTGCTGAACTTTTTTTTTTGGCCACAACAAAGCTCAGCTTTCGGAATCTTACTTCCCTGACCAGGGATTGAACCCTGGCCCATGGCAGTGGAAGCACAGAGTCTTAACAACAGGACCACCAGGGAATTCCCAAGTCCTGCTGAACTTAAATGTTAATTTCTCAAAGAAACTTTCTTTTAAGTTCCAGTCTAATTTAGGTCACCTCCCCGCATAGCCCTCCATTCTTTCCCTTCACAGCATTTATCATAATTTTAATCTTTATCTGTGTTTGCTTATTTATCATTTGTCTGTCTCAAAAGACTGTGGCCACCAGGAAGTAAGGAACCATGTCTGTCCTGCTTAGTTCTATATACCCAATTAAGTGCTTGATATTAATTGATTTAATAAATTAATGAGGATAGGACTATACCTATAACTCTTTTTAGACCTTCTTTCTATTGTAATCATATAAACCTATAAATTTCCCTCTAAACCCTGCTTTAGCTGCATGCCACAAATTTTGATATGTTACATTTCTGTTACTTCAGTTAAAGTATTTTCTAACCTCACTTGGTTTCTTTAGTGATATGTAGCTTAGAAGCATGTAGCTTACCTCATATCTTGAGTTTTCCTAAATATCGTATTATTGATTTCTAATATAATTACATGGTGGTCATAATTACATACTCTATATGATTTCAATTATTTTTCACTTACTGAGACTTGTTTTATGGCCTCATATTATCTATCTTGGTGCTCATTAGAAAAGAATGTGCATTCCGCAATTGTAAGGTGTAGTGTTGTAATATCAGTTAAGTCCAGGTGGTTGATCGTATTCAGGTCATTTGTACCTTTACTGATTTTTTTATTGTTTCTAGTGGTTTTATCATTGTTGAGGTTTACGCTTCATGTATTTTGTTATTTGGCACAGAAGCATTTACAGCTGTTATGTTTTTAGTGAGTTGATCTTATTATGAAATGTCCCTCCTCTCTCTGCTAATACTTTTCCTCTTGAAGTCTGTATCTGATACGTTCTAATTTCTTAAACTGAAGTAAAATAGCTCATTTAAACTCCAATTTTCTTATTCCTTGTTCACATTTTTATCTCTTATTCTCCAATCTCAGTGCAAAGCTGAAAAAAATTAGAAAAGGGACATGAACTAAAAAGACTCTTCCTTCTAATGCAGGAAGGAGAAGTGTAACTAAAAGGCTGGCCCATTCCCCACTTACATCCCTGATGCAGCAGTGCAGCCTCTCCTAGCTCTCCATGCTTTGCTCTCAAACTTCCTCCCTTGAATCATGAAAAGCAGCTCTACCCATTTCTAACATTTTTATGCCTTTGACTTTATTAAACTTGGGGCTTTCAATAATGTATGAAAAGAAAATCATTTCATGGCTAAAAAAGCAGGATTGGCAGACAAACTTTTCAGACCAGAGCCTCTGACCGTGAACACAATTGATGCAACTTTAACAAGTGTTTCAGTCCAGTGTAGATTCAGAGGAGAATTTTGTGGCACTCTGAGGAAATCAAGCGCAAGGTTAACTGTGATTTTTCTTCATGTGAACTTTTCAGAACATCTCTATTCCTGTTATAGGAACAGCTGGCAATATAGATCTTTAGACTGTAACCCAGAGGGTTCACAGGGGTTCCCCTGAACATAAATGTTAATAAATTTGGGGGATTTTATTTTTTTAGTAAATTGCTATGGAATTTTTGCTATGGATTGCAGGAAGAACCTCTTGCTAGTCTTAGGTTGTTTTCAGTCTTCTTAGAGGTCTCCAATGCCCCTACTGGATGTCTAAGATCATTAAAAATAAATCAAAACCAGTTTCCACAGGGCATGGACTTTAAACATCATATCCTATTCTTGTAGGAGCCTCCGTGAATGTTTGACTGGCAGCTACCTAGGTGATGGAATTTGGGAGGGCCACAAAAACCCTATCCCAGGAGCAGATGGTCCACCATCAGTTACTCTTTTGAGACATTTTCTTCAGAAGGTTCACGTTACAATTCACGTGTCACGTTTGCATGGGTAACGTTAAGATTTACTAACACGTTGAAACATACTTGTTCATTTGATCAATTGGTGGTTCACTAGGCTTCAGTCCCCATCACACTGTTTAAAAAAAAAAGTGACAAGCTTAAATCTCTAAACTGTCAATCCAAAGACTGTCTAATACTGTGATGTCTTATCATCTGTGCTCCTTTAAGGCTAACATAGCTGAAAACCAAGCACAGACCAGCACTGACAAACTTCAGCATCTATTGAATTGACTAACCCCCTATAGGTATGTTATGGAAAGACTAGGGCATTTTTCAGGAAAGATTGTGACCCCCCCCAAAATTATAATAAAGATATGTGGGGAAATCTGTTGGACTCGTAGAACACTGAGCATTGAACCCCTACCAGGTCTCCCTTGCTGACATTCCCTCCCTGTCTGATGCCTAGTTTGAAGATGCTGTAACTCCCTTCACACATTTCCTCACAGAAGGAAGCCAATTCTACTCATGCCCTTCCCCGCTCCATCGCTCATTGCTTATCGGTCTATGACTAGCGTCAGACTCTAGCATGTCCTGGCAGTAGGGGGCAGAGGGATGGGGCGTAATTACAGTTGACCCTTGAATAACAGGGATTTGAACTGCATGGGTCCGCTTACACGCAGATTTTTTTCAACAGTAAATACCACAGTGCTACAAGTCAGTGGTGGGTTGAATCCACAGTTTATAGGAAGGAACTGTCTATATGGAGGGCCAACCATAAATTCTACTGGGATTTTCAACTATGCAGAGGGTCAGGCCCCTTACCCCTGGGCTGTTCAAGGCTCAACTGTACTTAAAGTTAAATCTTCATCATCCAAAGAATTTCGGAGAAGCAGAATTAGATGGAGATGAGCATGCAGAGCTTTTATTAGGAAGTGCTCCGGGGACCATGCCTGTGGAATAGAAGGGACAGAAGCAAAGCTGGGCAGAGAGGTTGAACTGGGTGCACTGCCAGCAAAGGATTTAGCCAGCCCCATTGCAAGCTTGGGAGCTGGGATGGCCATTTGGAATTGTTCAAGCTGGGGCCAAGGGTCCAACTTTGACCTTGGCTGTGGCTGCTCCAGGAAGGGGGCATGACCCAGGGCAGTGCTGTTTTGTCCAGCCTTAAGTGGGCTGCCAGCTGAGGGCCCACTGCCGGCAACACTCCCAGCAGCTGAGGAAGTAAGTCCTTCATTCCTAAGAGGGGAGCGGGTGCTGCATCCCAGTGTTTGCCACGAGTGCCACATTTTACATCATTATTTAAGCAGGAGTACGCTCACCAGAAATCAGGAACCAGCGTTCCAGCTCCAGCCACTGTGAGTGGTCCTATGGCCACGTCAATTGTTGATTTGAAACCTGGATTCAACACTGCCTTGTGCAAAATGAAACTCCATGGAATAATGGAGGAAAGAATGCAAAAGCTTAGGGATATAGAGATGCTATAGAAGATGTATCATGTGTGACCTGCCCATACATCTACTCTATCCTCAGGAGGGCCCAGAAGACAAAAAGACATTGGTGAGTAGAGCACCAGCATCTCCAAAAAGCAATTTCATGACTGATTTCCATAAACCAATGATGCAATTGGATGCAGTTGAAATGGGATCCTTGATGTTAATGGAAAAGGAAAGATACCAGAGTAGAAGGAGTTGATTTCAGGCACTTAGCTGCCGAAAGCAAGATAATCATGGTAGTTACAATAGACTGCAGGGCTGGAGTGGTAATCAAGGGTCTGACCTGATTTGGTGGGGACTAATTGATTACGTTGCCTACCAACATCAACTCTCTCTGTTCTCTCTAATGAAGACTGCGTTTTCATCCTCCTTTCGGCTCTGTGTGGTTCTATGACTAGCTCGTGACCAGTGAGATGTGTGAAGAAAGAAGAGAGGTCAGTCATTTCCAGGGTGTGTCTTTTATCTATTTATTTATTTTTAAATAAATTTATTTATTTTTGGCTACATTGGGTCTTCATTGCTGCATGCAGGCTTTCTCTAGTTGCAGTGAGCTGAGGCTACTCTTTGTTGCGGTGCACTGGCTTCTCATTATGGTGGCTTTTCTTTGTTGCAGAGCACGGGCGCTAGGCGCGCAGGCTCAGTAGTTGTGGCATGAGGGCTTAGTTGCTCCGTGGCATGTGGGATCTTCCCGGGCCAGGGATCGAACCCATGTCTCCTTCACTGGCAGGCAATTCTTAACCACTGTGCCACCAGGGAAGCCCAAGGGTGTGTCTTTTAAAGGGGGCAGGGAGGATGCCATGTTCACTCCCTCCACCCTATGGCATGAAAAATGGACTGGGGAGCAACACCCGAGGCAGGGTGGAGCAACAAGATAGAGTCTAGATCTCTAGACAACCTCTTAACGCAGAGCTGCTGTACCAGCCCTAGACTGCCTGCCTTCAGACAGTGACATGAGAAATGGATCACTTCTATCTTAGTCACTGTTGTTTGGGGTCTCTCTTACACCCAGAAAAATCTGTATCCTATGTTGTCTAGATGTGGGTACCTAAAAGCATGGCACTGATTTAGCAGATGGCAGGAAAGGATCATTGCATGCTGGAAAACCGGGGATGTTTGTTATGCCACGGCAAGACGTTTGGTCAAATTGTCACCTACAACACATTGGGAGGTGTGAACCCAGCCTGTGGTTCAGAAGAAATCGTTGAGGGAAAAAAATCAGAATATTGGCATATTTGGGGTACTCTTTGTCCCTTTTAGAATAATCTAGGGGAAACCTAGGCAGTTTGCAGTGAGGGGTGGAAGGCAGTACAACTCTGCCTGCAGCCTGTGCTTGAAGTTGCCTGAGAGTCTGAGAATGTGGGGCTTTTGTGGGTCAGAAACAAAGCTCACTGATTCGAGTCACTGAAGCAAAGCATTTCTAAATTAAGAGATAGCCTTGTAGCAGGAAACAGGTCTGGGACATGGCCCTAACTTTTCTCAAGCATCTCCCTTCGAGATCTCTCTCCAAGACAAGAGAACCACCCAATGGCCCAGAATGTAGGGGCATTGATTTCCCCTACAAATAATTTGTTTCCGATGGCCTCAAGATAACTGCCATTAAACAGGGCATGGGCTTAGGAATGAATTGAGAACGAAGGTCAGTAGGCAAATGGCCAGAGCTTTCCGACTTAAAAATCTATGTCTAGACAAGAGAGGTGGACGTTGGTACTTGTACCTGCAACTAACCAGACGCAAATAGACATAAGGCCAAAGACAACACAAGCCTGACCTGAAAATTCTCGTGACCGGTCCAACTTCAAGCCTGTGACTGTTCAACCTCTAAAGCAGAGGTCCGCTCACCTTTTTAAAAAATATATTTATTTATTTATGGCTGCACTGGGCCTTCATTGCGGCATGCGGGCTTCCCTCTAGTCCACACACCTTTTATGTAAAGGACCAGCTGGTAACTACTTTTAGGCTTTATGGGCTCTGTGGCCCTGATTCCACTTCCTATGTTTGCAGAATCTGCCACAGCATGGATCATGGTGAGAGGGAGGGCACCTCCCCCCAACAAACCAGATGCCAATTCCCCCCTCACCCTGGTAGCCAGAGCGTGGGCAGGTCACCTAAGTGTAGCCCAACTCTGGGCAAGAGACACAAAGAGGCAGGGCAGTTAGAACCCCCTCAGGTAACTCAGTGGTGCTCCCCATGTCCAGGGGCAGTGGTGCCAGCAGCCTGAGGGGACAGCAGGTCGTAACCTGATCACCCTAGTGTTGTGACCCTGGTGGGGTCAGAGGTTCTGACCTCTGATTCCTGCTCATTTTCTAAGCCTAATCTCCTCAGCTTCCTGGTCAATTCTTGAGAAATTTAGTATCTTTCCAGTAAATTGCCTTTTTCTGCTCAAGCTAATCAGTCTTTTTGTTGTTTAAAGCTAAGAAGCCTGACTGTTACAGTTAAGGATGTCAATTCTGCAGTCATCAGCACAAAGTAGCAGTAAATACATGAGATGGTTTGAAATTGCCTAGGGAGAGCACATAGAAGAGAAGTGAGCTGGAGACGGGCCCATGGGAACGGAAGCATGTAGGGAGGGAAAGTGATCTGTACAAGGGGAGTGATATAGTGAATGGAGCAGCGGCAAATTAAGAGATTGTATGCAAAGAGGTGGAGTTCCAGGTTCAATACTTGGAACTGGAGTTCTACATGTAAATAAGGCCAAAGAGGGTCGGTGACATTCACAGAGGCCACCAGGGGCTGTGAGCCAGGAAGTCACTGACCTGGCCACAGAGGTCACAGAAGATGGAAATGTTGATGCATTTTCACTGAGCAAGCATTTTTCAGAGCAAACTCCTTTAATCCAATTTAATTAATGCATTTTCCCCATTGTGCAGTTAAATGGTTTCCAAGTTTTTCCATTTTTCATTTTTACAGTCTTGAAATTCATTGGCAACAATTCTTTCCCACTTACATTTTACATCAAAGTTGATTCATCAGGCTTCCCTCGTGACGCAGTGGTTAAGAATCCGCCTGCCAATGCAGGGGACATAGGTTCGAGCCCTGGTCCAGGAAGATCCCACATGCCACGGAGCAACTAAGCCCGTGCGCCACAACTACTGAGCCCGTGTGCCACAACTACTCAAGCCTGCATGCCTAGAGCCTGTGCTCCACAGCAAGAGAAGCTACCACAACGAGAAGCCCATGCACCGCAATGAAGAGTAGGTCCCACTCGCCACAACTAGAGAAAGCCCACGCTCAGCAACAAAGACACAATGCAGCCAAAAATAAACAAATAAAATAAATAAATTTATTTTTAAAAAAAGTTGATTCATCATCAACTTCTGATCCATACATTCTACCCATTAGAGCATCTGCAATTGTGAATTTTCTTTTGTGACCATTTTTTCTAATCGAATTCTATAAACTTGGCCAAGTAGATTTGCTGTCCTGTGAATTTTCAGTCAGTGACAAATTCTATCAAGTGTACCATTGTCAGTTGTATTTAATGACTTTTGGAGTAAATTGTGTACACCCTGAGAACTTGTTTTTATTTCTTGGCTAACCCACGAGAAAATTAGGAGCAGTGTTAGGATGCAGAGAGAAGCAGAGGGACAGGAGAAGGAAGGCGGGGAGACAGAGAGAGAGAGTGAATGAGCCCCAGAGGGGAGAAGAGGCCTAGGCAGGGACAGCTCCCTGTCTCTAAGGCTGCTGCCCAGCAGCTCAGGCCTCTGACTCCTGAGCACATGTAGACTGCAACTGGGGGGGTTGAGTCACTTGTTGGGCCAGGGAGCTGTGCCCTGCATGCCAGCAGGGACCCTCCAGAGCCCTCTAGCCTCTGACCCAGCACCCAGCGATGCCCCGAGGCTAGCAGCTCCACCAGTCTGGACCTCAGAGCCAGGATAGTGCAGAGGAGAGCGATGGACTTGATGTCTGTGAGAAATAAACCACTACCGGCTTAACATAGGCCACTGGAATGTGGGGGTTATTTATTACCGAAGCATAATCTACCTAGTTTGATTATCTATAGCTGTGTGGTCTGTGGCACGGCATTTAACCTCCCTGATTCTCAATTTTCTCACGTAGAAAATAGAGAAAATAAAACTTACTTGCTGGGTTGTTGTAAGGATTAGAAATATTGAATTTGGAGTGCCCAGTGTATAGTAGACACTCAATAAATAAAACCTTTTTTAAAAATTTAATTTATTTTTGGCTGCGTCGGGTCTTCGTTGCTGCGCGCGGGCTTTCTCTAGATGCGCCGAGTGGGGACTACTCTTCGTTGCGGTGTGCGGGCTTCTCATTGCAGTGGCTTCTCTTGTTGCAGAGCACGGGCTCTAGGCGCACAGGCTTCAGTAGTTGTGGCTCACAGGCTCTAGAGCGCAGGCTCAGTAGTTGTGGCGCGCGGGCTTAGTTGCTCCATGGCATGTGGGATCCCCCTGGACCAGGGCTTGAACCCGTGACCCCTGCATTGGCAGGCGGACTCCTAACCACTGCGCCACCAGGGAGGCCCAATAAAAGCTTTTTAAAATTATTAATAGTATAGCTTAGTATGAATTTCAGTCTGGTTTAATTTGGAAATCAGCTGCCTTGTTTTCACTTCTTTTCCTGAATGCCTGAGGATTCAGCCCACTCTAGTGGCAGGAAGGAATGATCCAGCTCTTTCTTCACCCGAGGAAAAGGGAACAAATTTTTGGATGCTATAGCCTTGAGCTCTGGTTTTCTGGACCATCAAGGCCTACTTTGCAGGAAGGGGGGTAAGAGCTCTTAGTGGGTGGCTCAGGTGAAAGGATAAAGGGCTGGAGGCAGAGGATGGGTTACTGGGTGAGGCGCTTGTACAAGATAGGATTCCTGGATTCTGACCCCCAGAGACCTCCTCGGCACCTCCTTTCTTGCTGGAGGAGCCAGGGGAGCAGATCAAGAGAAAGATTCTGTGAGTGCCAGGAGCCTCCATGTGTCAGTGACAGGCCAGTGCTTCCCCCAAAGAGACCCTTCCCCTGGCTGCACCCAGTGGATTCGGCCTGCAGTCGGGACCACAGCTCTGCCTGAAGCTCAGAAGTCACCTGTCCTGCAGGAGGGACATGATGACTGATCCTCCCCGTGATGGCCTCCAGGCCCCGGCCTCCTACCAGTGCCCAGAGCCCACCCTGGACATCCAGTGAGCGATGGTAGGAGGTGAGGGGCTCCCTGTCCTCCATGCCCTTCCTTCCCTCTCCACTTGCTTCTTCCAAACTCCCTCTCAAGGCATTCAGGGACTTTAAGAGCAGAAAGACAGCTGGGTGTGAAGGGATTATAGGTGTAATTTGTTTAGCAAATGCTTTTGCTACTCCTGGAACAAACAGGAGCTTGTGCCTTGATAATTAATCAGAGATTATTGCATGTTTTAAATGATCAGGACCGAAGCTGTAAGCTTTTCCTGTATTTATAAACCTGTAGACCCCATTCTAAGCACATTAACAGAAAAACCTAACCGCCTGTCGCTAACATCTGTCCAAATGTCTGGGAGCCCCTCCCTGGGCTCCAGCAGTGCGGCCTATCTGCAGCGCCCCTAGCGGCCTCCGAGCCATTGAGCCTCTGCGGCGCTGTGGTAGTTCTCTCAGCTTTGTCCACTAGAGGGCGCCAGTGCTCTTCAGAAGAAGGAAGCCGACTCCAGGCTTCGCTGAGGAGGCCCGGAGTTGTCATGAGGATACAGACGGCTCCCACGGCCACACAACCACATTGCTTCAAAAATCTTACGTTTACCCAGGTATTTTTTAGACTGAAACCATTTTACATCCCCTGTGGCAGTCCCTCACAGATAATAGTTAAAATAATAATCATGGTGTTGATGATGTTTTGTGATGGTCCCTTGCCCAGAGAGTTTTCTGGCCCAGAAGAATCATGCTTTTTGGCTGTTCCTGATAAGATAATCCCTTTATATATATAATTTATTATTTTTGTGGTACGCGGGCCTCTCACTATTGTGGCCTCTCCCGTTGCGGAGCACAGGCTCCGGACGCGCAGACTCAGCGGCCATGGCTCACGGGCCCAGCCGCTCCGCGGCATGTGGGATCTTCGCGGACCGGGGCACGAACCCGCGTCCCCTGCATCGGCAGGCGGACTCTCAACCACTGCGCCACCAGGGAAGCCCTCTTTATATCTTGTATTTGCATACCTGTCTAACTTTTAAAGTGCTCTTCAGAAATATCTCATTTACCAAGTTCTTTTTTTCTTTTTTTGGCCAGGCCATAAGGTTTGTGGGATCTTAGTTCCCCAAACAGAGATTGAACCAGCGCCCTTGGCAGTGAAAGCGCAGAGTCCTAACCACTAGACTGCCAGGGAATTCCCCAGAACACCTCATTTAGACTTCACAAATCTTTTGTTTCCCTCTTTAAAAATTCGCAAACAGATTTGCAGAGATCATTATTATTGTTGTTGGAAAGACACCCCTGGCTAGCAAACAGCACCTGAACTTGGGCTCTCCATCTCCAATCCCTGGCCTTTGCCTCCCCCAATCCTTTGCTTACCCACTTGCTGTGCCTAACGCACACCTTCTCTTTGACATTTTCTGTCAGATAGACATTTACACCTGGGTGAGCACGGACGAGAGAGTACCGGACCCTTTCCCCACAGCAAGGGGGCGAGAGCGGGTGTAGAAATGGAGCAGTGCGGTGTCACGCTCTTCAGACTGGCATCTGGAGGTGCGGGTTCTGGTCCTCATCCTGCCTGCACCTGGGCAACCCTGGGCACCCCCGGTTCCTGAACTGTAAACTGAGGAGGTAGCCTTGGAACCGGGCAGGGGGAGCTGTGGACTCCTGCGCATGGAAGCTTCTTTTTGTCCCCCCTTTCTTGTAGGCAAGACTCTCCAGCCTCCACGACCTTCCCTGAGTTCCAAAGGGCGGATTCAAACAGTTGCTAGTCAAGAGAGGAGCACCCAGGAAACCACCTGAGGCAAGATTAAAGGGGCCAGAGAAGCTCATCAAGGTTAGGAGACCAACCACCTGAGACCCTGCACACACCCTCGTCTTGTCAGCAACCCCACCCTTGAAGTATTGCTATAAAACTCCTCATCAAATCCTCCTGAGCTGGGACACATAGTTTTTCGAAGCACGAGCCCACTGTGTCCCCTTTGCCTGTCAAAGCAATAAACCTATCCTCTTCTACTTCACCCAAAACTCTGTTTCCAAGATTCAATTCTGCACCCGGTGCAGAGAGGCCGAGCTTTCAGCACCAGCCTGGCTGTAATCTCTGAGGAGGAAGCATGAAGCTCTGTCATTCTGGATAGTGGTTGTCAGGAAGGCAAAAGCCCACCGCTGGGGAGAAAGTGCTCTGGGCTGTGTTGGGGTAAACAGAGTGTGTTTCTGTTACCAATGTTGCAGGAGTGGGAAATGTCACATACTAGGACCTGCACGAGTCCTTAGGACAGACCGCCAAGGGAGGGTCCTTGGCTTCCCGAAGGAAACAATTCAAGAACAAAAGCTAGAGTAAAGGGAAAGCAAGTTTATTTAGAGAAAACACGTTCCATATAGGTAGAATGTGGTCATCTCAGAAAGTGAGAGCAGGCCCCATGTGGTGGGGTGGAAGGTTTTTGTGGGTTTAATGATTTCATAAGCTAAGGAGTGGGAGGGATATTCTTGCTATTTCAGGGTAGGGTGGGGATTTCCCAGGAAATGGGCCACTGCCCACTTTTTGGCCTTTTTTATTTTTTTTGGCCTTTTAATGTTCCTCCTTGGAACTGTCATGGCATAAGGGGGAGTGATTTTTGGTATTACAATGAAGGTATAATGAGCTAAAAGTCAATGCAGGCTATTGTCGAAGCCACCTTGGTTCCAGCCAGTCTTTATTGCATCCCAACAACTATACCCCTTCTTCATTATATAGCGTGTGTGTCCTGCCCCTTTCCCTCCTATCTCACCAAGCCTATTGCCCTGAATCATTCCCCTACCCCACCCTCAAATGGAAACTATTACTCTTATCTAAGTTTCAGAAGGAAGCTGCAAAGAGAAACAAGAACCAGTTAGAACCAGCTAGGCCCAAAATGGCAGAAGATTTGACTTTCAGTAGAACTTGAGCCTCATTATATGCTCACTGTAATCCATTAACGTGCTACATGACACACCCACCAGCGCCAAGTGTTGACAGTTGCCATGACAACCAGAAAGGCCCATACAAGGACTGAAAAGGAGAGCTGCATCAAACTGGGGTCCAAACCACACCCCTGTTCTCAGATTAGTCATGAATATTCACCCCTCTTTCTAATTCCTTCCCTTTTACCTCGACTATCCTATATATCTGATGTCTCTGCCCAAATTGGGTTGAGAAGTTGACTTGTGAACTAGTTTCCCACTTCTCCATTCTTTGGCCCTTGAATAAAGCTTGTGCTATTCCAGTCTCAGCATTGGTTTTGTTATTGGCTGGGCAAATCTAACTGGAAAAAGAACCTCCCTGGCTGAGACAGGGGGTCTTGGCCTGGGCTAGGGCCCCGGTGTGGGTCCAGTCAACCAATTTGGTAACATTTCCACTTATTGGTAAAGCCAGAGCACAGAGCTTCTCACCAAAGCCACTTCTGAGCTCTGCCCCGTCCATCTCCTCCTCATGGCCCATAAACCCCTTCTTGGGAGCCAGATTTTCCATGCCCAGCACTGGGTGGTTTGATCTGATGGTTACTTATGAGAACTAATATCTGAAAGGTCAGACCCACAGGAGGTGTCCCTCTGCAGCACAAGTGGCAGGCGACCACTGGTGGCTGTGGACATATTCCAGGTGCTGCCCGCATGTCTGCCATTTACTCTTTTATAAATTTATTTTATTGGAACATAGTTGATTTACAATGTTGTGTTAGTTTCAGGTGTACAGAACAGTGATTCGGTTATACGTATATATGCATTCTTTTTCATATTCTTTTCTATTATGGTTTATCATAGGATACAGTAGAACCTGATTGTTTATCCATCCTATATATAATAGTTTGCTGCCATTTACTCTTTATATTAATCCCCACCCCCATCTCTCAATCCTCAGTTCCTCTGGGGGAGCTCTGAGCTTCTTTCATTTCTCCCAGATGCCACACCTGAGGGTAATCCATTGTAGTCAGATTAATTACAAAAGTTGTCTTTTTACTAAAGGAAGTGGGCAGACTCTGGAAGCCTTTCATAATAATAGTCTCACAAGTAAAGGAAAGCACACAGATTCCAAGAACCAATGGCATTTGCATTTTGCTGGCGCATATGAGTATGATTCAAAGACTTAAATCAGGTGGCTTTCAAAAAAATTTTGCTCGTTTCTGTTTTTCTGACAAGGATAATCAGTCTAACGTGTGGCATTTACATAGTGCCTTTCATCAAGCACCAGCTCAGTGTTTCCCTAACGGCTTCCAAAGTCCTCTTTGTCCAAGTTGCTTTGGTTCTTTTTGTTCTCAAGAGAGTGTTTTCCGGCACCTGTACCTGACTTGTGTCTCTTAAACTCAGGAGGGAGGTGGGCTTTTGAGGAGGAAGCTGGGAGCCTTGGGGCCACTGGCCAATCCCCAGGGTGTCAGGCCCTAGGCAAGGTTCCCAGGAGCTCCTAAGGCCCACGTTCTGCGTCCCCCAGGCCATGCCTGACTGCCCTGAGGGGGTGGCCCCCCTTGTGGGCTGGGCACTGAGTGTTCCTTCCAGGCTGAGCAGGGATTTGTGGGGCTGCATTCCGGAGGTCCCTGATCTCAGCGCCTGGGGCCCAGCTCTCCTGAAGCAGCCAGCTGCTAACTTGTCTCAACAACTTCCAGCCTCACACCTCTGGCCTCCCCTGGGGGCAGGGGCGTCTTTCTCTGTGGGGCAGACACCTTAGCTCCCAGGCTCATTCCACATTCTCCAGGAAGCTTGCCCTGGGCAAGGCCAGAAGCCTCCCAGACCTTGGGTGTCACTGGTCTGCAGGAGCCCAGAACATCTTCCCCACCTCCTGCTTTGTCCCCAGGGCTCTCTGCACGTCAGAGCCCCGGCTCACAGCCCAATCTCTCTTGGGAACCCCAGGCAGCCAGGGAAGCCAGTGGGGTTGAAAGGCCACAGCTGAGATTACACCATGCTGAACTTTTAATTTCTGGTCTCAGAATCTTCATATAGCTTCCTCTCCCTTTGTCCTCAGGACCTTCCTATGAACTAGGTAAGACTCTGCCCACTGTGTTCCTTACACATAAGGGATCTCTGGCTTGTGAGGTGACCCAGGTCTGAGGTTACACAGCCAGGAGCCTTCCGACTTGCTTCCTCACTCGAAAGCCAGGAAGCTGATGGATGCTGCCCGTCTTCTCCTCTTGTAACCCAGCAGAACCCTACAGGGCCTTCCCGGGACAGACTCCTCCCCCATATCCTCTGCTTTAGCTCCTCTCTGAAGTACCTAGATAATATCTGACACACATTTCCTGAGTTGTTTTACAGATGCAAAAACCCCCACCAAATGAAAGCAATTAACCACTTGGTGACCATGAACACTGTAGACCCCAGACCTACAGGAGTCTGAGGACTGATAATGTTAACCCCTGCCCTGTTACCTCACCATCAACCAATCAGAAGTGTGCACAAGCTGATCACGTGCCCTGGGACACCCCTCCTTCACCTGGCCTTTACAAATGCTGTCTTGAAACCCATCAGGGAGGGTATTTTGATTTCTCTCTCAAATCTGAATAAGATCCTTGCTGGGTAGAGTTTTTCTCCTTCATCACTTTAAATATGTCCTGCCACTCCCTTCTGGCTTGCCGAGTTTCTGCTGAAAGATCAGCTGTTAACCTTATGGGGATTCCCTTGTATGTTATTTGTTGTTTTTCCCTTGCTGCTTTTAATATGTTTTCTTTGTATTTAATTTTTGATAGTTTGATTAATATGTGCCTTGGTGTGTTTCTGCTTGGATTTATCCTGTATGGGACTCTCTGTGCTTCCTGGACTTGATTAACTATTTCCTTTCCCATATTAGGGAAGTTTTCAACTATAATCCCTTCAAATATTTTCTCAGTCCCTTTCTTTTTCTCTTCTTCTTCTGGAACCCCTATAATTCGAATGTTGGTGTGTAAGGATAAAGTAAGATAAAATAAAATAAAGTTATTAAAATAAAAAATAATTACTAAGAAAAAATTTTTTTAAAAAGTAAACAAAACAAAACGGATGGACAGAACCCTAGGACAAATGGTGAAAGCAAAGCTATACAGACAAAATCTCATACAGAAGCATACACATACACACTCACAAAAAGAGGAAAAGGGGAAACAATAATATATCTTGCTGTCAAAGTCCATCTCCTCAATTTGGGATAATTCGTTGTCTATTCAGATATTCCACAGATGCAGGGTACATCAAGTTGATTGTGGGGATTTAATCCGCTGCTCCTGAGGCTGCTGGGAGAAATTTCCCTTTCCCTTCTTTGTTCACACAGCTCCCAGTGTTCAGCTTTGGTTGGCCCCGCCTCTGCATGTAGGTATCCTGAGGGCGTCTGTTCTTTACTCAGACAGGACGGGGTTAAAGGAGCAGCTGATTTGGGGGCTCTGGCTCACTCAGGCCGGGGGAAGGGAGGGGTTCAGATGCGGGGCAAGCCTGTGGCGGCAGAGGCCAGCGTGACATTGCACCAGCCTGAGGCGCGCTGTGCATTCTCCCGGGGAAGTTGTCCCTGGATCATGGGACCCTGGCAGTGGTGGGCTGCACAGGCTCCCGGGAGGGGAGGTGTGGATAGTGACCTGTGCTTGCACACAGGCTTCTTGGTGGCGGCAGCAGCAGCCTTAGCGTCTCATGCCCGTCTCTGGGGTCCGTGCTGATAGCCGCTGCTCGCGCCCATCTCTGGAGCTCCTTTAAGCAGCGCTCTGAATCCCCTCTCCTCGCACACCAGGAAACAAAGAGGGAAGAAAAAGTCTCTTGCCTCTTCGGCAGGTTCAGGCTTTTTCCCGGACTCCCTCCCGGCTAGCCATGGTGCACTAACCCCTTCAGGCTGTGTTCACGCCGCCAACCCCAGTCCTCTCCCAGCGCTCCGACCGAAGCCCGAGCCTCAGCTCCCAGCCCCCGCCTGCCCCGGCGGGTGAGCAGACAAGCCTCTCAGGCTATTGAGTGCCGGTCGGCCCTGATCCTCTGTGCGGGAATCTCTCCGCTTTGCCCTCCGCACCTGTGTTGCTGCACTCTCCTCCGTGGCTCCGAAGCTTCCCCCCTCCGCCACCCACAGTCTCCACCCGCGAAGGGGCTTCCGAGTGTGTGGAAACCTTTCCTCCTTCACAGCTCCCTCCCACTGGTGCAGGTCCCCTCCTTATTCTTTTGTCTCTGTTCTTTCTTTTTTCTTTTGCCCTACCCAGGTACGTGGGGAGTTTCTTGCCTTTGGGGAGGTCTGAGGTCTTCTGCCAGCATTCAGTGGGTGATCTATAGGAGCAGATCCACGTGTTGATGTATTTCTCATGTATCTGTGGGGAGCAAGGTGATCTCCGCGTCTTACTCGTCCGCCATCTTCCTCAACTCCTCCACGGAGGGTATTTTGAGCACTAAGTGCCCAGGACTCCTTGATTGGTGCCCTGCAATAAATGCAGCACTTTCCTTGACCAAAATCCAGTGTCAGTATGTTACTCACCACAGGACAGACCAATAATAGGGAGATGGGGTGTTGAGGCAAGGAAGAGCAACTTTATTCAGAAAGCCGGGTGACCAAGAAGATGGCAGACTACTTTCCCAGAGTACCATCTTATCGGGGTCTGGATGCCAGTTTCTTTTACAGAACAGAGAGGGGGAGGAGGTGAGGAAGTAAAGGACAAAGGTTATAAGGGTCAAGATGGCAGACTAGGAGGGTGTGAAATTCATGTCTCCGCACAACTAGGGCAACTAACAGGCACCGGTGGGGGACCATGGACACCTAAGATGACAGGAGGAACCCCCAGCAACTGGCTTGCAGGACCTTGGTTCCCAGGCCAGAGGTCAGACCCGAGCTCCTGTGGTGGGAGCTCTGAGTCCAAACCACTGGACTAACAGAGAACTTCAGACACCAGCAAATATTAATCAGAGTGAGACCTCCCGGAGGTCCTCATCTCAGCACCAAGACCCGACTCTATCCAACTGCCTGCAAACTCCAGTGCTGGACATCTCAGGCCCAACAAGTAAGACAGGAATACAGCCCCACCCATAAAAAAAAAAAAGGAAATGACAAAAAAAATGTTACAGGGTGGTGGTGCAGTGGTTAAGAATCCGCCTGCCAATGCAGGGGACATGGGTTCAAGCCCTGGTCCAGGAAGATCCCATCTGCTGCAGAACAACTAAGCCCATGCACCACAACTACTGAGCCTGTGCTCTAGAGCCCATAAGCCACAGCTACTGAGCCCAAGTGCCACAACTACTGAAACCTGTGAGCCTAGAGCCTGTGCTCTGCAAAAGAGAAGCCACTGCAATGAGAAGCCCATGCACCACAACGAAGAGTAGCCCCCACTCACTGCAACTAGAGGAAGCCCACATGCAGCAAATAAGACCCAACATAGCCAAAAAATAAATAAATTAAATTAAATTTAAAAAAAATATATATATATGTTACAGATGAAGGAGCAAGGTAAAAACCTACAAGACCAAATAAATGAAGATGAAACAGGCAACCTACCTGAAAAGAGAATTCAGAGTAATGATAGTAAAGATGATCCAAAATCTCAGAAACAGAATGGAGAAAATACAAGAAACATTTAACAAGGATCTAGAAGAACTAAAGAGCAAACAAACAGTGATGAACAACACAATAACTGGAATTTAAAATACTCTAGAAGGAATCAATGGCAGACTAACTGAGGCAGAAGAACAGATAAGTTAGCTGGAAGATAAAATGGTAGAAATAAGTGCCAGGGAGCAGAATAAACAAAAAAGAATGAAAAGAATGGAGGACAGTCTCAGAGACCTGTGGGACAACATTAAATGCACCAACATTCGAATTAAAGGGGTCCTGGAAGAAAAAGAGTGTCTGAGAAAATATATGAAGAGTTATAGTTGAAAACTTCCCTAACATGGGGAAAGAAATAGTCAATCAACTCCAGGAAGCACAGAGAGTCCCATACAGGATAAATCCAAGGAGAAACACGCCTAGACACATATTAATCAAACTATCAAAAGTTAAATACAAAGAAAAAATATTAAAAGCAGCAAGGGAAAAGCAAAAACTAACATACAAGGGAATGCTGATAAGATTAACAGCTGATCTTTCAGCAGAAACTCTGCAAGCGAGAAGAGAGTGGCAGGACATATTTAAAGTGATGAAAGGGGAAAACCTACAGCCAAGATTACCCTACCCAGCAAGGATCTCATTCAGAGTCGAAGGAGAAATTAAAACCTTTACAGACAAGCAAAAGCTAAGAGAATTCAACCCACCAAATAAGTTTTACAACAAATGCTGAAGGAACTTCTCTATGCAGGAAACACAAGAGAAGGAAAAGACCTACAATAACAAACTGAGAACAATTAAGAAAATGGTAATAGGAACATACATATTGATAATTACCTTAAATGTAAATGGATTAAATGCTCCAACCAAAAGAGATAGACTGGCTAAATGGATACAAAAACAAGACCCATATATATGCTGTCTACAAGAGACCCACTTCAGACCTAGGGACACTTACAGGCTAAAAATGAGTGGATGGAAAAAGATATTCCATGCAAAACGGAAATCAAAAGAAAGCTGGAGTAGCAGTGCTCATACCAGACAAAAGACTTTAAAATAAAGACTATTAGAAGAGACAAAGACAGAGACTACATAATGATGAAGGGATCAATCCAAGAAGAAGATATAACAATTGTAAATATTTATGAACCCAACATAGGAGTAGCTCAATACATAAGGCAAATGCTAACAGCCATAAAAGGGGAAATCAACAGTAATACAATCATAGTAGGGGACTTTAACACCCCACTTTCACCAATGGACAGATCATCCAAAATGAAAATAGATAAGGAAACACAAGCTTTAAATGACACTTTAGACAAGAAGGACTTAATTTATATTTATAGGACATTCCATCCAAAAACAACAGAATACACTTTCTTCTCAAGTGCTCATGGAACATTCTCCAGGATAGACCATATCTTGGGTCACAAATCAAGCCTTGGTAAATTTAAGAAAATTGAAATCGTATCAAATATCTTTTCTGACCACAAGGCTATGAGACTCAGTATCAATTACAGGAAAAAAACTGAAAAAATACACACAAACACATGAAGGCTAAACAATATGCTACTAAATAACCAAGAGATCACGGAAGAAATCAAAGAGGAAATCAAAAAATACCTAGAAACAAATGACAATGAAAACACGATGACCAAAAACCTATGGGGTGCAGCAAAAGCAGTTCTAAGAGGGAAGTTTATAGCAATACAATCCTACCTCAAGAAACAGAAACCACCTAACCTTACACCTAAAGTGATTAGAGAAGAACAACAACAAAAAAAAACAAACCCCAATGTTAGTAGAATAAAAGAAATCATAAAGATCAGATCAGAAATAAATGAAAAAGAAATGAAGGAAACAATAGCAAAGATCAATAAAACTAAAAGCTGGTTCTTTGAGAAGATAAACAAAATTGATAAACCATTAGTCAGACTCATCAAGAAAAAAAGGGAGAAGACTAAAATCAACAGAATTAGAAAAGGAAAAGTAACAACTGACACTGCAGAAATACAAAGGATCATGAGAGATTACTACAAGCAACTATATGCCAATAAAATGGACAACCTGGAAGAAATGGACAAATTCTTAGAAAAGTACAACCTTCCAAGACTGAACCAGGAAGAAATAGAAAATATAAACAGACCAATAACAAGTAATGAAATTGAAACTGTGATTAAAAATCTTCCAACAAACAAAGCCCAGGACAGGTGAGTGGACCCAAGTTTGGTTTGGTAACACTCTTCCAGGTCCGCCCCTCAGAGGGACCCTGAGTTCCACCCTTGGTCAAGAAGGCCTGGGTGAACCCCCACCCCCACCCCGTGGGGCTGGCTGAGCCAGTTCAGTCTGGAGGGCGGCCACAGCCCCAGGGTAGGCCGGGCATACGCAGTGCTGAGAGACTCCCATCCACACAAGACCCTTAACCCCTAGTTATTGTAATATGTACTTTATTTGAAAAGAAATAGCCTTTAGGGACATCTCTACAACTGAGAGTACAAAATGAGTACAATTTATCTAAGAATGGCATGAAACAGTTTCTGAGTGATTCCTATGTGCCAGCACTGTCTTTACTCATGAAATTCTCATAAGGACCATGTGAGGCAGGTACTCTTACCATTATTCCTATTTTACAGATGAGGAGGCTGAGGCATGAAATGAGCAGGAGCCTGCAGGGCCCTCCTGGGTACAAAAGCCCCTCTGTGTCCCCTGTTTCTTCTTCTTCTTCTTTTTTAAAATATTTATTTATTTAGGATGTGCCAGGTCTTAGTTGTCGCATGTGGAATCTTCATCACGGCATGTTTTAGTTATGGCATGTGGCCTTCTTAGTTGCAGCATGCAGACTCTTAGTTGCAGCATGCATGTGGGATCTAGTTCCCCAACCAGGGATCGAACAAGACCCCCTGCTTTGGGAGTGCGGAGTCTTAGCCACTGGACCACCAGGGAAATCCCCCCCCCCCATTTCTTATTTGTAGAAAAAGGCTTTAGTCTCCTAAGCCTGAGTTCCAAAGAGTAGATTCAAGCAGGTGCTAATTAGGGAAGTAAGGGGATACAGAAACAAAGGAAAAGCAGTCGAACAAATAGTTCAGTGATAAAACAGAGTCCTAGGGATATACATTAACAATCTGATATATATATTTTGAATTGTTCTGCAGGAACTAAGACCCCCACCCAGGTGGAGGTCAGGCTGAGCACAAATGTGTAGACCCCAGACCGGCTGGAACCAGAAGGTTGATTGAGATTCCTGCACTACCACCCTGTTACCTCACCACCAACCAATGAAAAGAAAGTCATACCCCTCGAAGCCCTCACCCAAAAACCCTTCCCTGAAAGCCATCAGGGAGTTTGGGTCTTTTGAGCATGAGCCACCTGTTCTCCTTGCTGGGCCCTGCAGTAGATGCTTCTATTCTCCAAACTCCAACGTTTTGGTTTGCTTGGCCTCAGTGTGCATCAGGCACACAGACTTGGGTTCGGCAACAGGTAGAGAAATAAGTAACTTGCCACAGAACTAGGGTTCAACCCTGTAATCTGGCTCTGAACCCACACTCTTAAGTATTAGATTACACTTCTGAAGATGTCTCACCAAAAGGGAGAATATTTGAGAGCTAGAACTGAAAGCACACAACTCAGATGGGATTCAAAACCAGTCAGAACTCAGACTGGGACTTGAACCTCTGGGCTGGAACTCGAACGCACTGTCCTTTGATTGAGACTGCACACCTGGTCTCAGGACTTAATGAAGCTCAGGTTCTTTATGTCCCAGCACAGGAGGAGTTTAGCAAGAGGCAAAGTGATAGGTAAGAAGTGAATTTATTGAGAGAGATAACACATTCTGTACACAGAATGTGGTCCATCTCAAAAGGCAAGAGTGGCCTTGAAATATGGGGTGGTTAGTTTTTACGGGCTGCGTAATTTCATAGGCTAACAAGTGGGAGGATTATTTCAACTGTTTTGGAGAAGGGGCAGGGATTTCCACGAATTGGGCCACAGCCCACTCTTTGGCCTTTTATGGTCAGCCTGGGAACTGTCAGGGTGCCCGTAGGTGAGTCATTTAGATGCTAATGTATTAGAATAAGCGTGTAATGAGGCCCAAGGTCCACTGGAAGTCAAATCTTCTGCCATCTTGGGCCTAATCTGTTCTAACCAGTTTATGTCACGTCCTATGGCTATGTCATTTTTTACTTTTAAACAAATTTGCTCATTTATTTTTGGCTGTGTTGTGTCTTCGTTGCTGCGCACAGGCTTTCTCTAGTTGCAGCGAGTGGGGGCTACTCTTCATTGTGGTGTGCAGGCTTCTCATTGCAGTGGCTTCTCTTGTGGAGCACAGGCTCTAGGCATGCGGGCTTCAGTAGTTGTGACACGTGGGCTCAGTAGTTGTGGCTCACGGGCTCTAGAGCACAGGCTCAGTAGTTGTGGCACACGGGCTTAGTTGCTCCATGGCATGTGGGATCTGGGCCCTCGGCAGTGAAAGCGCTGAGTCCTAACCACTGGACCGCTTAAAACAGTGCCTAGCACAAAGCGTTCAGTAAATGTTGGCTATTTTTACCTTCTAGAGGCCTTTGGATTTTAATAACGGATAATGACAATATGTGGCCCTGTGGAGACACTCCAGGGTGGACTCTCACACACCAAGTTCCATGCAGGACTGAAACCCTGGCACTTTCTTCCTCTCCAACCCCATTCTTGCCACCATAGTCTTGGAGGACTTCACTGTCCAGGAGGATGTGCCATCCAATCACTGGCTTCTTGCCACCTGACCTCTTCTCCTCTCTTTCTACCTCTCCTATGTTCATAGTGGGGATATTATCATTCCAATTTTCTTCACCTTGTAAAATCACTAACTCAAGGGTCCTATTATCTGCCCACAATCTTCCATCCTCCCAGCTTGTCTATTCAGCTACCCCAGCTATAACAGATCTTCAACATCGTTAAAATATCCTGCCCATCCAGGTAGTGTTCTCCTTATCCATCACCTCTTCCGCTCATTACCTCTTTTTAAAAAATAATTTTTATTGGAGTATTTACAATTTACAATGTTGTGTTAGTTTCAGGTGTACAGCAAAGTGAATCAGTTATACATATATCTATTCTTTTTTAGATTCTTTTCCCATATAGCCCATTACAGAATATTGAGTTCCCTGTGCTATACAGTGGGTCCTTATCAGCTATTTTATGTATAGTGGTGTGTATATATTAATCCCAATCTCCCAATTTATCCCTCCCCCCCTTTGTCCCCCCGGTAACCATAAGTTTGTTTTCTACTTCTGTGACTCTGTCATTACCTCTCTCTTGATTTACGGTTCATCTTAATCTGTGGTTCATCGCATCATTAATTTCAGTCAACATGCTAAACTCCTTTGCCTTCTGTCCTTTTATGCACCAGTCAGGCAAAATCCTAACCCTGGATAATTCTGCTGTCCCTCTGCTGCCCTCAGCCAGTTGAGCAATGTTAGAGAAAATAAAGACCTGACACTAACATCTGTTAACGACGTACTGTATATCAGGCACTTTCCTAAGTGCTTCTCACATAATAACTCATTTACTTCTTCCAACGATCCTATGAGAAAAGGATTGTAGAGATGAGGCTCAGAGACATTAAGTAACCCATAAACGTCACATAGTCCAGGTTTCTCTGGCTCAAAAGCCTAAACTCTAATCATTAAATTGCGTCTTACATAAAGTCTCACAAAAAAATCAGATTGCTACCAACTTATAAGTTCACGGTCACCAACCTCAAGTAGTACCTCATCAATGCCTGAGCTATAGCTATTTCACTCTCCACTACAGCTATTTCAAACTTTCATTCTTCTCAAATCTCTGATTTCCTGCCTTACCAGTCCCTTCAAGGTTTTATGCCAGAATAATTCCAAATTTTCAAGCCCCTGAAAGGATCACAAACTCTGCAGCATTGGCAGTAGCTTGTTTAACCAAATTAGAGGGCTATTCTTGACAGGCAACCAGGTATTATCACTAAAGGCTTTCCCAGTTGAACCAAGGATGATGTCTTCACCTCTTAGATTTGGAGGAGGATGAAGAGGAGGGCACCAATTTTTTAGGTTCAGCAGCCTCTTCAAGTGAAACAAATCTTCGATATCAAAGCAGTAGCAGAGGTCCCGCTACTATCCATACTTTAGCATGTGGGCTGGCTACTGCTGCAGCCTCAGACCCAGGAAGGCGTCTGTCATCCTCAAACTGAATATTCACCCTCACTACCTATAGGATATCTCATCTCTCTGAAATCACTCAGGAGCTCAGGTTCCCTTTATGATTTCAGGAGAAGAGATGACAGCAGTTCTCTGAGCACTACTATGAATTCTCCTACCAGGTACTATAGATTCATCATTGGAATATCCATCACCAACCAACCAGATTCTACTATAACCTTCAGTAGCATCATAGGGATGGCCAAACTCCTACAAGAATGAGGAATCTCTCATAAAGTATATCACAGCCTGGTTTTGGAGGACCCTCTCCTCTTGCCCCTACCAAATCCCTGGCTATTATTTCTATTCCACGAAATCCACCCTCTCACTTACCTTGCCTTCTCCTTTACCCTTCAAGCTTCAAGCACATCTCTGAAAACATTTTGGCCTCCTGATCAACGGAAACATTCCTCCAGGAAATTTATGGCTTAAGACCTCCATGAAAACCTCCTGATGGGGGCCAGTTGAAGAGAAGTTTAGTGGACAGGCTGAAGAGATTAGATAGCCAGAGTAATAAAGACTACAGATGCCCAGGAATAGAAAATGTCAAGAGGCAGAAATTCATCTTCAAAGACCAGACTCTGCTGTTTATTTAAATGCAGGTAGCAGTAGATAGGGTGGAATGAAAAAGAATTAAGAGTCTTCCAGGCATGACAGGCAGTTTTGGAACTCCAGTCTGTACATCCTTACCCAAAACAGATATGTAGGACACTTGAGGCTCACCAATTAGTTGATCTCTTATACAAATTAGCACAGGAATAGTCACATACTGACTCACTTAGTCTGGTCTGTCTCGAGAGAAAGGAAGGATACATATGGAAAGCAGAGGAATGGGAATGGAACTGTATTGAGGCACTGGATGATGAGGTCAGCTAAATGGATAATATGAAAAGTCTATGAATATATGGAGACAACAAAAAAATGTGTGTTGAAAGAAATGGGTTATGCAACACACTCCTTCAGTCAGGTTTTCTTATCTTGGAAGAAGAAAGTGAATAGAAAATAAATTGGTGAGTAATCTGTTTCTTACTGTTCTTTGGAAGGAATTGGATAAAATAAATTATTTCTTCTTCATATGATTAGAATTAGGTTATAAAGTAACTTGCCTTTGGAATTTTCTTTAATGAAAGATTTTAAATTATAGAACCACTTTCTTTAAAAGTTGTAAGAATCTGTATCAGTTTTTATGTCTAGAAATTTTATCTAAAATTTTTAACTTATTGGCAGAATGTTGTCTGTAATATCTATTTTTAAAATTAATTTTAACTTTCTAATTGTAAAATAAAACCGAAATAGAAAAATCACACAAAGGTATACTTCTAGTGAATTTTTATTTTTTTTTAGTTTAGCAAAGTTTGATAAGGTCAGCAACACCCTTGTAACTACTAATTGGAACAATAAATAGCCACCCCAAAAGTCCCTCCATATGCCATCTCACTATCACTGCCCACGGCTAGCTAAATAAATAAATAAATAGATAGATAGATAAATAAACCACCATCCTAAGTTATAAGAATCAAGTTTTTAATGGCCCAAGAATGCATCTTGAAACAATGTAATTTAGCCTTCCCAATTTTTTTTAACTGGCAGGTCTTTTAAACCCTTTTTTTTTTTTTGGCGGTACGTGGGCCTCTCACTGTTGTGGCCTCTCCCGTTGCGGAGCACAGGCTCCGGACGCGCAGGCTCAGCGGCCATGGCTCACGGACCCAGCCGCTCCGCGGCATGTGGGATCTACCCGGACCGGGGCACGAACCCCTGTCCCCTGCATCGGCAGGCGGACTCTCAACCACTGCGCCACCAGGGAAGCCCTTTAAACCCCTTTTAATGCACAAATTTCAGTTTCCATCCCTTTTCCTCACAATATATCTACTGAAGAACAAGGGCATTTTACCCAGAGTTCCACACATTCTGGATTTTGCTGACTGCATAGTCATGGTGCAATTCACCATGTTCTTCTGTGCTCTGTGATTTCTACAAATTGGCAGTTGGATCCAGAGGCCTCGTCAGATTCAGGTTTGATTCCTTTGGCAAGAACTGTAGGTTGGGTTGTTCGTGTTCTTTCATCAGAAAGCATATAATGCTTTTCTCCCCCCCACCATGGCTTGCTCATTGCATAGATCCACTAATTCACTGAGGGATGAAAAATATTTTGATTCTGTAATTTGATTTCCATTCATTAGCTGAAATAATTTTATAAAGGAATGCTTCCCTCATCTATTACTTGGTTACTCAGAGATACAGTCCATATAGGAAAGACAAGATATAGTATTTGATTCTCTCCACATATTTACCATTTTTCAAGGTAATGAATTGGTTTCCATCATCTTCTAAGGGTGACCGATTTTTATATTGTTATGAATTCACAAATATAAATGTTTTATGGGCTTCAAGCAATTGCAATTATTCTTTTTGAAATTCAAATTTTTATTTTTTAGAAAGTGGAAATCTCTTCACATTGGCTCCTGAGTCCTTTTGATATGACAATAGTAGTGGTTAGCTTCCTTTGTTCTATTGCGTGATAAGATGCTCCAGGCTTATACATTTCTCACACCAAAATTAGAATCAGTCATTTAACAGAAAGTCTGATTAATTTTAGTGGGAACAGTATTTCAAGACCATGAGCTAGCTTGGATATAATGACTTCTTTAGTGGAACAGTTAGGAAAGCAAAATAAACTAAAAAGTATTCTTTTAAAATGAGATAATTTACATAAAATAAAATGCATCCACTTAAAGTATATAGTTAGATAAATTTTTACAAATTTATACGTTTTTGTAACCACCACCCCAACCAAGATATAAAACATTTTCATTACCAAAAATGTTATGACCTTTATCAGTAAATCTACTCCCCCCACCAGAAGAAATCACTGATATAATTTCCATTACCATACATTAGTTTAACCCATTCAAAAGAAATGTATACTTTCCAATTATTAGATACTGTGTTCTATAAATCCTCATTGAAATTTATATTTCTGTATGCTTGTTTCAGGTACATCCCTTATAAACATTAAGTGTATTTTTTTTTTTAAGGTAAGAAATGTATTTATTTAGAGAGGAACACTCCACAGAGTGTGGGCCATCTTAGAAGGCAAGAGCAGTTAAGTGTATAAATTTTTTAATGTAGTTTGACAAAGCTCCTTTTTATTAGGCAGTTTGGCTTGTTTATATTTACTTATTAATATTTGGATTTACTTCTATAATATTTTGTGCTTTCTATTCATCCTGTTTATTTCCCCCCTTCCCTCCTTACCTGATTTTAGATCTTCCCTCTTTCCCTTTTCCTTGTATGTATATTACACACTCTATTTTTATTATTTTTAAAAGGTTATTAGTATGCATATTTAACTTAAGGTCTAACAGTGACCAGCATCTTGGCTATACTGTCAAACAATTCAAAGCTCTTAAAATGCTCTCGTTTTCAGTTTCTCTTTCCTGCTTATATACTACTTTTAAAAAAATAATTATTTATTTATTTATTTTTGGCTGCATTTGGGTCTTTGTTGCTGCATGCGGGCCTTCTCTAATTGTGGTGAGCGGGAGCTACTCTTCGTTGCAGTGCACAGGGTTCTCATTGTGGTGGCTTCTCTTGTTGTGGAGCATGGGCTCTAGGTGCAGGTGCTTCAGTAGTCGTTGCACGTGGGCTCAGTAGTTGTGGCTCGTGGGCTCTCGAGCGCAGGCTCAGTAGTTGTGGCTCACGGGCTTAGTTGCTCTGCGGTGTGTGGGATCTTACCGGACCAGGGCTCGAACCCATGCCCCCTACACTGGCAGGTGGATTCTTAACAACTGCGCCACCAGGGAAATCCCTTATATGCTACTTTTGTTCAGTATTTTATTTCTTATTTCTTATGAGGGGGCTTCATTTTTTCAATATTATTAAGATATTTCAAATATGACACTATTCACCCATTTAAAGTATACAATTCAATGGTTTTCACTATATTCACAGATTGGAACAATCATTACTACAATCAATTTTAGAACATTTTCATCACCTCCAAAAGAAACTCCATACCCTTTAGCTATCAATCCCTACCCCTAAGCAACCACTAATCTATTTTCTGTCTCTATAGGTTTCCCTGTATAAACATACCACTTATTGTTTATACATTAGTCATTGCTGGATAGTTGGATATTTCCACCTTTTGGCTATTAGGAATAATGCTGCTATAAACATTGGTGTACAAGTGTTTGTGTGAAAATATGTTTTCATTTCTGTTATACACTAGGAGTGGAATTGCTTGATCATATGGTAAAGCTATGCTTAATAGTTTGAATAAGTGCTAGATTGTTTTCAAAAGCAGCTGCACCACTTTATGGTCTTATTAGCGGTGTATGAGGGTTCTGATTTCTCCACATGCTCACTCACACTTCTTATCATCTGACTTTTTAACTTCTAGCCATCCTAGGGGTTTTGGTTTGCATTTCCCTGAGGACTGATGATGTTGAGCCTCTTTTCATGTGCTTACTGGCCATTGTATACCTCCTTTGGAGAAATAACTATTCAGATCCTTTACCCATTTCTTAATTGGGTTATTTGCCTTTTTATTACTGAATTTTAAGAGATCTTTATGAATTCTGGATACAAGTCCCTTTTCAGATATATGATTACAAATATTTTCGCCCATTCTGTGGGTTTTTACTTTCTTGATGGCTGGTATCCAATGACCAAAATTTTTTTGATTTTTAAATTAAAATTAAATTTGATTAAGTCAAATGTATCCTTTTGCTGTTGCTGTGCTTTTGGTGTCATGTCTAAGAATTCTTTGCCAAACACAAGGTAATGAAGATTTTCCCCTATGTTGTCTTCTAAAACTTTTATAGTTTAGTTCTTTTGTTTACCTCTTTGATACATTTTAATTTTTGTTTGTTACAAGGTAAGGGTCCAATTACATTCTTTTGCACGTGGCTATCCGGCCGAACCACTGACATTTGTTGAAAAGACTATTCTTTCCCCATTGAATTGTCTTGGCACTCTTGTTAACAAATCAGTTGACAAGAGATTTACAGGTTTATTTCTGGACTTACAGTTCTATTCCAATGATCTATTTCTGTCTTTGTGCCCATACTATAATGTCTTATCATTACTTTGTAATAAGTTTTTGTTCTGTTCTTTTAATTTTTTGGCCATGCTGCATGGCATGTGGGATCTGAGTTCCCCGATCAGGGGCTGAACCCGCACCCCCTGCGTTGGAAGTGTGGATTCTTAACCACTGGACCGCTAGGTAAGTCCGTGGAATAAGTGTTGATATGGGAAGTGTGAAACCTCTTTCATTCTTCTTCAAGATTGTTTTAGCTATTCTGGTCCCTTGCAATTCCGTATGAACTTCAGAATTACCTTGTCAATTTCTACAGAGAACTCATCTTGGATTTTGATAGGGATTACACCTCATCTGTGTATCAGTTTGAGTATTGCCATATTAACAATGTTAAGTCTTCCGATCCATGAATGAGATGTTTTTCTAAGTACTTAGATCTTTGATGTTTTATACTTTTCAGAATAAAAGTTTTGCACTTATTTGGTTAAATTTAATTCCTTAGTATTTTATTCTTCTTTGATGCTCTTGTAAATGAAACTGTTTTATTTTCAGATCATTTATTGAAAATGTGTAGAAACACAATGGATTTTTATATACTGATCTTTTATCCTGTGACCTTGTTGAACATAATCTTTAGTTCTAGTAGATTTTTAGTGGATTCCCTAGGATTTTCCATATATAAAATCATGTCATCTCTGAATGGAGATACTTTTACTTCATCTTTTCCAATTTGCATGCCTTTTATTTCTTTTTCTTGCCTAACTGCCCTGGCTAGAGACTCTAGTACAATGCTGAATAGTAGTAAGAGCAGATATCCATGTCTTTTTCCTAATGTTTGAGAGAAAGCACTCAGTCTTTTACCACTAAGCATAGTATGAGTTGTGGATTTTTCACAGATGCCCTTAATCAGGCTGAGAAAGCTCCTTTCTATTCCCAGTTTGTTGAACATTTTTTGTAGCATGAAAGTGTATTGGATTCTGTCAAGTGCTTTTCTTCCATCTACTGAGATGGAATAAAAAAAGATGTAATTTGTTTTTTATTGTATTTATATGATTGATATTATGTTGACTTTCAGATGTTTAACTAACTTTGCATCCCTCAGATAAATCCTACTTGGTCATGGTGTATAATTCTTTATGTTGCTTCATTCAGTTAGCTAGTATTTTGTTGATCTGTACATCCCTCACAGGAGATACTGGTCTGTAGTCTTAGGATGTCTGGCTTTGGTATCAGGGTAATGTCTCATAAAATTGGTTGGGAAGTGTTCCCTTATCTTCTATTTTTGGGACTATTTTGTGAAAATTTGATATAAATTCTTCTTTAAATTCAGCAGTGAAGCCAACTGAGCTGGGCTTTCCTTTGTGGGTAGTTTTTTTGTGTTTAAAATTACTACTTCAAACTGTTCACTTGTTAGAAGTCTATTCTGCTTGTCTATTTTCTTTAGTCAGTTTCAGCAGTTTTTCTACTAATTTATCCTTTTCATCTAGGTTATCTAATTTGTGGTCATACAATCATTCACTGTATTCTTATAATCCTTTTTTTTTTGGGGGGGGAACTAAGATCCCACACAATATGCGGGATCTTAGTTCCCTGACCAGGGATTAAACTCGTGTCCCCTGCAGTAGAAGTGCGGAATCTTAACAGCTAGAGCGCCAGGGAAGTCCCACAATCCTTTTGTTTCTAATAAGATCAGTGGTAGGAGGGAAACATATACATACTACTACATATAAAATAGATAACCAACAAGGACCTACTGTATAGCACAGGGAACTATACTCAGTATTTTGTAATAACCTATAAGGAAAGAGAATCTGAATAATACACACACACACACACACACACACACATATATGAATTATATATGAAACTGAATAGCTATGCTGTACACCTGAAACTAACACAATATTGTAAATCAACTATACTTCAATAAAAAAAGAACAAAAAAAATCAGTTGTAATGTCCCATCTTTCATTGGATTCTAGTAATTAGAATTTTTTTTCTTGGTTAATCTAGCTAAAAGTTTGTCAATTCTGTTGATCTTTCCAAAGAATTAGCTTTTGGTTTTATTGATTTTCCTCTATTGTTTTTATATGGTGTATTTCATTAATTTCAGCTCTGGTCTTTATTTCCTTCCTTCTGCTTGCTTTAGGTTTAGTTTGCTCTTTTTTCAGTGTCTTAAGGTGGAAGGTTAGGCTATTGATTCAAATTCTTTTTCTTAACACAGGCATTTATAGCTATAAATTTCCCTCTAAGCAATGTTAGGTGAATTTCGTAAGTTGTTATATTTTATTGTCATTTTTATTCATCTCAAAGTATTTCCTGATTTCCCCTGATCCACTTCGATCCACTGGTTATTTAAGAGTGTTGTGTTTAATAACCCAATTAAACACAACATATTTGTAATTTTTCTCAAATTTTTTCTATTGATTTCTGATTTCATTCCATTGTTGATGAAAAACATTTTGCATTACTTCTATCCTCTTAAACTTATTGAGGTTTGGTTTATAGCTTAGCACATGATCTCTCCTGCAGAACATTCAGGTGCACTTGAGCAGCGTGTATATTCTGTTGTCTGTAAAGAGTAGTATTTTACAGATATGTTAGATCAGTTGGTTTACAGTGTTGTTGGTCTTGTTTCATTGTTGGTCTTGTCTAGTTGTTCCACCCATTATTGAAAGTGGGATATTGAAATCTTCAACCATTACTGTTGTATTGTCTATTTCTCCCTTCATGTGTCAGTTTTTTGCTTTCTTGTATTTTCGTGCTGTTAATAGGTATATATAGAATTGTTAAACCTCCGTGGTGTGGTCTGACACTTATTACTTTATAAAATGTCCCTCATACCATTTTTTGTTCTAAAGTCTATTATCTCTCAAAGTATAGCCACTGCAGCTTTCTTATGGTTGCTGTTTGCAGGACACTTATTATTCCCTTCTATTATTTCAATCTATCTTTGAATCTAAAGTGTATCTCCTGTAGACAGTATATAATTATTTTATCCAGTCTGACAATCTCAGTCATTTGACTGGATTGCTTAATCCAGTCACATTTACTGTTATTAATATCATTGGATTAATGCCTAAAATTTTACTTTTTGCTTCTATGTCTGTCTTTTTTTGTTCTTCTATTCCTCCTTTAATGCTTTCTTTTGCTTTAAATGAATATTTTCCAAAGTAGTATTTTAATGTCTTTAATGAATTTTCACTGTACTTTTTGAGGGTTTTTAAAAGATTTTCTGGGCTTTACCATATACATCTTATGATCAGCTACAGATTTCCTAAGCTAATTCCATATAGGAACATTACTCTTATATAGCTCTATTCCTGTTTCCTCCTTTTTGTAATATTATACATAAAATTCCATTAATGTTACAAACCCAACAATACTATTATAATTATTTAACCTACTTAAATGTTGACAACATGGGTTTGAACTGCATTCCATTTACACATGGACTTTTTTCAATAAACACATACTATAGTACTACACAATCCACAGTTGGTTGAATCCATGGATGCAGAGCTGCAGATATGGAGGGCCAACTATAATGTTATACATGGATTTTCAAATGCACGAAGGGTCAGTGCCCCTAACCCCATGTCGTTCAACTGTACAGTAATTTCCTTATGCTAATACAATTCCTACCCACCTCCTTTATCTTGTTACTAGCAAGTACAATACACATGCCTTACATTTCACTATGGGCTCAATGACATATATTCTTTTATACAGCTGCTTTTTATAACAATTAAGAGAAGGAAAATATACATTTATGCTGTCTTCTATAATTAGAGAATCATACCTTATATAATTATCTTTACTGATATGGATTCAAATTACCACATGGTGTCATTTGCTTTCAACCTTAACTCCTTTTTAAGTATTTCTTGTAAGGCAAGTCTGCTAGCAACAAATTCTCTCAAATCTTGTTTTATCTGAGAAAGTCTTTATTTCACCTTTATTTATGAAAGACACCTTTGCTGCATATAGCATTCTTGATTGACATTTTTTTCCTTTGAGCATTTTGAATATGTTACCCATGGCCTTCTGGCCTCCACTGTCACTGTTGAAGTCAATTGTTAACCTTGCTCCCTTGAAAGTAGTTGTTTTTCTCTTGCTGCTTTCAAAATATTGTCTTTTTCTTTTTTTTTCTTTCATTTTTTTTTTTTTGCTTTTGCGGTATGTGGGCCTCTCACTGTTGTGGCCTCTCCCGTTGCAGAGCACAGGCTCTGGACACACAGGCTCAGTGGCCATGGCTCACGGGCCCAGCTGCTCCGCGGCACGTGGGATCTTCCTGGACACGAACCCTTGTCCCCTGCGTCAGCAGGCAGACTCTCAACCACTGCGCCACCAGGGAAGCCCTAACTTTCAGCACTTTTAAATTTGATGTGTCTTAGGATTTCTTTATCATACTTGGGGTTCACTAAAGTTCCTGGATGTATAAAGTTATTGTTTTGCAGTACTTGGAGAACTTTCTTTGAATATTTTTACTTCTTTCTCTCCTCTCCTTCTGGTATTCCCATTCTGCATATGCTGGTGTGCTTTTATGGTATTCCCCATTTCTCTGAAGCTGTATTCATTTTTCATTTCTTTTTATCTCTATTGATCCATCTTCAAGTTCATCTATTCTTTCTTCTTGCAGTTCAAGTATACTGTGGAGCCTCTCTAGTGAATTTTTAAAATTGTACTTTCCAACTCCAGAATTTCCATTTGGTTCTTTTTAATATATGTCTCCTTATTGATATTCTCCATTCGATGTGACATGGTCATCATATTTTCGTTTACTTTTTAACCATGGTTTCCTTTAGTTCTACTTTCAAGTGTCTCTTATAAATCCAACACCTTGTCACTCTCACAGGCTGTTTCTGTTGCCTGCTTTATTTCCAGTGTATGAGTTATACTGTCCTATTTCTTTGCATAATTATTATTTGTCAGGGACTGAAGATTTTAGATAATACATTGTAGCAATGGGTCCTTCCCCTCCCTCATCCCCAGGGATTGTTATTTATTGACTGGCTGCATTTTTAGTGAAATGTACTCCCTCCCCTCTCCCAGCATTAAGCTTTTGATGTATCTATCTCCTCAAGAAGGCACAGATTTGGATATAATCACATTTTCCTTGGGGTTTGGTAGGGCTCCCTTGTTTCTTTGACCATGCCCAGCTGTTAAACTCCCATAACTGCCAGCTGCTGTATTGTTCTCAACAATGTTGTGGGGCATAAAATGCTCTATAAACGATTCCAATCATATTGTCTCCTTTAAAGGCATAGAGATGTTTGAAACTTATCTCAGGATGGCTCCTTCAAGCTGCCTTACTCCATGGTTTTCTCCTGCAAACTAGTTTATCTACAGTTTAGACTGTATTTTGAATTTATTCTCAGTTGCTTTTTGCTACAACCTCTAGTGTTGTGCTCTCACGTTTGAAGTTATTGATGCTCTGTTGCAAATCAAGTCTTCTTTCAGCAGAGATTAGGAGATATTGGTTTCATAAACTGCTTCTCCAAGGTAAAATCTCTAAGCCAAGCACAGTCCAATCTCTAGTCCACGCATAGCTTGAACAATGTCAAACTTCTGAGTGACACCCCTACTCCAGAAGCTCAGTGGTGGAAGTGGGAACGCAGTCTGAGGCCTCAGCTTGTCTCTCCTGGCATGGAACCACCACTTCATGAGCCAGGGCAGAGGTGATCAGTGTCCCAGTATTCTAAGCATGCCACACTCAAGGTGGAGCCTCCATTCTCTGAGTGCAGACTGAATAGAAGAAGGGAGCTCCCACTTCTCAGCCACACTCAAGACTTAACCTCAGCAACAGGCAGCTGGGGGCAGGATAAGAAAGACTGATATCCGGCTTTTCCCAGGTAGAGAGCCTTCCAATTGGGAGCTGAGGGAGAGGAAGCCTGTGTTTTTCGCTGCAGCAAAGAGCTGATATGTCACAGAGCTGACAAAGGGGTGGGGGTCTTGGTTCAACTATTACAGATTCTAAACATTCCAACAGAATTTTCATAGGTTTTCTTGAAGAGATGTTTCTTCACCTGCTGTTCCCACACAGGACCATCTTCAGAGGCTTTATGTGTTTTATTTTGTTAATAATTTTGGGGGACTTGCCTGGTCCAGTGGTTAAGAATCTGTCTTCCAATGCAGGGGATGTGGGTTTGATCCCTGGTCGGGAACTAAGATCCCACATGCTGCAGGGCAACTAAGCCCACAGGCCACAGCTACTGAGCTAGAGAGCCTGCATGCTGCAACTACAGAGCCCGTACGTCCTGAAGCCCACACACCACTACAAAACCCTCGTGCTTTGGAGCCTGTGCACCACAATGAAAGATCCTGTGTGCCACAACTAAGACCAGACACAGCCAAAAATGAAATAAATATTTTAAAAACAGGGGTTTTTCTGCCAGTTTCCAGGGAGCGAGGAAGTAGAGTTCCTCATGCTGTCAATCACTGTTCTTCTTTTAACTTGCAAAAATTGACATCAATATTGTTTTATAAAGTTTACTTTACCCTCATTAACCATTTTCTTTGCTCACTATTCCTTCTTGTGTCTTAGATCTTCTTTCTGCTTTTCTTGGAGTAAACACTTAAGACATTCATTTAATGAAGATATATTGGTAGTAAGCTCTTTTTAGCTAAAACGTCCTTCCCTTTTTTCTTGATAGCTTTGTTGGGTACAGAATTCTAGGCTAACAGCTTCCTCTCAGTATCTAAAATATTATTCCACTGTCTTCTGGTTTTTACCGTTGTTCTTAAGCACCTGTAAGGACTAATTACTGTTACTTCTAGGTAAGGTCTTCTCTTGCTCTTTTAAGACCCTCTATTTTGGTGGTTTGCTTCATAAGGGTATTGCTCTGACTTCTCACTTTTGTAAGTTCTAGACTTTATCTTCCAGAACTTAGCTCAGTAGATCTAGCTATTGACTTATTTCCCAGACTCCACAAATTTGAGGATGTTTGACTTTAATCAAATTTTTAAATTCTCAGCCAAAATACCTTCAAATGTTATCCATAACCATTCTATCACCTCCTTCTCATACACTATTAGATGTTCACTGACCTTCTCCACATGTTCTTGATGTCCTTTAACCTCTCCTTCACACCCTCTGTCTCTGTAATGCACTGCATTCTGTATAACTGCATCTTGGTCTTTTATCTGTTGTTTATTGTGTCCAAATGTTTTACTGTTTCAGTCTTACTGATCATTTTCCTTCTCATGCGCTCTTGTTATCCCCCACCTCCACCATTTTTAATACTCTTGTTCCTTCTCAATTTGTTGATGTTCTCTTCTTTTCCCTGTATTGTATTTCAATGAATCTAAGCCATTAAGTATTGAAGGATACACCATTTTTTTGTACCACTAACATAACCAAAATATACTACAATGCCATCCAAATTTTAGATGTTAATTTTTTAAAATGTCTTTGAACACACTCATCCAATAATTTCAATATCTGCCATCGTTAGAGGTCAAAACCTACTGTTTCTCCTGATTTTTAAAAAATAATTTCTCATTTTTGTGACTCTGAATATGAGTCCAAGACTATTAGAACACTACCTATGAAAATTATTTGAGATTGGGTCTAAAGTGCTTTCTGAAAGAGAGTATTAACATTAAATCTGTTAAGTGTCTGAAACCACTTCTAACCTGAAACAACTTAAAATTTTTCTGACTCCATAAAAGTATGAGTCTGGGGCTTCCCTGGTGGCGCAGTGGTTGAGAGCCTGCCTGCCGATGCGGGAGACACAGGTTCGTGCCCCGGTCCGAGGAGATTCCACATGCCACAGAGCGGCTGGGCCCGTGAGCCATGGCCGCTGAGCCTGCGCATCCGAAGCCTGTGCTCCACAATGGGAGAGGTCTCAACAGTGAGAGGCCCATGTACCGCAAAAAAAAAAAAAAGAAAAGAAAAGAAAAGTATGAGTCTGTGTTGGCTTGTGGGTTCAAATTCTCAGGGAAGATTTTGTGTCTTCCCTCCACCCAGTTCTCTCTCTGAGGTAGGCTATCCTGCTTCATTCCTTCACTGAGTATATCATATTTTGAGGTCCCAGGTTTTGGAAGAGTATTTCACTCAAACTTCACACTTATGTAGGCCCTATGCTTTGTCACCATTTTAAAGTTTGGCTCATTCCAAAGTCCTCAGGACACCTGGAGCAGTTGTCTTCTTTAATGCTTACTTCTCTGGATTCATGCTTTTTGTCCCCCCCAGCCCAAATTAATTTATTTTGAAAAATTTCAAGTCTCCAGAAGTTTGAAACAATACAATATGCATCCATCTACCCTTAACTGGTTTCAGCAGTTGTTATTCCGCCACATTTGCATTATCACACACACACACGTTTTGCCTAACCATTTACAATAATAAAATACTTCATCCCTACATATTACAGCATGCCATCTCCTAAGGAGATTTCCAATATAAGCACAAATCCATTATCACACCTAAGGAAATTAAACATTCCATATCATTTAAGAGTTCATATACAAATTTCCACAGCTGTGCCTAAAATGTCTTTAATGGTGGGGATTATTTAATTCAAGATCAAATCACAGTTCATGCATTTCATGTCACTGTTTGATCTAGAATAGTCTCCATACCTGTTTTACACAGCAGTTACTTTAATAATTCACATCAGGCATCTCTGTAAATGTCCTATATTCCACTTTTGTCTATTTCACATGATTAGATTCAGGTCAAATACTTTTGGCAAAAATGCTACAGGTGATAGGGTGGAGCTTTGAGCATCTTCTTTCCTGACTCAGCAATGCATTTAAAGAAGGTTTTTGTTTGTTTTTAAGTGAATCTTACCCAGCATTTCAGATGTTTGAACCGTCAGAGTTCTTCAGGGCATGCAGTCTGCCATGCTGTTGTCAGAAACTGATGTCCCTATGTATTGCCTTTCCAAATCAACAACAGTAACATATTTGTAAATGAAAGAACAGTGATATATTTACCACCACCTGAGCCCAAGTAATATGAAAAGGGGAAGCTTGAGACAAAACCTGGCATTAGGTACTGTATCCTACCAATTCATTTTTGGCATTTTTTATTTCCTAAAAATGTAGAGCAAAATATGGGTATATGCTGAGATCTAGAAGTCTAAGGACCAATTAAATTAGTGAAGGACAAGTTTAACTACTTAAGAGTTGAGGATAGATTTAAAAGCCTTGGGGTCCTGTACTGAAGTCTCTTCTTGTTTCATCAGTAAAAAGGGAGAAATTACATTTCTAATCTTCCCCCTTTTCATCCCAATAGCAGGAAGAAGAAACAGGAAGCTCTATGGTTGTTGAGAACTTACTATGTGTCAACCCTGTGGCTACAAAGGATCTTGTGTCCATAGCAATTCCATGAGCTGCATATGACTATCTCCATTTCACAACACAAATAAAGTAAAACTCTGGGTTCACACAGATCAGTAAATCTATCACTTCAAAATGTTTAAACCAAAGTCTCCCCAATGGCCAAGATCCATGCTTTTTCCACTACACGAAATGCATCTAGAAAGATGATAATTTGGAGGTTTCATTCTGATATTTTACTTGATTATTCATGGCCATAAGCTCTGTATAACCTAAAGAAAAACCAAAGTCATATTTTTTGAAAGAATAGTCTACACTCAGTCATTAATCTAACCCACTGAACTCTTGTTGCTGCTCAAACTGGAGCAGGTCTTACCAAGGTCATCTATGGCTTCTGCATTCCTAAATTCAATAGCCACTTTAGCATTACTTCATCTCTTGCTCCAACATTTTATCACTGATACTTCATACCCCTTCTTGCCACCTTTTTCTCTTGTCTTCCATTATAGCTCTCCTGGCTTTCTTCCATGACTAATCCATAGTGTACTTGTGGAGTCTTTTTTCCTAATCCTTAAATGTTGTTGCCTCTGCTATCATTAAGTATTCTACCCTTATTGTATAAATTTCCTAGGCAATACCATACGCTTACATTGTTTCAGTTACCAACTATTATGCAAGTGACTCAACTCTGACATTTGTTTACTGAATGCCTACTGTGCGTTAGCATGCCTACCGTGTGCTAGCATGCCTACCGTGTGCTAGGCATTCAGTGATGAATAAAACAGACGTGATTCCTGATGTATCTTACAGGTTCTATCTGCAGCCCAAGGATTTTTTGTAAGCACCAGAACTATGGACACCTACCTGCACCTTAATTTTCCAGAGGTACCTTAAACTCAACAAACTCTCAAGTCTTTTCTTTTATCCCCCTCTTTACTATTTTAATAGGTACCACATAAAATATGCCGTAGACAACTGTGTGGCCTCAGTCACTGGTCTATTTCACTTTTTAAATCTCTAAAATTTGACTGCTATTTTCCATCTCCACTGCCAGACACCTAGTTTACTGCTCACCTAAATTACTCAGAGGCTACAATTGTCTCTCCACTACCAATCTCCTCATAATTCATTCTTCATAATTAAAATGATCTTTCAAAAAGGCACACCTGATTATATCAACTCACCAAGTCCCATCGTGCTTAATATTCTTCAGGGGCTCCTTGTTGCCCTCAGAAAGCCCCAAACCCTTTAACATAACTTTCAAACCCCTCTGCTTGAAAAGGACCCTGCTCATTTCTCCAGCTTAGTATTTTACTACTCCAACTTACATTCTATTCCAGCCAAACTGAACTTTTCAGGTCCTGGAATACATAGATGTTCTCTTTCATTTTTAGGCTTCTGTATATTTATTCTTTTTTCCTTTTCTCTTTTACCTGGTCCTATCTTTTATGAGTGAGAGAGATTGCTTCCCTGACCAACAAAATTTGGGGTTAGATCCTTTCTTATGTGTTAATCCCTACCATAGCACTCATCATTCTCCAACAGAGTCTAAACACGTAAGGGAAGGGACTGTATTTTATCTTGTTCATGACAATATCTCCAGTGCCCTGCACAGAGTATAAATTTAAAAAATAAATTTAAATGATTAAGTCTCAACTCAAAGAGGAAGAAAAAAAAAGAAATTCATTTGAAAACTTTTTCAATTTTCTAATTTAATAGAAATAACCAAAACAATGTGGCTTTCAAACAAAGCTTTAAACTAATCTAATACAACTTCTACAACACATTCCAGAGCATTATAACAAGAAGTATTTACAGGTAGCTAATGTATTAAATAACCATGAAAAGAAAATCTTGCTTTTATTACACACCAGCAAAAAACACAGGAACGGAACAATTAGAAACTGCAACCTTGTTTAAAAAATTAAATATGATGATTTAGAGAATACAATACCACAGAAACAGCACTTTTTCTTTCAGAATCATATTGACGGGTAGTTAACTATGTGCAAAAATAATAGTAACTGTAATATTAATAATAATGAGGGGAGAAGAGTTGAAATACTGGAAGCAAGGAACTAGTAGGGATGTGAATTTAACCCTTTCGTGTGTAGGTATGTCTACATAGAAAATCAACAGGCTTTCAGATTGCACAAATCTTTTTGTTATAGGCTTATATACATGTTTCACTGTGATTTAAAACATAGTTAATACCTACATTTTTCAGACCAGGAGCAGACATGCATTTCGTTCTTAAGATTGAAATTTAGGCCACACTTGAAAGGGAGTACTGCAGTGGCACTTACAAAATCATTTCAGTGCCTTCCCACATACAAATTTGGTGAATTTAAAAGAACAGCATTTTTAATTTTAAAGATCACTTGCTTTCTAGAAAAGGGCTAAACTTAATTTTGTACATTTTGTAGTTTGATCATAACAAATATATCCAAATTGACTTATTTTCAAAGATAATTTTGTTTCTCAGATACAATAAAAAATATATAAAAGACCACGAAGGCAAACACAAGGAACTAAATGGAAGAAATGCTATACATGCATTTTGACCAAATAAAACAAACCATTATATCCAAGAGTACATGTTGAAATCTGAAAGGTCTATGTAAACTGTGGCATATAAATTTTTTTCTTAAAAAAGTACCTTCAATTCTTTTACTCAAATGCCTACTTTTAAAAAAATATGCAACTTTCCCCAATTTTTAAAATAAAATGCCACAATATATTGTCATTAGCTCCAGCATACATTTAAATTCCTTAATTTTTAAAAGATAGACTGGGTGATATGCATACAAACTTTCCTATAAAATCACCATCCAGGAGAGGATTATGACATGCTATTAGGCAACAGACTTAAAGCAGTGTTATTGCTTTATCAAGGAGGAGATAACTGTGAGAGAAATAAAACATCCAGGTCTGGTATATGATCAAGCTGCAATACACTAAACCTTGGATCACCTCCAGCAGATTATTAATATAGATGGTATAAGAATTCATGGTATGAATTAAGAACTTGATTGTTTTAATTAGGGAAGTTGGGGAGGTTGGATTTTATAAAACTACTCACTGATCCAAAGTTAAGTATGCAAATAAGCAGTGCTGACCTCAAGAAATGAGATTTTTATACTTCATGTGTTGTATGTGAGTGAGCATGGGTAAAGGACTTTAAAAGGCCAAGAGGGGGCCACAGCATTTACTCCCATTTTGACTACTAAGAGACTGTTTAATAACGTATGGTAGGCCACAACCCAGGAGCATAGTCAGAAAACCTAAGTCTACTGGCTTATTAAAACTAATCACTAATAGTTACATGGCAGGATACCTGCTGAGGTAATTGGTAAATCTGTAATTTGCACACCATAAACCTTTTGCTTCTATTTAAAAGCATTATTTCTTTGGATTAACTAAAAATCTCTAAGTGTTATAACAAAAAATTAGAATTAACTAACTTTAAAATTTATTTAAAATTCCCTTATATAAGAATAGAAGTCAGAAAGTACCTTGTTGATTCCAAAAAGGATAATTTCAACAGTGGATTCAATGCCTTAACCTTTCTCTGTGGTAATGATTTGATGTTTCAATATAGCGCATGACCTACAATTTAACCATACTTTGGAACACATACATACTTCACCTTGCAAAGCAATTCCTTCACTCAGTGCTACAAAAAGACAAATTTAAGCCAGAGGAACAGACTGAGGAACACTTTGTTCTTAGTGAAAATGAAAAATGAAGTGTGGTGAAAGTTTGCAAGCTTTTAAGGAAACATTTAACATCTACAAATCAAAAATACTGCCTTTTAACAAAGAATACAAATGTAAGGGAGTATCAAAACAAACACCTTCAGGGATCAATATTCAATGTTTGTCTTTTTAAAACATAAATGAGTAGGAAAACATGTGAGATATCTGAATACCAATTTAAATTTTTATATTTTTTTACAGTCATATTAGTGCTGAACAAATCAGCTTAGAAACACAATGATAAATGTGCAAGAAAAAAGCTTTAATGAAATCTAAAGTGAATACCTTCACTTAAACGTGGTTTGTTGCTAGCTATATAATTTAATAGTAATTCCTCAGCCATATGAACTACCTTCTGTTAAGAGAAATGAAGCCTGTTAAATGCTGGCAATAAGTAGCTTTTTAAAGAACTAATCTTAAATTAAAAGAAAACAAAAACGCCATCTAACATGGAAATGTTTTGAATGAAACACACTACCTTTTAAGGCCCCAAATATCAAGAAATAAATATTTACTTAAAATTTTTGTTTCTGCCCCCGTTGGTAGAACCTATTATCTAAGACTCGTGAAAAGTATTCATATGAAGAGCAAGCATAAAATATTAGAACTCAGTGGCTTGGCAAAATGAAGTTATACTGTTACTCATCACTTTCCAAAAATGTGCCCTTCGGTAAGTCTCCTGATAAACTGAAATCATGAATGTTGTGGGAAAGAGGAAAATGCACACAGATAAAGGCGTTTTAAAACAATTTTCTCCTTTTTATAAGAAACCTGTTCTTAAAGAACTTAAAATTTGAGTAAAATGATAAAAGTTTGGTATATGTTTTGAAGTTTAACTTATAACGAAACTGAAAAAGAAGCTAAAAGAAAGCCACAGAATGAAGTCAGTAGCAATAATAAAACCAATATACCATCAGAAGGCTTGAATCATATTCATTTTTACCCCCACCACTTGTTAAGAAAAGAAAAACAACCCAAAGAAATTTGTATAATAACTTCTTTAGAGCACTTTATTTGATTCAGTACGCACTAAAAAATATTTACCTCTTAGACAATTATGTCAAATAATTTTTTCTGAGTAGTCTACTGTCTGAACTGTTCAAGCTGAATTTTTAAAAAGGCAAATGATTTGCCACAAATCTGCTGATGTCTGAAAAATATCTAATGGCAAGTCTTCTATTTTGGTCACTTTACATTCTAACATGTCCATACAAAAGTAGGACTAAAATTTTTAACTCAAAAAAGAGAAGCCTGTACACAGTCTAGAACACGCATCTTGGATCTGAGCATCACAAATGAAGAGAAGAAAAATGAAACAGAGCCAAGGTGGTTTATCTGCCTCAGGTGCTAAAATCAGAGTAGTAAAGGTGGGTTTACTCCAGTAACCATTCAAGTGGGGATTGATTGGCTCATTTTCAGGATATACTTACAGGTCTCTTTTACGTCCTTTAAGCCCCCAGTCCATGCAAATGTCCCACTTGGTGGACGGATGAGTACTCTAACCCCACCGGGTTTATTTCAATATTTTGATATTTTAATAATAAGCTGCTTCTGAAGATTTTCTGAGAAGTCTGTTCTCTATTAAAATAAGATAGAACCTCAAAATATGAATGTGAACATTAGAAATAGACAGCATATATTACAAATCCATTCTTGATAGGAACATTAGTAAGAATACATATTAGCTTAAAAAACAGGCTCAGCAAATGTTGCTGATCTGCCAGAAGTTTTAGTTCACTATTTACAAATAAGACAAAGTGAAATACAGAAAATTTTACACATTTGGTAGTTGACAGATTACTGTTTGCCAATAGTGGTCTATCAGAAAACTGATATGAAGGAAGACTGGATAAGAGCCAGCTGTCACCTTCGCAATCAAATTTTAAATGTACAGAAAACTAGATTAATTTTCAAACAAACATTCTACCTTTCACGGGAATAACTATGATCAGATGATTTGATTTGGAAGTGCAATTCTGTGGAAGTGTCTTCTGGAAATGACTACTGTAAATGATCTGCTACTGAAAGGTTACCATATTTATTTCAGTAGAACATTAAAAGTTGATTAAATGATGATCAATGGTCATGTTTCCTAGGCTCTTAAGTATGAACAGAAAATAAACTATTGTTGAGTTCTTTAAACCAATATAAAACTAAGGCCCAACAGCATCAAAATGAGAGAAAATATAACAGCATGATGCAATGCACATCTGCACTGACATCAAAGTGGAATCTGAGCAACTTTGATTTTTAACTAGAAAATAAGCCAGTATGTATATGTGTGGAGGGGGAGGCATAAAAGTTGGTTTAATAATTGTGCACTCTACTCCAAAGAGACAATTTAACCAGTGACATGACCCTTAAGTACTTGAACACTCAGTATCCGCACCAATCAATACCAAGTGATCATCAACATCTGCCCATTCTAACAATCAGAACCATTCTCTGTGGTAACAGAAATCTTCAAATCATTTTACTTTCGCTTTTGTTTTTACTTTTAAAGTTGCAAATAGAGTCCTTCCCCCTTTTCTTGACAAGAATGTGTTTTCTGTCCATTATTTCAATCTAATACTGTGTAAAAGCTATCAGCTTCTTCAAGGAGGTGCCCACTGTAGGCAGGATATTCCAGCAACACTTAAATAAAAGTTTTTCATTCTTTTCTTTTTTTAAACAAGTGATTTAAGTTCATGTCATTTTACTTTATATGTACTGGTCTCTCATCTGACTTTAGGCGTTTTCTGCGGGGCTGTATAAAGTCTTCATCAGAGTCCTCAGTTACCTCACCATCATCCTCTTCCTGCTCAAACTCTGGCAAAGGTGCGAAGGTCCTGTCTGAGTAGATCTCTGTGAGTTTATCTTCAAAGTACAATGCAACTGCTTTCCCTGCCTGAGCTACTTCTGAATCAGCCTGCAAGCAAAAGATAGGAATATTCACCTATTGGTAATGCATATTCCTTCACCAAGTTTGCATGGTCTGAAAAGCTTACCTTCAAATTAATCTCTTGTGTTTCTGCATAAACTTGAACAACTTTCATCATCTAAAAAGGATACCAGAGTCAAAAAAAAAAAGGGAAATTATAATCCTTTCTAAAGTTATAAGACTGCATAGGATTGGCGACGAAAGTCAGCCATACTAGGAGGAACAAATTGCTATGACCAGATCAAGTGCTTTCTAAAATTATACAGAACATGGACCCCCTTTCTTAACAAAGCTATTACTAAAGCTACTGCAAAATTGTCTCAAATTCTGAATTAGTGAGGTCAACTTGAGTAGGAGTTGGTTTGAATACAACAATATATTTAAGAGAAAAACATTTGTGAAAAAAATGATATAAGAAATATTTTTTTAAAAACTGCCACTTTCAACAACCACTAAGTCAGAATTCTATCTGCATGGCAATTTGTTAATCATAATTTAGTTAACTATTATTAAAGCAGATAAAATGAGTCTTCTTCCTGGCAAATGTTAGCTATGGTTCATGAAAGTATACTTATTTGAAAATAATCTAACTGAATTAGAAAAAAACACAAGAAACTTGGGACTGTATTAATTTAACTTCAAGTGAGTGAGGTTTTACTATATTCTCTGTGGCACATTGCTATAAAGGTGACCAGAACTTGTCACCTAATAAGAAAAAAATTTTTTTATTTTAAAAAGTCACCTAGATGCTTCCAGGGGAAACTATGAGTACACTTTAAATGATTCAATTTGAGTTTTTAATAACATTCATATGGCACCCAAATTTTATCAGCAATAAAGATTTTAGTAGTAATCTTTTTGAAGATTTTGTGGAGTCTCATCCATTTTCTTCTCTTATAATAATGAAAATATTCCTGAACAATAAGAGACTTGAGCTTCCCAAGGATAACAAAAATTTCCTTGAAGGAGGTAAATATCTATCAGATTTCTTCTGAAGGTATGGATAGCTCATCTTTATTCTCAAAAAAATACATAACCAAAGTTAATGAAAGTCACACTGAGATCAGATAACTCAAAATTATACACTCTGGGCTACTATTCAAGATGAGCCACGTGAGTTTATAATTTTAAGGTTCTATATTTATATGGTCAATAACAAAATCTAAGGACACTGGTACAAATGCCTTTCCTAAATGTACCCCAAATGTAGGCTTGTCTGTAATCATTTCCCACAAAATATACTTAACTACAGACTATCTTCTATACTTATCTCAACTCTCAACATGTACAGAAAGGGATATCCAATAATATTCTTAATTTAATACATTATATTTAAGTATATACTTCAAATTATACACAGTAAACTTTCTTCTTTGGAGCTGTGGATGCAATCAAATTTTACTTTTGACAGAACTGAAGCAGAATAAATTTTAGAAATCAACTCAGAAAAATCTCTTGGCAGGAAAAACAAAATCCAGTAACCAAGTAAGCAAACAAACAAAAACTACTAATCCAAGACTCTATAGTTTGGAAGCTAACATACTTCATTAAACCTTTCACAGTTCTTGAAGATCAAACGAACATCAGCCACAAAGTCATCTGGGATTTGGTAGTGTTGGGAATGTTTTTTCTGAAGCTTCTTTTTCACGGTTGATAAATCCATAGGTTTCTTTATAATTTTATAGTAGTTTGGTATCTAAAGAAACAAATAAGGATAGATAAGGATTCTCAAAAAATGCCGAAGTGTTTAATTTGAAAATGCAAAGCATATTAATTTTAGAGAAAAACATGTGTGGATCGAGCCAGCTGCATGCAAATTTTGAGTATAATGAATTGTACTTTAAATCTTCTGTCACATGCACATCATGAAAATCAAATCATATTCAGAATATGTGGCAGTGTCCATGGTTAGTGAAGGACCCAAAGTTCTATCTTTAATAAGAAAATTTGGAAAAAAAGCAATCAGCAAGGGTAGCCAACCACTAGTGTTAAGGACAAATCTAGCCCATCAGAATTGTATGACTCCTGTTTTTTTTTAAAAAAGGGAAAAAGATTACAAAATGTATTGTTATTATTAGAATAGGGTATCTTTTAGAGGATAAAACCTTGTATCACAGAGAACTCTGGACATAGCAATAGAGGGGGAAAGACTGTAGTAACACAAGATAAATTTTTATTAATCATTTAGGATTATACTTGGGAGTTCTGGCTGCAACTCTTGGCCAAAAATTTGTATCCTTGCAAAATAACTGAACATGGAGAAACTATTTAAATAGTTCATGAAAAGAAAACACTGGAAAGTAATCTTCTACTGTAAAGTCCCTAAACTTGAAGAACAGACAGACTTCCTGTATCAGATGATTACTATCTGAACAAAACATCTTCCTTATATCTAGACCTTTTGTACTTTAAAATCCATTCCTGAGCCTACCCAGTAAACAAATTACTATTCAATGCTCTGTAACAGGCCTGGTATCCAATATTATCTTAATTCAACAACCGACGGCAAGTAAATATATGTTGCATATTCTTATACCATTTATAAGGCACTGAGCATCCCTGATATTCCTTTTACTATGGAATTTTAGAGCCTTTACTCCTTACAAAAATCTCCTGTAAGATAAACAAAGGGCATTGGCTTGCAAATTTTCCCACAGTCTTCTCTTAATCTTGAATGTTCATAAAAGAGGGCTTATGAAACAGAACCAGTGTGCAAGGTTCAACTTTACACTTTTGTTCAAATTAATACTTATATAGAGTTATTTTCTCCCTAAGATATAGATCCTAGAATCAATCATAGAACTGGAACCTTAGAAATAATTTAGTTCAATATTCCCACTGTACAGTTAAAAAAGTAGAGGCAGGGCTTCCCTGGTGGCGCAGTGGTTGAGAGTCCGCCTGCCGATGCAGGGGACATGAGTTCGTGCCCCAGTCCAGGAAGTTCCCACATGCCGCAGAGTGGCTGGGCCCGTGAGCCATGGCCGCTGAGCCTGCGCGTCCAGAGCCTGTGCTCCACAACGGGAGAGGCCACAACAGTGAGGGGCCCGCGTACCGCAAAAAAAAAGCAGAGGTAGAAAATTATGTAATTTCCCCAGTTATAAGGCTGGTTAACGGCAGAACTAGGAAAAGTTAGTCTTCTGATTCCTAGTTCAAGACTCTTTCCATTATACCTGTACCTGTATCCTTTATGTCCATTTTAAAAGTAATAGCTTATGGAAAAACCCAGACGAACTTTTTGGCCAACTCAATAAAAGAAGTGGAAATTAAATTCATTAAGTTTTTATCACAGCAACGGTCTTTAAAAACAAACTGCAATTTTAACAAGTGAATCTCATAGCCATTTAGCCCTAATAACATCACAAGTACTTCTTATTACTCAGAAATTTTATCAGGTACTATGCTAACATATTTTACACAGGTTATTGTACAGAAGAATCCTTGAAATAACCCAATGAGGGAAGAAACAGTATTAGAAAAGAGAATTTGAGCACCTTGGTTGAGGAGATTATTCAAGCCTGAGTTTTACCATTAGCAGTCTAAGGCCAGAGCCCATACCCTTAAGTATTATACTAAAACTTCTTCAACAGGAAGGTACTAAGGTAAACAACTCACCGAAGCAGGAACTGGCTCCTGGAATTCAATACTTAATTCATGGCAATAGAGGTAAAGCAGAAGACGTTCACACTTCTGGCCCAAGAAAAGAAAGGAAAACCCATGAAATGTTTTCCCTCTAAAAAGATATTCTTAAGAATAAGAACTTTATCAGTACAAAGCATTATTACAACACACTGAAGATAAGCCTCCTACATACTAGCTATCCAACTAAATATATACCCAAAGAAAACTACCTTGTTTTCTATTTAGGTTTGAGACTATGACTATCTTCTGTCCTACTTTAAATGAACTTATCAAAGACAGAGTGCCTTTGTTCTCATCTGATAACTCAGGTAACTTACCTACTATTACCTCTTAACTATTTATACAAATAGAAAGGAGTCATTAAAGCAACATACAGCATTTTGTACAACAATTTATGATTGTTGCTACTCATTTTAATTCCCTGAGGCAGGCAAGATACATGCTATTCCCTTTCTTGAAAGGATTCTGCTCAGGCTCAAAATTAAATAAAAACTGTGTCTTCTCAGTCCAATTCTAGAATTTTGTTATACAATCAGAAGTAAATTGATATGCATTTTACATTTATAGTGTTTATATGCTTAAACTTTTTAATATACGTTTGTATACTCTGAACACATACCTTCTCCTCAAAAATAGTGGAAGATGGATTTTGCAAGTTTATACTTTAGATCAAAGCCAAACGTAACTGCAATGACCACAGAAGTACGTGAAAGATATTTTGTCTTTGGAGATCAGAATATAGACCAGATCAAAAGAAATCTGAGTGAAGTGGTGAGAGGATTTTGGATTTCATTCTTAATATGATGGGATGCTATTAGAAGATTTTAAGCAAGGAAGTGATAGACTTGTTTACATATTTAAAAAAGAACACTATGTACCGCATAGAAAATGGACTGTAAAGGGGCAAGAGCAGAATCAGGGAGTTCAGCAAAGAGATATTACAATAGTGCAGATGACAAACTATGATGGCTGTCTCAGAAGGTAATGGTTGGGGGAAGTGAGAAAATGGTATTATAGTCATTCCTGATTCTTCTAACAGATTCCTGGCTTGAGCAACAGAGATGACCGGTGGTACCATTTGATGATGGGAATTACTGAGAGAAGGATGCAGTTTTTTATGTCGTTATTTTCTTGCTTTTGCTTTTTTAAAATAAATAAATTTATTTATTTATTTATTTTTGTCCGCATTGGGTTTTTATTACTGTGCGGGGGCTTTCTCTAGTTGTGGCGAGCAGGGGCTACTCTTTGTTGCGTGCACAGGCTTCTCATTGGGGTGGCATGTCTTTGTTGCAGAGCACGGGCTCTAGGCACGTGGACTTCAGTAGTTGTCGCTCTCAGGCTCTAGAGTGCAGGTTCAGTAGTTGTGGCACACAGGCTTAGCTGCTCCACAGCATGTGGGATCTTCCCGGACCAGGGCTTCAACCCGTGTCCCCTGCACTGGCAGGTGGATTCTTAACCACTGCACCACCAGGGAAGTCCCCTTCTTTTGCTTTTTGAAGGAGAGGATTAGAAATCAAGATTTTCGCTGGGAAATGTTAAGTATGAGGAAGCTAGATCTAAGAGCCTAGAGCTGAGGGCTACAGACAAAGATTTCAGAAATTATGAACATACTATCAGATAATGAGATTAAAAAATGAAAATTTATCAGGTTATATGTATATTACACTGAAGAAAAAAAAAAAGATGTATAGCCACACAACTACAGAATCCCTAATAATAAATCAATTTATTTGACACTTACCCTTTGGTCCACGGGGCTTAACCCCTGTGCAGTTTTCCCCTTCTTACTATGTTGCAAATTATCACAATCATATTCAACTTCTGGTTTCCCAATATCTCTGCAAAATGTGCATATCCAGTCCCCACTAAAGAAGGAAATAGGCAATTAGTCCATGTAATTATAACAAAACCCACTCTAAGGAAGCTAGTTCCCTAGAGGTAAGCCTCCAGTTTCTTTGTTTTCTTTCCTTTCCAGTTTTTGTGGAAAAGAGAGGTACTATTTTTGCCACATCTCATAAAGTGAAGTTATGTGATAAAAGCTTCCCCAAATGTTTCCATTCTTCAACTGATTACCTTCTGGAAAGCAATATAACCCCACTATCTCTATTCAAAAGGGGTCTGCCTCTTCATAGCACAAAGCTGATGATCAGCACTTGCAGCATAAGACCAATTCTCAACATCCCAGTATGACCATGACAGTGACTTCATATGCATGAAGAAGAAAGGAGTACACGATACAGTCCCTCGGGTATCTTGTACTGTTTTGGCATGTATTAAAGATGCCAAAAATATAACAATTACTTTTTCATGGCCAGTCTTTTAAATCTGCTCAGTCAATAGTTTTTTGTATCAGGATTTCTATCAAACCATAAACTTCAATTTGATTACTTCAAATGCATTCTCCCCTTTCTCTTCCTCATCATATATATATTCTAAGTCTAGGGATTATACTAAAACTGTGTCAACAGTTTCAATTCCTTCCAAAGCATCTGCCTTTGAGAGAAAGCTTTCAGTGGCAAAATTCTAACGTTCCAGCAGATGTTACTATCCAACAGAAACAAAAATATGAAAAGCCTTAATTTTAAGACCAAAATGCCAATGTTTTTTTCTAAAAGAGTAAAGAAAAAGAAGGTCCTTAATACATCTGTGGCAAAGGACTACACCTTCTAAGATTTAGGTAAGAATTACAATGCTTCAGAAAAATATTCTGGCACTGTTCATATATCCATTACTTTTCTAATACTAAAGGCTGAATTTTTCAGAAAGGGTAGCATTAATCAACTAAAATCACTACTTCTCAGGAATCTGAGAAAAAATGTGAATCTTTCAATCTATAGGCAGAAAGAAGCTGGGTTTTCCCAAGGACACTGGTTTACTTTCACTTAAAAAACCAGGGGGTAAGGGTAGGGGAAGAAGGAAGACTTAAAGAAATAAGTATGATTCTACTATTTTAAGGTCTCTGAAATCAACTGGAGGCGAAATACCACGAACATAAATATGTTAAATGGAAGGGAAGAAAAATAGCTCTTCTAATCCAAACTCTACTACTCGTAGATGCAGAAACTAATCCCTGAAAATCAGTGAACCGTCCAAGCTAATTAAGTTAGTTCACTACAGAATTACGACCAGACTACAGGTATCGTAACCCAGCCCAGCACATTTGTTCTGCTGTATTGGCTGGAATCATCAGCTTGCACTGGATGCTCATCAATGAATGTTTTAATGCTTGAAATCAGACTTAGCCGCCAAGGGGGTCATATAGTCTGAGGACAATGCTCATATGTTGCCCCAATCTTTATCTTTACCGTACCATCTTCTCTTCTAAATAACGAATTCAGTAACTGTCCGTTCCAAAGGTAATGACTAAAAGACATTCCAAATAGGAAAAGTTGAGAAAGCTGAGGAATCTGCACACTGTGCTTCAGGTAGGCACTACCAACTAACAGCTTCCAGTGGTCAAGATGAGCTATTCCTCAAAAAATTCAAGACATTAAAGGTATTTTTACAAAGTACTTGTTTTTTTTTCTTTAAAGTGCCTTTCAAGAGCTTTCAAACATTAGAAAAGTAAGTTTTTGGTAAGATCCAATAGAGTTGCCTCAAACTGAATACTATTCATAAATAAAGCCATTATTATAGACCCTATTAAAATTGATGGCAATAGATTAAAAAATTATCTTCAAGAGGAAATCAACTAAGTTTCTCAGTACCCTAGTCTCTTGCACCTCATAATTTACAGGTTTATCTAATTTGCTTATATTAAGTATAAATTGAAGGCCAAGAAATAGTCTCTTTTTTTTTTTAACATTAATGCACAACTTAGATCTTGGACATTTCTTCATTCAGCTGTTAATTTCTCTAGAAGGTAATGGAGTAATAGGCAGTCATTAAGAAGGCTATCTGCCCTGAATAATTTTGTTACTTCTTTAGCTTATAAAAATAAACAACAAAAAATCAGTTATTTCACTTGTACCTTGGAAAGCTAAGAAGTGTTGGAACATGACAAGTTAGATGAAAGACCTTTGGACATTTTTCACAGCACAAGAGATCCCCTCCATTTTGGCAGACAGCACACCAATCTTCATTTGGGTCATCATCTTTGCTGCTGCCATCTCCTCCAATCCTTGCCGACCTGTGCATGAGACTTCGAACTGGGGACTTTCCATTAACAAGGCTGTTGAGCCCTGACTGTTTGCAGCTTTCATTCACATCTGTAGGTTCAGTTTTCACGTGGTTTTCCAGGCCTGCTAATGCATCCAACTCACTCTCTAGATGCAGGCTAGTTGAAAGAGGTGGTGTCAAGCTACTCTCAGGACTGCTCAACTAAAACAAAGCAAGGACAAATTCTTGAAGAAACATTTAATCCATACTGTTCGCAGTGTGTGCGTGCGTGCATGTGTGTCTCTGTGTGTTTAAAGTTTTGTCAACATGTATATACAACATGATATACTGACATAAGTTAAAATTATTTTGGAATTTACTATTATTTATTATACAATTATTTGAAATCATATTAGTAACATAAAAGAATGAAAATAACCCCGAAGTTATTCAGGCATGTTAATGTATGATTTTAGGGAGCAGTCTCTGTAATACTGGTTCACTTGGATAATAAAGGAATTAATTTAACTATTAAGCACACTGATTGGGAAGTGAGCATAGGGTTTTACTTTTCCTGTAGAGAGCTGACTATGATACACTATTTTTCACTCAACAATCTGTTTCAGCTTTTTCTTCCCCTTTATATTGGCTTTTTTAACCATTTCTTTTAATTGAAGTATAGTTAATTCACAATGTTGTTAGTTACAGGTATACAGCGAATTGATTCAGTTATATATATATGTGTGTATATATACGTGTGTATATACACACACACACACACACACACACTTTTTTTCAGATTCTTTTCCATTATAGCTTATTACAAGATATTGAATATAGTTCACTGTACTACACAGTAGGTCCTTATTGTCACATAGCTTTTGAAAAGCATTTTGAAATATTCTTCTGCCCACTTATCATTCTACTAATATAGGAAGATGGTGACAATGTAAAATCTTTCACCACCATTTTGCACTGTTTTTTGGGGGTACTTCCCAAACCAAGTTCTGAGTGAAGAGATAACAGTACTCTCTAAATCTACATAGTTGAAATTTCTATGTGCCAACCATGTAGAAAATGAGACATAAGTGTAGCTAGGAAGAAAAAACCAAGATCAAAATTTCTAAATAAGGAGGGACTTGGGCCTTCCTTCATTCTATACTATAAATTTTATAAAATGTTCTAGCTGAGGAATTCTAAAATGGTTAATAATTCATAAGCCAAAGGCAATCTTCTCATCACAAAACTCTGTGAGCATTAAACTTCTTTCATGTCAGCGGTCGTAATCCTGAGCTCACCGGTCCAGGGAAAATAGCCAAGGATTTTTGCAGCTTGAGACTGAATGTGACTATTGAAATTATTAATAAATTTAGAACAAGCTAGAACCCAATTTAGAATCATGGCAAAAATAATGACCGATTACAAACTAAAAGTTGAAATGAGTCCTTAATACAAGTAAGTCTTTTCTCATCAATTACAGTTGACACTTAGATGAAAAAATTCAGTTAGAAAAAGAGATATCTGGGTTATACCATGTATAAAAATTCAAAAATGAATACAGGTCCACAGAACCACTGACCAGACTAATACATGCAGAGATGGAAGAATCAGTGAAGTGACCTCCTTAAATCCCTGACAGATTCCACTGGGAACTTACCATGCAGGCACTCCTCCTGCCATCCTCTGTCTTTTCCTGTTTCACAGCTCCTGAAAAGCTACATACTTCATCTTCAGTGCCAGGTTCTTGCTTGACCTTCACTTGATCAGACTTGAAACTAAGACTTGTCTTCTCAGCAGTTCTTCCTGACGACCCACAGCTAACAAAAACAACAAATAAAGGTCACATATGTTTGACTGTATGGTGTACATAAAAACAATTATATGAAAAGCTTGTTAAGTTATATGAAATGTTCATTAAACTGAAAACAATTTATTAACTTTATAGCAGATAAGGATACTTCATAATGCAATTAAAAGGACTGTATTATAAACTTGGCTTCAAATTTTTAAAAAACGTAGGTCAAACTTTCAGAAGACCTGAAAAATACATTTTATGGTCTGAGGCACTTATACTACATCATTTAAGGAATCTAGTAAACAATCATTTGTCTAGGCTATTAGTATAGTGATTGCTTCTCTCTCTATATATAATATAAGAAGTTTAAATTCTTCTCTACCCCCAAACATCTGAAGGAAACCTCAATAACAGTGGTTCATGAAGTGTCCTCAAAGGAATCACTGTTTCAGCTTTTGAGACCTTATCTGAATTAATGGGATAATAGCCTAAGAGGACAGGTACATGACTAATTGGTTCTATCTAGTCCACAAAGCAAAACCACTGGCAAGAGAAGTGAATAACTAAGACTGTATTACTGTCGAAAATGAAAACCTTTTTCACTCAATTTGTACTTTTCTTTGAAACTACTGATTATTGAAAGTATAATTTAAAAGCCAAGCAAGTATATAATATAGAACCAAATGCATACACACATATATATACAAATACAGAACATTCATATATCTGAAATAAAATTTTTACATTGCACTAAATTATTCAAACTAAAGAATAAAAATCAGTCGACATTTATTACATTTACCTTTAACACACACACACACTCTTTCCACACTACCATTTCTTTTTCTTAATTTTTTTAAAACATTTATTCATTTATTATTTATTTAATTTATTTTTGGCTTCCTTGAGTGTTAGCTGCGGTACACGGGATCTTTCGTTGTGGCGAGCGGGCTCTTCGTTGCAGTGCACGGGCTTCTCCCTAGTTGGGGCGCACAGGCTTAAGGACACATGGGCTCTGTAGTTTGCAGCACACAGGCTCTCTAGTTGAAGCACACGAACTCAGTAGTTGCGGCATGCAGGCTTAGTTGCCCCACGGCATGTGGGATCTTAGTTCCCTGACCAGGGATCAAACCCGCGTCCCCTGCATTGTAAGGCAGATTCTTTACCACTGGACCACCAGGGAAATCCCCCACACTACCATTTCTTAGCTCTCTGTCCACCAAAAAGGCATAAGAAACCATGAACAATTCAGTAGCAGTGAGTGCCCCTAGTACCCAGAAGATTGTCTTGAAGCACCATTTCCCCACTAACATGACCAGGATTTCCTAGAGAAATTTCTGATTTCAGGCCTGAGGCAAGAAATGTACAAGATGAACCAGGAACATCAGGACAGGAAACAAGAATGCTTTCAACAACTACTGGGGTTATAGCAAAAGAACTATGAAGCCAACTTGGAAAAGTTCTGATAGGACAAATATGGAACAATTTAAGCATCAATAAAAATAACAATTATAATTTTAGAACATATAAAATATGTTTAAATATATAAGCCCATAAAGTTAATAACATTCATTGGTCACTGTTGGAGGGTGCTGGAATCAACTCATTATTATAAAAATAGGTAAATAAAGAGAAAGAATCAATGTATTCTGCCATTCCCATAATCAAATAGCTGATGGCAGAAAATTTCTCTTTACAGAAGTATTCTAAACTAATACACAAAGAAGGTATGATACAATAATTAAAATATTTTTAAACTAGTAAAAAAAAGAAAAAGAGCTAAGGCAATGACCATTAATGGGTGCTATCACAAAAGAATCAACAAAAGCGACCAGACATTTTGGGACCCTGAAAGAAGTACACATCACCACAATGAAGTATTCTCCCTACCTCTTTCCCTCAAATCAAACCTGAATCTAATCAAACCTCCTGATCTAAATACCAATATAGAGAAAAAAACAGAAGGTAGTGTATTTAAATGACAAGATGGGGAAATGAGGAAAACTCTGTAAGACAAACAATACATTTCTTCAACAAATACAGAGTTTGACCTTGACATATGGGTTGATGGCAATGTATAGCGCCTATCTGAATCTGATTCAAAGAAACAATTTAAAAAAAAAGCATTTATGAGAAAAACTGGGAAATCTGAACATTAACTAGAGCTCTACTGATGTTAGAGAGTTACCTAGTAAAATTTTTTTTTAGGTGTGATAATGGTTCCATAGTTATAAAACTTTTAAATCCTTAAAGTGATATATACTTAAAGTGTATATATATACACTGAAGTGATACATATAGTGATATATACTGAAACAACCACAAGTAAAATGATAAAATGTCTGAGATTTATCTCAAAATAATTTAGGACGGGGGGAATGGGTAGGAGTATAGAAGAAATAAGACTGGCCATAACTTGATCATTGTTGAAGATGGGTGAAAAGTTTACGGGAGTTCATTATAATAGTCTACTTTTTAGAATACGTATTTGAAATTTTTCTTGATAAAAAGAAAAAATAAAGCTATTAATAATGTAAATACTCACCTGCCTCGACTACCAGTACTAGAAGTACTAGGGGGTCTCACAGGTGTGTGAGAATTGGATAAACCTGAAAAATAATAAGTCAAAATGAATAACTATGCAGGTAAGAAAATTCAGAATTCTACCTACTAATTACAGAATTCAAGTATCATTATAAGGCAATTCAGCAATTCCTGGAAATCAGCCCTTGTCTTAGTCTCAAAGCCAAGGATTTCATGTGTTATTGTTGGCAGCTATCAATCAGTTTCTCTCAGCTGAGCCCAGATACCATTCTCAGAATCCTCTCAGAGCACCACTATTCAATCAATGGAAACTACCGTATCAAGAGAAAGCTATTTGCTGTCCCACGCATTTGGTAAATATCCTACCTAGATTCCTATTAATTATTCTTCCTTTTAAAAGTCCTGGAATACTTATACTAAACCTCAAAAATAATATGATGCAAAAAATGTATTAATGATGCATCTCATGAAAAACCCACATTTAGAGCTGAACTACTCTTACTGTAGAAATAATGAGGTGGTATATGTTTCAGTAAGAAACCATGAATATATCCCATAACCACTTCTGCACTGTCAATCTATTTGGAGATGCTTTAATCACTCATTCATGTAATAGCGTTAATAAAACTGGGATTTTGGAAGAGATCTATAGCTCAGGACCTGATTAGTCACATTTTAATAGTTTCCAGTAAATTTTAAGTTTTTAACTGCAAATTGAAAGTTCACTTGCCCTTCCTCAATTCTTGCTTTTTAAACAAATTTTCAATTTTTTCATTATTTAACAAAGTGTTTTAAACTTGGATTTAAACCAAAGAATTCTTCAAATGACAACATGTATTGTAAAACAGAAGACATAGAAATTAAATTCATCTACAAATCCAGCAAAAACATGAATATAACTGGGGGTTGAAGGAGGGGTACATTAGAGTTCTGAACAGTGTACACTACAGATATATATTATTATTTCAGTTCGCTGAAGCTTGTCCACAGTATTGAAAGAAAAATAATTAGATCAGGAAAAAAAAATGTTACTGCAATGGTTAAGTTTATGTCTCAACTTGGCTAGAATATGGTACTCAGTTGTTTGGCCAAACACCAATCCAGATGCTGCTGCAATGGTATTTTTTAGATGTCACTGACACTTAAATCAGTAGACTCTGAGTAAAACATAATGAGGGTGGGCCTCTAATTAGTTGAAGACCTTAAGAGAAAAGACTGAGGTCCCCAGAGCAAGAAGGAATTTTGCCTCGATTCAAGACTAGCACCAATTCTTCCCTTTGTCTCCACCCTGCTAACTGCCCTGCAGGTTTCAGACTTGCCAGCCCTAACAATCAAGTGGACCAATTAATTCCTTAACCTCTGTTTTCTCTCTCTCTCTCTCTCTCTCTCTCTCTCTCTCTCTCCACACACACCCCTCTCCTATTGGTGCTATTTCTCTGGAGAACCCTAATACATATACCAAGAGATACTTTTTTAAGGTGTTAAAGAAATGAGACAGTACCTCGGTTGACTTTACCTGATGATCCTGGAGATAGGGCAGAGGGTCCTGGGGAGGGATTCATGGTGCTTGTGGGCTGTGGGGGTAGGTGACTGCCTGAGATGTATCTACTTAGTAGATTATCTAAACTACTTGAACCAGCATCTTCCAACTAAAGAAAAAGAACAAAAAGATAAATTTGCTTTGATTAAAGCAGAGGAGAAGTTATTAATTTCATTAGTATAATCATTTATGCTCACAGTTTACTAATAAACAGATTACCTTATATCAAACTTGGCTTAATTGTTCCTTCCTTATGCTTCCTCGAGGACCCAAATAGTATATAGTTTATGTGAATATAGCTATAATTAATATGCTTCAATAAATGATTGGGAGCTCAAGACAAAACCAGATAACCCACTAAATCCTTTGTGTTTTACTATGAAAATACCTCTGACACAGTCTTACATTTTTGCCTTTTTTCAAGGTTGATGCAGGATCCTGTTTTCAGCATCCTGCCCCTAGTATCAATATCCATGGTCCTGCCAGAATCATTCAACTAAACAGGTATCGAATAATGTCAGTACCTAACTTCAGTGCTTTGAAAAGCCTGTATACTCAACAGAAAGCCTTTAGCCTGGGATATAAATTCCCTTATTACACACAAAAAAGCCGGCAGTCAACAGGAAAACTGAGCCCTTTTCACACTTTATATGCAGAAGGTTAAAGCCAGAGGAGCTCGCACTGTGACTGCAAGCTGGTTCCCAATTTTAATATCAGTCCCCTGTTTTTAAACATCCCACCCACAATGAAGAACTGTGATGATGAAATGAGAAAATACTTATTTAAGAAATAGTAACAAACACTACTTAATTATGAAAATTACCTTAAGAAAAATATTACACTATTCCATATCAGAGATAGTTAAACTATTCTTAACTGCTAATCTTCTTGCTTACTGATCTACTTTTACCCACACCTGCCTCTTTTAATCTTCTACTAGAGGCAAGATTACTTTTTAGGGAAATCTACTTCTCATTCAAAACAGAAAACTGCGGGACTTCCCGAGTGGTCCAGTGGTTAAGAATCCATCTTGCAATACAGAGGACGCCAGTTCGATACCTGGTTGGGGAACTAAGATCCCACATGGTGTGTGGCAACTAAGCCTGCTCACCGTGACTACAGAGCCCATGAGCTCTGGAGCCTGCATGCCGCAACTACTGAGCTAGTGCACTCTGGAGCCCAAGCACTACAACTAGAGAGAAGCCCGCGAACCACAACGGAAGATCCCACATGCCCCAACTAAGACCCAATGCAGCCAAAAATTAAATAAATAAATACATATTTTTTAAAAAACAAAAAAACAGAAAACTGAACATATACATTTACTTCTCACTCTCCTCTCAAAATCACACTGATTTTCAAGGCTATAAAACAGGAAAGAATGGCATCAAAGTAGAAACTTTGAAGAAAACTATAGATACAAACCAAGGTAGGATTGGATTGATATAAAAATGATCAGAATAAAGCAGCTCACAACACATTACAGGCAAGGGAGGACTCTCCTAAAGTAAATAGTTTTCATCAATATAAGTTGACCCTATCAACAAAGTGGGTACAGAGGGAATGTACCTCAATATAATAAGGGCCATTTATGATAAGCCCACAGCTAACATGACACCTAACAGTGAAAAGCTGAAGAAGTGAAAGCTTCTCCTGTAAGATCAGGAACAAGACAAGGATGCCCACTCTCACCACTTTTATTCAACATAGTATTGGAAGTCCTAGCCAGAGAATTAGACAAGAAAAAGAAATAAAAGGAATCCAAATTGGAAAGAAAGAAATCAAACTGTCACTATTTGCAGATGACATATTATATATAGAAAATCCTAAAGACTCCACCAAAAAACTGTAAGAATAAATGAATTCAGTAGAGTTGCAAGACACAAAATCAATATATGAAAATCTACTGCATTTCTATATATTAATAATGAACTATCAGAAAGAGAAATTAAGAAAACAATCCCAGGAGAGTTCCCTGGTGGTCTAGTGGTTAGGATGCCAGGCTTTCACTACCAGGCCCAGGTTCAACCCCTGGTCAGGGAAATGAGATTCTGCAAGCCATGTGGTGTGGCCAAATAAAGTGCATCATACACACACACACACACACACACACACACACACACACACACACACAGAAAAAGAGAAAGAAAAAAAGAAAACAATTCCATTTAAAATCATATGAAAAAGCATAAACTATCCAGAAATAAATTTAACCAAGGAGGTCAAAGATATCTACACTGAAAACTGTGAAACACTGATAAAAGAAACTGAAGAAGATACATGTAAAGATACTCTGGGCTCATGGATTAGAAAAATTAATATTGTTAAAACGTCCATAATACCCAAAGCAATCTACAAATTCAATGCAGTCCCTATCAAAATTCCAATGGCATTTTTCACAGAAATAGAACAATCCTACAATTTCTGTGAAACCACAAAAAAACCCAAACAGCCAAAGAAATCTTGAGAAAGAAGAAAGCTGGAAGCATCACAGGGCAGGATTTCAAACTATATTACAAAGCTACAGTAATCAAAATAGTATGGTGTCGGCATAAAACCAGACATACAGATCAATGGAACAAAATAAAAAGGCCAGAAATAAACCTACACCTATATGGTCAGTTAATTTAAGACAAAGGAGCCAAGAATATACAAAGGGGAAAGGACAGTCTCTTCAATAAACAATGTTGGACAGTTGGAAAACTGGACAGCCACATGCAAAAGAATGGAATCAGACTACTATCTTACACATACACAGAAATCAACTCAAAATGGATTAAAGAACTGAAATGTAAGACCTGAAACCATAAAACTTCTAGAAGAAAACATAGGCAGTAAGCTCCTGGACGCTGATCTTGGCAATCATCTTTTGGATCTGATTCCAAAAGCAAAAATAAACAAGTGGAACTACATCAAACTAAAGAGCTTTTGCACAGCAAAGGAAACCATCAACAAAATGAAACTTACTGAATGAGAGAAAATATTCACAAGTCATATATCTGATAAAGGGTTAATATCCAAAATACATAAAGAACTCAACAGCAAAAAATCAAACAATTCAGGGACTTCCCTGGAGTCCAGTGGTTAAGACTCCGTGCTTCCACTGCAGAGGGTGGGGATTCAACCCCTGGCTGGGGAACTAAGATCCTGCATGCTGCAAGGCACAGCCAAAACAACAAAACAAAAAACCCCCAAACAATCCAATTAAAAATTGGGCAGAGGGACTTCCCTGGTGGTCCAGTGGTAGAGAAACCACCTTCCACTGCAGGGGACACAGGTTCGATCCCTGGTCGGGGAACTAAGATCCCACATGTCACGGAGCAACTAAGCCCGCGCAACACAACCACTGAGCTCATGCACCTCAACAAGAGACCAGGCATGCTGCAAACTACAGAGCCCTCGCACTCTGGACCCTGCGCATCACAAGCACAGAGCCCACGTGCCCTGGAGCCTGCAGGCCACAACTAGAGAGAGAAAACCCACAAGCCACAACTAGAGAGAAGCCCACATGCCACAACGAAAGATCCCGTGTGCCACAACTAAGGCCCAACGCAGCCAAAAAAAAAAAAAAAAAAAAATTGGGCAGAGAATCTGAATAGACATTTTTCTAAAGAAGACATAGAGATGACCAGCAGTTCCATGCAAAGGTGCACATCACTAATCATCAGGGAAATGAAAATCAAAACCACGACAAGCTATCGCCTCACCCCAGTTAGAATGGCTATTAAAAAGACAAGAGATAACAAGTGTTGGTAAGGATGTAGAGAAAAAGGAACCTTGTGCACTGTAGTGGTCATGTAAATTGGTACATCCACTATGGAAAACAGTATAGAAATTTCTTAAAAAATTAAAAATAGAACTGTCATATGATCCAGCAATTCCACTCCTGGGTATTTATATGAAGGAAAAAAAAAGAAACAAAAACACTAATTAAAAAAAAATTTTTATTTATGTTTTTGGCTGCACTGCATGGCATGCAAGATCTTAGTTCCCAGACCAAAGATCAAACCCATGCCCCCTGCAGTGGAAGTACAGAGTCTTAACCACTGGACTGCCAGGGAAGTCCCCCAAAACACAAATTTGAAACATATATGCACCCCCATGTTCACTGCAACATTATTTATAATAACAAAGTTATGGAAGCAACCTAAGTGTCCATCAACAGATGAACAGATAAAGCTACAGCTGAATGAATAAAGAATATGTGCTATATCTATATACACAATGGAATATTAGCCATAAAAAAAAAGGAAATCTTGTCATTTGTGACAATATGGATGGACCTGAAGGCATTAAGCTAAGTGAGATAAGTCAGACAGAGAAAGACAAATACCATATGATCTCAGTTATATGTGGAATTTAAAAACAAACAAACAAACACAGAATCAAGCTTGTAAATACAGAGATAGATCTGTGGTTGCCAGAGTTGGTAGGTGGGTGAAATGGGTGAAAGGAATCGAAAGGTACAAACTTCTAGTTATAAAATAAATCATAGGGAGGTAATGTACAGCATGGTGACTATAATTAATACTCTACTGTATATCTGAAAGTTGTTAAGAGAGAAAAATCTTCAAAGCCCTCATCTCATACACACAAAATTTTTACACTATGTGTGGTGACTGATGTTAACTAGAATTATTGTGATAATCATTTTGCAATGTATGCAAATATCAAATTACTATGTTGAACAATTGAAATTAATATATGTTACATGTCAATTATACCTCAATTTAAAAAAAGGTAAATAGGCCTTCCGCAGAAAAGCCCTTTAAAAACCGCATCTCAAAGACATAAAAGGCTAAAGGTGAGAGTTTGCCGTGGGCTAGCTAGAAGGACGATTAAGAGATATTAGGAGTTGCGCCTGCTCAGCGGTCAGAGCTACCGGCCAAGGATTCACTTGTAAGCTGTAACTACAGGAAAATCCCTAGCTGCAACTAGAGTTAACTAGAGGAATTGTGAAGAGGGGCAGCTCCTAACATGGGCCACAGATAAAATTTGCGCTATATCTCACCTAAACATAAAGGAGGAGAGGATGATTCAAAACAGACATGAAAGTCGCAAGTTACCTACTTCTACTCCCACTCCCACTCCTTTTATACTCTCCCACCTGCGATTTATATCTCTGGCCAGAGAGACAACACTAAGGCTACAAGAGTGGAAAGATTAAGAAGAAGCAAACCGCCAAGTACATAAAAGGGCTTCCCTGATGCCACTACAGCACCAACATGGAAATGCTAGCTGATTTACTGTGATATTTCACCAGACATGGATGAAGAGTCACTATATATAAAGTTACAAGTCTAACGGGAAAAATATTAATTCACATATTCATTAAACCAATGTTTTTTAAGCATCCTTAAATAACTGCATGGAATAGGTAAGTGTTATATAAATAACTTCTATGAGTTCAAAGGAAAAAGACAATCCACAAAAAAATTCAAATAATCAATGAACCTGAGAAAAGATAACAAACCACATGAAAAAAAGAAATGTAAATGAAATAACCAAACATGATTTTTACCTATCATATTGGTAAAGATGGAAGACAGCCAGTACTGGAAACACAGTACAGAAATGGGTATTCTATAACATTTAAATTTACATGTGAATATCTGAAAGACACACATGGTTTTCCCAAGACTTCATATTATCCAGTATAGTATCCAGATAAATTAAGTACATATTTTCCAAATACAGAAAATTGTTTACAAAGAATTTAATATATCATTAGAATACTACATCTATTAATTATAATCTAATCTGAACAGATTCTAATATTCATTTAGCTACTGAAAAAGTATTTAGGTTCATCATGTATCCCCTCAAGGTCAAAATTACTACCACATATTATAATTCCACTGGAGATGGATAGTAGAGTGAAATAAAAAATAATTCAAGTTGAGAGAATTCTCTTTAAATCAACTTCTACTCTATACTGGATAGCTGTAGTGATCAGTATTAAGATATATCAACAAATACCTGAAATTGCTTTGTATTTACTTCCTGTCTGCATTGCATAGTTAATGCTACTTTGTCTGCTTCCTGTGTAACCTCCCCCAGGATTCTTTTCTTTTCACTATACCACGGAAACTACAGGATAGGAGAAAAAGTAGATGAATCTTCAAGAGATATAGGTTTGCTTCCCTTTCTATTTTTGATTAATATAGTTAACTACTTCTTACTGTGGTTGTACTTTTGTGGTACCCACCTCTAATTGCTCTTAAAAGCAGGTGACAATAATGAGCGTTGGCAAGGATGTGGAAAAATTGAAATCCTCATAACACTGACACTGTTGGTGGGAATGTAACATGGCGCACCCACTGTGGAAAAGAGTTTGGCAGTTCCTCAAAAACTTAAACATACAATATGACCCTGAAATTCCACTCCTAGAAATCTGCATAGAGAACTGGTAACCTACAAGTTCACAAAAACTTACACACAAAAGTTCATAGCATTATTCCTAATAGCCAAGAAGTGGAAACCCAAATGTCCATCAACTGATGGATGGAGGAACAAATGTGGTATATTCACAGAATGGAATATTCAGCCATAAGAAGGAATTAAGTACTGATACATGCTTCAACGTGTTTAGACCTGATAAACATTATGCTAAGATAAAGAAGCCAGACACAAAAGACCACATATTGCATCATTCCATTCATACAAAATGTCCAGAATAGGCAAATCCATAAAAACAAAGTAAATTTGTGATTTCCAAGGGCTGGGAAAGAGGGGAATGGAGAGTGGACTGCAAATGGGTAGTTTCTTTCGGGGTGATGAAAATGTTCTGGAATTAGTCAGTGGTGATAGTTGCACCATGTTGTGAATATACTAAGAACCACTGACTGAATTGTATGTATATTTTTTAAAGTTGGATTTTATGGTATGTGAATTATATCTCAGTTTTTTAAAGCAGTCAATACTTTAATAAATCAGTAAATAAAAATAAGGTTAGGCATTATGTCTGCAAGGAAGAGAAGGTTCATAAGAGAAGGTATGGATTCTGCTCCTTCTACCCCACTTTAACTAAAGATGGGAGGGGATATATTCTGGAGCCTCTTGTCTTGATTTCAAAGTTCTTCTGGGAAAAGATGACAAGGAAGATCTAATAACGACCCATTTCCCTTATGATGCCCAGCTTTTCAAAAATGTGGAGCATCCATCCTTCCTCTATCTGCTCTCTGTGACAGTGGCCCTAGCAGATCATGTTAAGTTTGACATGAGCAACCTTTCTTTTCCCTTTGAAAGTTTCTTAAAAATTGGAACAAAGTCTTGTTTCTTTTTATCTTCAATGTCCAGGCACTTTAGCATGGAGTGCTTAGTAAAACTTAAATGACTCCTTTAATACTGTACCTACCTCTCTCTGGTTGCCCAAAGGCCCTTAATACTCTACCTTTCCAGGCCTACGATCTCAAACCACCTCCTTGCTATCTCTATGGACAGAAGTGGGGAGAGAACTGGACTTTCTCAGTTCAGTAATCAGGAGCTGGGCTTTGAATTCCAACTTACCCATTTACTGGGTGACACTGAGAAAGTCACTAACCATTCTTATTCTCTTCCATGAAATAGGGATATTATATATCATATGAGATGATTTCAAGCATTAAACTGAAAGTTTATAAATTATAAGCTTACAACTTGTAAATTTTACTTCTTATTGATATATTCCAAAATTTTCCATTCTATATAGTAGTCCAGTACTCTCAACACCACTACAGGGGCTTCCCTGGTGGCACAGTGGTTAAGAATCCGCCTGCCAATGCAGGGGACACGTGTTCATTCCCTGGTCCAGGAAGATCCCACATACCACAGAGCAAGTAAGCCCGTGCGCCACAACTACTGAAGCCCATGCACGCCACCAACTACTGAAGCCCACGAACCTAGAGCCCATGCTCCGCAACAAGAGAAGCCACTGCAGTGAGAAGCCTGCGCACCGCAAAGAAGAGTAGAGAGTCACGGGTCCTAGTGTCTTAGTAATTTCACTGCTCCTTGCTCCCATGGTGACCCCTGACTCTGAATAACTCATACAATGCTTGAAATGACCCAGTACAACCTTCAAGTTTTATATTTACATTTAAAAATAAAATGCTTCTAATTCAAACGAATTTATGAAATTTCAGAAGGCACTGAATGATATTTTTCTTCAGGAAAACGTTACAGGTGAAAGGGACAAGACAGCTCAGAGGTCCTTCCCATTCATCTTCTATTCCTCATTATTACTTCCTCTCTCAGTATACACCCCCCCGCCACATGCCTAATATCTAGACCTTCCAATCTCTTCCTTTCTCAGTCCAACCTGTTTGCACCGGGGGTTGACTATCCCTTTTGTACCTAACAGAAGACTGACAAAAATTTAACTGTATTTTGGTACTGGGTCTCCTCTCTGGATCTAAACCTTCATCAGAAGTGCTTCATTTAACACAAAGTTTGCCTGCTGGCAGATAGATCAGCAAAGCTGACACTCTGTAGCTTTAAAATACTGAGGAGTGTTAGTTTTAGTACACATAACATTTTAAAATTCAAATTATTTATACTCTACTTTTTGGAAATTTCAAAAAAAATATTGCTCCTGAATTAAAAAAAACAAAAACAACCAATATATACTCTAAGTCCCTATTTAACACAAGGTTTTAAATCTCTCACTCAAATACAAACCTGTATGGGTGGAATATCTGGCAGCGACGGAAGGTTTTCTGGGTTGGTAACTGAAGGAATGAGTTCTATTGCTGTAACAGACGGGCTAGTGGGACCTCGATTTGCATTTGCCATAGTAGCTGTAGTAGGGCTGGTTGGATTGACTGGGTTGTTGTGCACCGACACAACAGGAAAGGGTCCAGCATGCCCTGGGTTTGAGTGCTGTTAGGAAAAAAGATGTTATCATTACTTGATCTGCCAGGATATCCAAATATGAACAATACCTTGACAACAAGTTTCAGTTTAGGAAGGATACACAAGTTCAGAGTTTGATACCTGTGGCTGAGAGACAAAGAAGTAGGCCCTCTCAAACTTATGCAGGAAAAAAAAAATTCAAACTTATCATTTTTCTATTCATTTTTGTGTAGTATTTAGAAAAACAATAGACTTGCCAATAATTGTACCCTGTCAGACTGGTGATATGATTTTACTTCATAACAAAGATATATATAAATAGATGATCTGGAAGCCCATAGTTTTCAAACATCAGACCAGGAAAGCCACTGTTGTGCCTATATTTCACTTTGACACTTTCGTCTTTTTTAAAATAAAAATAATTAATTGTATAATTGTGTATTATGTAACTGATATGGTAGAAAGAACAATGAATTTACAAATGGAAACGTGGTATCAATTCCTGACTCTTAATACTCTTAATACTATGTGACTTTAGGCCAAATCACAATCTTGGTAATTTAGAAATGTGGATAATGATGAATGAAAATGGATACCTGTCTTTATGAGGAGTGTTATGAGGATCATTTAAGACAGTACACAGATTAAAATCTTTGGGAAATAAATTACTATACACATACAAATCATTTGAAGTATTTAAAAACTTAAAATTCTAACATTCAGTGATTTCTGTAGGGGCCCGAAAGTCTAAGGACAATGTTCTGAGATGGGTGGTTAATCCAATTATGTAGCTTCTGCACCTTTCCAAACGGTGTACCTGCCCCCTGGTAATACTTGAAGGCTTTCCAAGTACACTAAGGGGTACATGGGTATGTGAATACTTTTAAGGAAATTAAAGTCTAGATAGTCGACCTTCATATATACTTTTATCCTGAAGAAAACCAAATTTACCTAAGAATGTGCCATGGTCTGTGAGTTCTTTTTTCCAACTACTTCTTTCACAACTGCCCTTCTCGTCCAAAAACAAAATACAAAACAACACATCTTTAACTCATGCCCAATCTTATCTAGCATATTGCCCCACGGTGAAAAACAAAACAAACAAAAAATCTCCTGAAGAGACAGACAAAGGTACAGTTGAAAATAAAGGTGTCAAGTTGCTGACAAAGTGCCTGGCTCTGAAACCTGGGTAATCTTTGAGTGGGTTCTGATACTTGGTGATCAACAAAAACAAAGAAAGACCTGAAGAAGTTGTCAACTGATAAAAAAAGATTTTAAAAAGCGTTTTGAATTCCCAGATACAAATTTTTGTGAACAAGTTTCCTGAGCATCACATGAAAACAATAACAAAAAAAAACTAGTAATAAAAATCGGCATTGAATTCTGACTTACTCTAACAGTACAAGGTAACAGACATACAAACATGCATACATGAAGGAAGGGGAAAGACTCCATATATCTAATAAAGAAATGTATATCTAAAAGAATTTTATTTTTGTTTCCTAATAATCTTAAACCATGTAAATATATTGTTTAAACAACTGTATAGGAATAATTGTAATGAAAATTTGGTCTAAAGAAGAAGTTTTAAAGTTTAATAACTGCATTATAAACTGGAAATTTAAGAATTTTCAAATTGCAACAGACATCTTTCCAGCAGAAAATTGCAACAAACTGATTCACAAGTCTATCAAACTTGTGAATATCTTAAATCTGTATCTTAAATATATTAAGATAAAATTCTGTAAGAGTAGAACAGAAATTCAAGTCCATGGGGAAAAGGGAGTATATAATTTTGACTTTCAAAAAAGAACTTGCCTCTGTATTTGGGACTCCAGTGGATCCACTTAGAAGAATAATGTAAGGGTTTTACTTTACAATGTCAATATTTATACAATACGATATGCTAAACAGTATGTCCTTTGCAACTATTTAAACTTAAACTTGTAATGGAAGTTTTAAATGTCAACCTTCAAATGTGAGGGAGTGTGTATTTTTCAAAAGTCTTTCTGGAGGTAACTGGGCCAAAAAGTTGAAGGATCGCTGATCTAGGACTTCAGTATGCAGATCGATCTGAGTCAGTAAAAGTTCACATATTTATGAGTACTCCCCTCCTGGAAATTTTGATTCACTGGATATGGTTCAGAATCTATTTCAGACATGGTGCCCCAGTCATTCTGATGGTCTTTAAATCATGCTTTGAGAAACATCACTCTGACAATTATAAAATGACCTTTTTTATATAACTAGAAATCCTATGCAAAAGTAGCCTCATATTTATAATCATACCTCCTATACAAACATAATCTACTATTCAAGCAAAGATCAGAAAACATGCCTCTAAACACACTTATTTTTAAGAGTAGGTATATCCATCCTAAAAGGAACAATACTTAGTGAAGAGAAAAAAAAAAAGTCAAAATGTCACATTAAAAGAATAGAGGAACAATTTTAGGAAATTAGAGTTTTAACCTTAATTCTACCATTGTCTCTTATGATTGTGGGTACATAACAAGCTCCTTTGTTTTGCACTTCTGTAAAATGAATTGGTTGGACTAGGTCAGAGATTCTCAACCCAAAGTATACAATGGGTTTAATGACATCAAAGAAACTCTTAAAATTTAATTAAAAATTAGACATTTCTCCAAAGAAGACATACGGATTTCCAACAAACACATGAAAAGATGCTCAACATCATTATCATTAGAGAAATGCAAATCAAAACCACAATGAGGTATCACCTCACACTGGTCAGAATGGCCATCATCAAAAAATCTACAGGGCTTCCCTGGTGGTGCAGTGGTTGAGAGTCCACCTGCCGATGCAGGGGACACGGGTTCGTGCCCCAGTCTGGGAAGATCCCACATGCCACGGAGCGGCTGGGCCCATGACCCATGGCCGCTAAGCCTGCGCGTCCAGAGCCTGTGCTCTGCAACGGGAGAGGCCACAACAGTGAGAGGCCCGCGTACTGCAAAAAAAAAAAAAATCTACAAACAATAAATGCTGGAGAGGATGTGGAGAAAAGGGAACCCTCCTGTACTGCTGACGGGAATGTAAATAGATACAGCCACTATGGAGAAGAGTATGGAGGTTCCTTAAAAAATGAAAAATAGGGCTTCCCTGGTGGCGCAGTGGTTGAGTCTGCCTGCTAGTGCAGGGCACATGGGTTCGAGCCCTGGTCTGGGGGGATCCTGCGTGCCTTGAGTGGCTAGGCCTGTGAGCCACAACTACTGAGCCTGCGTGTCTGGAGCCTGTGCTCCGCAACGGGAGAGGCCGCGATGGTGAGAGGCCTGCGCACCACGATGAAGAGTGGCCCCCGCCCGCAGCAACTAGAGAAAGCCCTCACACAGAAACGAAGACCCAACACAACAAAAATAAATTAATTAAAAAAACAAACAAACAAACAAAAAACCGAAAAACAGAACTACCATATGACCCAGCAATCCAACTACTGGGCATATACCCTGAGAAAACCATAATTGAAAAAGAGTCATGTACCACAATGTTCACTGCAGCACTATTCACAACAGCAAGGACATGGAAGCAACCTAAATGACCATCGACAGATGAATAGATAAAGAAGATGTGGCACACACATACAATGGAATATTACTCAGCCATAAAAAGGAACAAAATTGAGTTATTTGTAGTGAGGTGGATGAAGTCTGTATGAGTCTGTTGTACAGAGTGCAGTAAGTCAGAAAGAGAAAAACAAATAGCGTATGCTAACGCATACACATGGAATCTAAAAAAACGGTACTGACGAACCTAGTGGCAGGGCAGGAATAAAGATGCAGATATAGAGAATGGACTTGAGGACACGGCAGCGTTGGTGGGGGAAGCTGGGATGAGGTGAGAGAGTAGCACTGACATATATACACTACCAAATGCAAAATGAATGCCTAGTGGGAAGCAGCCGCATAGCACAGGGAGATCAGCTCAGTGCTTTGTGACCACTTAGAGGGGTGGGATAGGGAGGGTGGGAGGGAGGTTCAAGAGGACAGGATATGGAGATATATGTATACATATAGCTGATTCACTGTGTTGTACAGCAGAAACTAACATAACATTGTAAAGCAATGATCTAATAAAGATGTGAAAAAAGAATTTAATAAAAATTGTATGTGTATTTTTCTGGGACAAGAAGATACACAGCATTAATCAAATTCTCAAACGTATCAATGACCACCCCTCCCTCCACCCCACAACTGATTAAGAAAACTGTTGTCTTTTAGTTTTAAAATTATATGATTCTTACAAATGGAACTCTAGGCATACTTGTCTTTGGAGGTGTGGCTGCATCATGGAATACTGAGGGCCACTGTGCCTGGGTATCCCTGGTATTCGGGCAGCATTCTGAGCCAATCTCATCTGATGGGCTTGGAAAGCTCCACAGTTCATGTTGCCTCTTTGCATTGCTTGCACACTGATCAATCTTGGAGGCTGCAAAAGGCAGAAATTGCCATTTATGTAATAATATTTATAAATTTATCTTTCAATTATAAAACGTTATGATAAGAATACTTTTGTCAGGATAGAAGGGCATAAAGTAAAAAGTGTAAGTCATTTTCCTCATCTCTTACCCCAATCTCCTCCTCTCAGTATACGTGTGTTTTAAAGCCTATCAGCATTAACTTAATCAACCACAGATTAATAGTTTTGATTTGGATGGGAGACAGCAGGAAAGATACAGGGATGGGAATGATTTGAACAAAAGCCTAAAGAACGTGTCAGATCTCAGGAGGAAACAACATGGCTCTTTGGCCCAAAACCACATGTTTAAACAAAAAAGATCTGGTATAGAGGGATAAAAACGTGTATACCTCCACAGTACTAGTGAGTTAATTTTGTTTCCCATCATAAGTATTTACCTCTTGTCCTTCCTCACACCTCCCCCACATCCCTGCCATACCCAAGGCAAATGTTTAAACTGATCTTTGACCTCTGTCCCCATCAGTAACTTTGAAATGTGTAACTCATCTATATAGGACAGAGTGTAGTCTCAAGGTCTTCATAATTTATATCAATAGTGCAGTGATATAATAATACTCGCCTGTTGTTGTAACATCTGAGGGGCTGCTTGTCTAGGGTGCTGCTGTGTTGTTGCTGTTGTTGTTGGTACAGGTGCAGGTGGCTGCTGCATCCTCATCTGTTGCAACTGCTGATGTTTCTGTGCATACACTTGTTGTTGCATGTGCTGGAGTCGAAGCTGTGCTAAGTTAATCTGTCCAGGGGTTTTACTAATGTGGTTTGTCCCTGGCGGAACTTGCCCAACTACAACATTAGGAGTATAACCAGGAGCTGGTTTACTCTCTATTACTAGATTACCTGAAGGATTTAAAAAATGAGAATAATTTGCATGTAATCAACTAACATCTACTTTGTGGGTTAATCATTATATTTTCCTCTTTCCTCTGACAACTATCACCACTCAAAGTTTCCAACAGCACAGAAGGGATGGGAGCTAGGTTTAAAGATGATGAAGATCAGAAACCTAATATAGTCCAAAGCCAATTAATTGACTTTTGATTACTCAGAATAATATATCATCTGCCCTTATTTTTGACACAGATGTTCAGAAAATTAAAGAGCTGAAAGAGACAGTATTAGAGGAGGCCCATCTAGGCAGTCTAAATCATCTCTAGCCTGAGAAGATTCAAGGATACTCAAGATTGCTAATACTGATTCTACCTGCCTTTGGATTGTCAAAATGTGCAGGGCAGAGTACTATATTGCTACAAAACTGTCTTCTGTGGAAATGTTGAATGTTTTAAACTACTTATACCCTTGGAGATGACAAATTCTCCTTCCTTTTTACAGAGCCAGGTACTTTCTAGGGATAGAAGGCAAATTTTGGTAAGGTTTGATCTAAGGTAGAGTTGGCAAACTTTTTCCTGTAATAAGCCAGATACTTTAGGCTTTGCAGGCCACATAAAATCTGTCGTATACTCTTTGTTTTTTACTTGTTTGCTTTTACAACCCTTTAAAATGTAAAAACCAAACTTAGGTACCACGTCACACAAAAATAGTTTGCCAATGCCTGATCTAAAGGTATAGCCAAACGAATATACACAAAGATTACATTTTTTTTACAAAAGGCTACCCACCTCTGCTTTTACAGCTTCCAATGGTGAGGACTTGACTATTTTGAAAATGAGTTTAATCAATCTGTAGACAGCTCTAATTGTTGGTTAGTTTGGGGGGGGTTTGTTTTACTTTAAATTGAGCTGATTTTGTATGTCTTATCTGTAACTTTCACCTAAGGCCCTTAGGTCCACACTGTGGAGTAACAAAAGCAAAGTCCATTTGTCTTCCATGTGAAAAGAGCTACTCTTATCTTTCAAACATTCCTCAGAACATGGCATTCGGACACATCAGCGTACTGGATGGAGGTCCTCCACAGGTGGACAATTTTGTACAATTAATACATAAGCTACTAAGCATGTAAGAAATTCTTCCAAAGACTAAAGACCCATTTGGTAAGTTTCTGATATGTAACACTCAATATCAATTTTAAAAGATGTGGGGAAAAAGTTAGAAATGATACATAATTTAAAAAACTATACAGAGGAGACCCTCAACATTCTTAAAGTAATTTATAATTATATATACTTAAAGATGTAATGAACATAGCTGACGTAAGTTTCCAATGAAGAACATATTTTCCAAAAAGTTTACATGTTAGAATGAAGTTTAAAAACTTTAAGTATCTAAAACTTGTTGTAGATGCTTTCTCCTCCTAATTCAGTGTTCCAAGTTATAGCCATAAAACGAATTATTTCTCACCTAAATTGACTACGTTCTTTGCCCAGAAGGTGGGATCACAATGGAAACGTATTGCTCCATTAGCAGCAGGGACAGGATCACACCGTGCTTTCAAAATATGGCGCAACTGAAAAGTAATCTAAAAGGGAAAAAATTCATATTAGTCTTAAAATTAAATATCACTTGAGAAAACATACAAGATAAAGACATGAAACCTCATGTAGCTCCACAGTGTCCATCTCAGATGAGACAGTATCAGTGTTTAAAAAACCGATATTAGCAATCGAAGGCACATGCTTGAATTTCTGCCATTTCTGGTGATAAACTACATTATACTACTAGGTATCTCCAAAACCTATGATTGACTCAAGACTTACTGTATGATTCCATTTATATGAAATTCTAGAAAATGAGAGAAATGAGACTAATGGTTGCCTAAGGCCAGGGATAGAGAAAAATAAGAAAACTTTTGTGGGTGACGGAAATTTTCTGTATTTTGAGGTGATGGTGATAACTTTTACTAAAATTCACAATCTATACTTTAAACAGATGCAGTTCACTGAATGTAAATAATATCTTAATAAAGTCAATTTAAAGAAAAATAAGATACTATGTGTCTCACCAGTCGCTTGCTGTACAGTAGTGCCGTGCTGCTACCACTAGCAATTGCCCAGTTTGTAAAGTTCATAACATGCTTCACCTGCCGGGAAAGGCCTGTGATGTCATTCTGTTGCTGTAGTAACTTCATCTGTCTTTCTTTTGTAACATTCTGAAACAGAACAAGAGGTTCACTTTAGAATTCTGTATAAAAAAATCAACTCATAATTTCTATTGCCAGTGAACACAATACCTGTATTTCTTTTTTAAAATGGGATAACTTAATAAGCTCCTCATTATTTAATGAGTCTATGATCAAGTCTATGATCAAGGACTTGGATCAAGGAAAAAGTCACTAACAAAAGTGGGACCAAAACTTAGTTCTATAGTCCAAAATAGACATTCCACATACAGAAATTAATGTTTCCTTCAGAAGATGAAGAGCCCTTGTTAAAAACAGTGTTTATTAGGCTAATCTAATATATAGAGCCTATGACATATGAGCTGACCTTTAGAAATAATTTTATGTAATCTTTTTTTTTTTTTTTTTATGTAATCTTAACACACTTCTCAGGCCAAAGAAAATTTTGTGCATGGCATGAGGCTGAAGTTAAAATCTCTTATTTTCAACATGTAAGGCAAAAGGAGAAAGATGAATTCCAGAGCTCTAAGAGTAGAACTAGGGACGCTTCTTATATGACAAAAGTTCATAAAGAACAAGGGAGTAAGTGAGGGTGGAAGGAAAGACCAATTTGAGGAAAGTGCTGCAAAGGAAGAATAAACTGCTTTCTGGGAACAAAAATTCCCAGAAGGGACAGGTGATGTCCTATGCCCTTTGACATTCAGCATACTGTACAACTTGCCTCTTCGTTCTTAACCACTTTCTTACAAAAATGACTCAACTGGGTTTACTGAACAATTTTTTCCCTAAGGAAATAAGTTACTGATTTTATAATGTAAATCAATGGATAAAAATATTCAAATGACAGAAGTTTCATTTACAACTTCCCTGGAAATCATCCCTTTTATAAAGCTTATAGGAAAACCTCTATCTTACAAAGTTTAGAAACACAGTGCGCTAGAAAACATCTACTGCTTAAATCATTAGTATGTTAGAAATATGTGGCAGATTTATCAGTAGGTATTTGTGTATATTTTAGCATTAAGAGGTATCTTTTTAATTCAAAAGTTCTTGAAATGGTTTCAGAACATTACTTTAGACCTATAATTAAAATGTATTTACTGTAAGTTAAAAGGTATCAAAAATAATTGCTTGCTCACGCTCTCCATTTACAAGGTCCTTCTGAAAACAAAAATCTATTAGGGTTAACTGCAACTCAGCTGGATATACAACAGTCGCAAGAGACCTCAAAACTTAACAATATGTGTGAGAGTATTTTTAATTTCACAATTGTGTCTCAACGGCAAGATGTATTTCAAAAGACAGAAATTCAGAAATAATTCTCTGTTGACATTTATTTTATTTATATGTAACTGTGTCTAGTATTTCAACAATTTTCTATGAAGGAATGGAACAGAAAAAAAATCTACTATGAAAAATTTGAGGTTAATAGTAATTAAAAGTTAAATATTCATGTAATTTAAATTGTTACTATTCAATGGTGCTTTAAACATAACTCGGTATCATCTAAGCCAACTTAAAAGCACAAAATTTTGAGAACCAGCCAACTATGGTCAGTAGAGTCTTTGACTAGAACTTAATTTAGATTTCACAAATTGACTGGATTCTCATCTAGAAATTTACATTCACATATTACTCTCAATATACAACACAAAGACCTAATATAACAAAATTATGAGTGAATTTAAAGTTTAAGTTTCAAAATGAGCAGCATTTTTAGCAAAACTATGTAACATTTAAAAAATAAAGTGAAGAACACACATGAGTCAGTAAGACTCCCAATATACATTCATATGTAAAAGTTAAATTGAGGAACTATCTTGTGGGGAGAAGAGGGAATGTGGCAGGTCAGCTTTGTCTTCATTTATATCACATTTTAGTAATAATTCTTTCATTCCTAAGAGAACAACACTATCTCCTAACCGATACATCTAAAGTGTTAAATTGGGCTGCAAAGTAACTAACTTGAAAAAGGCCTATTTTCCAACAAAAAACACACAAAAAATTTTTTTTAATTGACTTTACTTTCATACCCACCCCCAACCAATCTAAAAGAGCTTTCAATAAACATTAAAAAACAGCTAAAGAGCAAGAGAAGCAGTTTTTGTTTTATTTTGGCTTTGAACCATACCTCTAGCTGCTGTAACAGAGATTTTCCTTTCTTATTAATTTCATTGATAAGGGTGAAAATGGCCACTTTAATTTCCTGTTCTACTCGTTTGTTAGTCTCATTTACTTCTTTTATCCTGAATAAGAGAAATGCATCATTAGGTTATAGACTTATCCTATGTCTCTGACTTACCAACTGTTACAGAAATTCATCCAACTGGGCACTTAACCGAGTAACTAAAATTAAACCTTTGTCAAATGTACAACTTATGTTTTGGCAGACCTGACCACTCAATTTGGTCCAAACAAGTTATGTATGTAGACAAAAAATGGATTAAATATTTATTAATTTTAAATTAAGTTCATAAAGGACAGTTTATTAATCTAGATGGCAATCTCCTTTAGTTTCTATGACGTGAATGTGATAAACAACTGACATCAGTGATTGCTGGTTAGTGTCAAATATGGCACATTGTTCTTGAGAAGCATTAAGATTAAACAGAACAATGTGCAAAAAAAAATGTTGCAACCAATACTACTATTATCTTTTGAAACAAGAGGAAGCTTAGACGCATTTAGTTTCACTAAAACTACTTCAAATGTGAATTCAGATATACCCCTTCCATAGGTTCTTCTCAAAATGACTTCCTACTGTATACGGTTAAGGGAATAAAACATTTTCATTCCTTTTTTAAAAACAGCTGTTGGATGTTTTAGAAACAGGTATAAGCGCCCATGTAGTTATGAAAGTTTTGGTTGTAAATATGAAATAGCCAATACCTTGCTATTTATAAAATAGGAAGAGAAGAATTCTACTAATATAAATACATAAAATGTTAACAAACAATCATAAGATGGTAACTTTAAACTTTTATACATTCTACTTCTGTACAAACTATAACTGACACTTTCAACTGCTAAAACTGCCTTTCATTTACCAAATTCAAATTTGAATAACTTGAACACACCGGGTCAAAAATGTAGTTTTCTCTCCTTTGTACTTCAGGCACTGATTTAAAATTTTTATTCAATTTTGTCCTTATCTTATTAAAATGAGTGGAAGACATTTTTAAAAATGAGAATGCTGCTCACTAGTGGTAAGAACACATGACCTTAAAACGATTCAGCCAAAGGTTGAAACCATTAAGCATGCTGAAAGCAAACTCCCCTGAATTTAAGCATGCTTAAATATATGCTCAATTGTGAAGGCAGCAAAAAAAAATGAATGTACATTAAAAAATGGAGAAAGGTCATCGAAGAATCTAACAGGAGAAGTATAGACATTTTATTACTTTAATACTTTTTTTTTAAGCTTTCTGGAGATGAAATAATCTCCCCAACCCTGCGCAATCTTGTAAACTTCACTTCTCTACACAGATTCAGGAACATATATACAAAATATACGTATAAAAATATGGGATTGCCATATGAATTATCTCACTATCCTTTCTCTGGAAAGGACATCCATCTGTAATTTATGAGAAGACAGTTATCCTCTCCAATATCATCTATAATATATCAGCAATATAAAAAACATCCTGACGTATCCACGAGAACTAACCATGACTAGTGAATTATCTATATATTTATATTATCTACAACCTCTGAGGAGCCTTTATTTTCCTTTGGTATCACTTTTTAAGATGAAAGTTGTAAATTCTTACTAATATATAATGTACGATTTTATAACGTATCAATAATATACAATGTACTATTCATTCATCTTCAATACTTTTTGAGTATTTATTATGTGTCATTTAAAATCATCATAAATTAATTTTAGTATTCTAAAAGTCTCAATATTTGTGAATCTGAAGAATAAACACATATCAACCCTATTCATACCTCTAGGAACATATGGGTTTTAATTATGCCAGCTCCAAGTGTTTATCTTTAAGGACTCCTTTAAGAGTCCTAATCTTCTTAACCTACTCACTATGGAACTCAGTCCCACTTTGTGGTATGAAGGATCTTAGTTCCCCAACCAGGGATTGAACCCGTGCCCCCTGAAGTGGAAGCATGCAGTCTTAATCACTGGACAGCCAGTGAAGTCCCAGTCTCCCTTGCTTTATCAATAAATTTAGTTTATTGAGAAATGAACGAAAATAGGATTTTTAAAAACTGACAGTGTTATTGATAAAAATAACAACAGCTACAATTTGAGCGCTTACTATATGCCAGAAACTGTGTTCTCATAATAATACCACTAAGATAAGTACTGTTTTTAATGCTTGTGTTACAGATGGAAAATTAATTTGTCCACCACCGTTCATACTCTCTCCTGTCTTCCACACAGTCTCCAGTTAAAATTTTATAATTCAACTCTCTACACATTAATTGGTTTTTCTACATTTAACTAAGGCTGACAAAGACTAGAGCCATATTAATTATAAAATAGTCAAAGATGTATCCTAAAAGAGTATTCAAAATTTGAAGCAATTAAATTCTCTTTAATTAACAATTATCATAATACAAACTCAAACATACCATTTACCTCTCCAAAACAATGTTTTCTATATATGCCTAATATAATATAGAAGGAAAACAATTTAAACTGGACCCATCGCGTTTAATAATCCTTAAACTGAAATTATAGTTTTAAGGAAACATACTTACCTATTCTGCACCTGAGTAGCTGCAAAATGAACATAATTCTTCTTCTCAAGAAGCTTAGCCAGCAGATTCTCAATTGCACCTTTCTGGTTTTGAAAAGCTTCTTCTAAAAATTGATACCTTTAAAACAAAAACAAAAATTACATTTAAAATGGAAAATTTACGATTTGGAAAGAAAAACTGCTGCATGAGTCAATCTTTAAACCTTACTTAAATGATCAACACTCTATGCTGGCCACACACCCCCTATGTTACCAGCAACTTTTAACTACCAATCCCCTTTCCCTCTTAACCTGACACTGTGAAGGCACTATTAAGACCAAAAAAATTACTCAAAACTGTTCAAGTGCTCTTAAATTAGAGTTTTGATTCAGGATTGCGTTTTTATAAAAACCTAAATACTGGTGTAAGCTGTATACATTTTAAATCATAAAATACAACCACATTATACAAAATACTTTCAAAGGTGGGAAAACCACCCACAGTTCCAACAACATAAAATCACTGCTACTATTGTAATATCTAGTTCCTTAGTCTTTTCAGTCACAATGTATGTGCAACTCTGCATTTGACTTTATTCTTTATCTTGTCGTTGCAATCACCCTTGAAATAATTTTTCAGTTCTAGACTGTAAATATTGTCAAACTTTTCCAAAAGGGTTATATCAATTAAAAATATGACCAACACCAGAGTTTTATTTTAACTTTGTCAACAAAGTGGTATATGTTAAGATTTGCTAATATTATAATAGTGAAAATTAGACAGTACAAGACTACAGTTCTTTGCTTGCTAGGAAGGCAAAATGGTTTTCTTTGCTAGTTTTGTTACCTCTGTGTAAATTGCTCATTAAGTCAACAAGTATTTTAGGGCTTCTTCTATATGCTAGGGATACATGGATAAAATAAAATCCATTATTGTTTATATTTTCATAATAAATAGGCACAAATATGAAATGATACTACACTGTGAAATGAGCTATACTGGAGGCATACATAGTCTGCAATAAGAACACAGTGTCTATGATGAAAGAAATCAAAGACAATACAAACAGATGGAGAGATATACCATGACTATACACCCAAAACAACCTACAGATTCAATGTGATCCCTATCAAATTAGCAATGGCATTTTTCACAGAACTAGAACAAAAATTTTTAAGATGGTTAACATCACTAATCATTAGAGAAATGCAAATTAACACCACAATGAGGTATCACCTCACACTGGTCAGAACGGCCATCACCAAAAAATCTACAAATGATAAATGCTGGAGAGGGTGTGGAGAAAAGGGAACCCTCCTGCACCGTTGGTGGGAATGTAAATGGATACAGCCACTATGGAGAACAGTATGGAGATTCCTTAAACAACTAAAAACATAACTACCATATGACCCAGCAATCCCACTACTGGGCATATACCCTGAGAAAACCATAATTCAAAAAGAGTCATGTACCACAATGTTCATTACAGCTCTATTTACAATAGTCAGGACATGGAAGCAACCCAGGTGTCCATCGACAGATGAATGGATAAAGAAGATGTGGCACATATATACAATGGAATATTACTCAGCCATAAAAAGGAATGAAATTGAGTTATTTGTAGTGAGGTGGAAGGACCCAGAGTCTGTCATACAGAGTGAAGTAAGTCAGAAAGAGAAAAACAAATACCGTATGCTAACGCATATATATGGAATCTAGAAAAACGATACTGATGATCCTAGGGGCAGGAGAGGAATAAAGATGCAAACGTAGAGAATGGACTTGAGGACACAAAGACAGGGAAGGGTAAGCTGGAACGAAGTGAGAGAGTGGCATGGACATATATACACTACCAGTGTAAAACAGATGGCTTGTGGGAAGCAGCCACATAACACAGGGAGATCAGCTTGGCGCTTTGTGACAACCTAGAGGGGTGGGATAGGGAGGTTGGGAGGGAGGCTCAAGAGGCAGGGGATATGGAGATATATGTATACATATAGCTGATTCACTTTGTTGTACAGCAGAAACTAACACAACACTGTAAAGCAATTATATGCCAATAAAGATGTATTTAAAAAAAAAGAAGAACACAGTGTCTAAATCTGCCTCAACACCAAGGAATGCTTCACAGAGAAGTCAGAACAGAATTATCCTATGCTAACTGCAGAGGCATATTTGGAGAACAACAAATACTTCAACATACCTAGAGAAAGCCGTGCAAAGAACAGAATGTGAGACAATAATAAAATCCAGAACCAGACTGTGAAGAGCTGGGTATACCGTGCTAATTTTTGGATTTTCGTTTTTCAGTAATAGGAAACCCTTGAAGAATTCCAACCAAGATGTAATAATCAGACTTACATTCCAGGAAAATCATCAGACAGAAATATAAAAGATCTGAAGAAGAGAGATGGGGAAGACTAGCTAGAACTCTAAGACAGTAGCTCAGATGAGCTATCAGGGTATGGTACTAATTGGTATAGCTGAATAAACAAACTTGAACAATGGACTCTGTCACAGAGATCAGCATCTTTGGTGATTTGAAAGTTTAACTGGAGCCATATAAAGTAACATCCATGGTATAACCTAAAAACTGAATGCCTAGCTAAGGCAGAGTCAAGAAAAGATCACTGGAAATGAGAAGTTCAAGGTACTGACAAAGTTATAATTGTCTATGTGGACACAAATCATTAAAGTAAAAGCAGAAATTGAGATGAAGAGGAAGGCTATAAGCATCTAGATGTTTGGGCCTTCAGTGAAGGTCTCAGTTAAGGTAAATATAGGAGGAAAGGCTATGAAGTTGTTAACAAAAGGAAAGTCTACTAAATGGAGGGGATCAAGAAGTAAAAGAAAAATTGAGAGAATTAGAAGGCAAAGTTTAGAGCAACAGGGGGATTGCTGTTATAGAGAACAGCTGGCTAATGAGGATTTTGTGTACTAAGAATTTTTTATTGTAGTAAAATATACACAACAAAACAAATCATTTTACGTTTTTAAGAATATTTTTAAAGCAAAAAAAAACTGTCTACAATGTAAAGTCTAGCACATTATAACTCGTATGATATATTAATTAAACAGCACAAAAGCATGTGAGTATTTTAATTTAAAAGGCTTTTAAAAGAGGTTCTACTGTTACATAGGTGAGCAAAGACTATTCCTTCACTGAAGAAACACTGAAGGAACAACATTTTATTTATTTCCTATACCATAATTTCTCTGTGTCCAAAATGAAATACTTTGTTTAAATCTGTACAGATGAAGCAGGAATATGAGATTACCATGCTAACCCTTTTGACATAAGCTTTACATTGTGAGGAACAAAAGATCTTCTGACCCAGAGTTTAATTATGTCTGCAAATAAGAAGGCATTTGGCAGAAAGGTCAACTAGTATCATAACTCACAAAATATTAATTCACAAAATTTAACCTTGCACAATTTTATTTCTTTTCTCAACTCAAAATAAATGTTTCAGAATCCTGTTTCTAGAAATGTCTTGTTGTATTCATATGAACAAGTAAAAGCAAACACACCATGATACACGTAGGTGAAATGATGTGTCTGTCCTTTCCTCCCCTCATACAGGAGTTGACATCTGCACTGGATGTTAAAGGATGAGTAAGAGCTTTCTAGGTAAACAAACTTGGGAGGCAGGTAAGAGCTTTCACTGGGGGAAAAAATCTGAATGTACAAAAGTACAGTTCTGAGGCCACCTGTCATTTTCAGGGCTAAGGAAAAGAAGACAAAGCTGGAAGAGATGGGGAGGTACCAAATGTTAAAGACCACTGTACATTTTGCTGAAGTTGGACTCAGATAATAAATAATAGTGAACCATCAAGAGATTGATAAAACAGTGACAATCAGGCTTGTTTCTTTTCACTTGAATAAACTTCAACTGTATTATTAGAAGAAAGATACTAACTAGAGCTTAAAAAACAAAAGAACAATATGTAAGTAGTTTTGGCTACAAGCTACTTCGGATTCTCTTAGCTAAAAGAATAAACTAACACTGAATTTTCTTTTTTGAACTGATCAAAGTAATAGTTGAAATACTTCAGAAATGGGGGAAAGAATAACCAGTAAATGGATTAAGCATAAATTTGTTAATATGTAAATATATCAAGGAATTTCTTAGATTTTAATCCTGCATATGAAGCAGTGACTCTTAACATGGAAGTCTTAGCCACACTGAGCTATTTTCAGTATTTCAAAATGTCTAGGTAAAAATTATGCACACCCATGATTTACTTATGATGGGCCTTATAAGTAAGACTTACTGTGCTTCTGGCTAGAATTATAGAAACCCAGGATAATATACATACCACTGATTATCATGTTTTGGAGAGAATCATGCTTATATATATATGTGTATGTGTGTGTGTGTGTGTGTGTGTGTGTGTTTGTGTGTGTGTGTGTGTGTGTGTGTGTGTAATTTATTGAGAAATAAATGATTATTTAATGCAGTTTGCTAAGAAGTTTTTGAAGAGAGGGCTCTCATAAGTATGGGAAATGAATAAAAGGATTTTTTTTTTTTCAGGTTGGGAATCACTTAGCTATTAACTGCAAACTGTAACTTTTAAACGCACATTTAGAGTCTTATTAGGTTCTGAGTTGTACAAGGATGCTACTCTATTTGCCAAGTAATTACAGTATTATTCTTAGTAACTGTCAGAGTGTTTAACAATTGATAAGATTTTACTCTGGCACTTCTAGGGAAATATATTATCTTAGTTTGTATCCAAATTGACTATGTAGGGAAACATTTTTTAAAGCTGATATGTAGTAATTCTGACTCAGTTTCTTTCTTAATTCAGTTATTCCACAAAATTTCATAAATACGAATTACATAAAATTACATAAAATTTCAAGCATATAATAAACTACAGAGTCAACCCCACTGAACCTATCATCCACTTGCAAAGAACATCCATTTATAGCCAATTTGTCAATATATCCACCTACTCTATCCTCAAGATTACTCTTAAAAAATTCCGAACATCATATTTTATCTCAGTATTTATCAATCTAGAAATGACAACAATTAGCCTGTTTTGAGAACTTACTCTGTTTTCGGGCACTTTGTGAAGTATCTGACATGGATTCTCTCATTAAATCTTTAGAAAGATTTAATGACTAGGTACTATTATTGTCTGCACAGTCATAGATGGCTTGGACAACTTTCTATGTCTCAGTTCTTCAGAAAAATGTGTAATATTCATCGCATTTATCTTACAGGACTACTCCAAAAATTAAATTGATCAAAACAACACAAAGCACTTAATCAACATAGTGCTTTGCTTACTAAAGCACAGTAAGAGCTTAAAGCCAGTTATCACCACTATTTTTGGCAATAATTTTAAATGATTTGCACTGTTAAAATAAAAAACTTCAATCCTTCAACAACAACAAAAAGTCTACAATGTATATAAAGACCTCATAAGAGTGTTTTTGAGAATTTTTAAATGAGGCTATCTATGTTCCTCATTCAAGACAATATATGAAAGGGAGATGATTATGCCATAAAAGTTCAGCAAGAGCTGCAGAGAGCACGCACTCTGAGCAACCATGATGAGAACCAAAAGGGTAGAAATCTCAAGAAAGCTTCAGGAAGATATCAGGATTCTCACATAAATAGAACAAGAAACAAAAGCCAACTTTAATTAAATCTCAAAAGGAACACAGTGACATCAACTGATGTTTCAGTTACTTAAGACTTCATTCGTAGAACAGGCTGCTACTTTATATTGCTGCCTTTCTTCAAATTCACTAATCTTTTCTTCTGTAACATCTAATCTGCTATTAATCCCATCTGAAATCAAACAGAAAAAAACTGGGGGAGGGGACAAAAGAAGAACAGTGAGTTTTAGGACAACTGTAATAACACTAATAATGTATGAGTGGCATCCCCAAATGGGAAGGGAGAGGGAACAGGGAAAAAATATTGGAAGAAATTATAACAATGGAATAAAATTTCCCAAATTTGATGAAAACTATAAAACCTATATAGATCTAAGAAGCTCAACATCCTCCAAGCACAGGAAACATTAAAAAAATTACACAATGGTATATTATTTCCAAACTGCTTAAAGCCAATAATAAAGAAAAAAAATTTTTTTAAGTTCCTAGAGGGAAAAAGATACATTAGAACAGAGGAATAAAGACAGAACAGTAGACTTCTCAATGGAAACAATGCAAGCCACGATAGAGTAGAGCAACGTCTTTAAAGTACTGAAAGAAAACTGTCAGCCTAGAATTGGTTACACAGCAAAAACAGCTTTCATATATGAAGGTGAAACTTTTGGGGATGATAAATATGTTCATTATTTTGATTGTGATGATGGTTTCACATAACTATGCCACCATAAGGCAGAGATCTAAAGGAGCTATGAGCTTAATGTAAGGATGTAATAAGAGTAACCTGCTCCTCTACCAACTCTACAGGACTAAAAGAAAGTTACAATAATGCTGTGGAAGAGGAGAGGGAAGAACCCTTAGAAGTAGCCATCATAAAGCACCCGATGTGGATTTTTAGACAAAGTGCACATCATCTGGTTGTCTGAAACAACTTCATTCTGGATATTTAATGGTCCCAACCTGGCAGTGCTTGTATGCACTGGCAAAAGGAAATTCAAACCTTTACTGAAGAAAGCATCATAATTCTAGACAAAGTATGTGCATAAATAATTTTCAAGGAAAATGAGAAGTTCATAGTTTAAAATAGCCATATATATATAAAGAAACAAAGCACCTTGAGCAACAGAAAAACAAAGAGGAAGAAAAGACCCACTAACAAAAGCAAAATATCTCTACTTACTACTATATTTAAGGAATGAAACACAAGCTACAACTATTTTTAAATGGGGGTAAAGAATACAGAGGACTTCTAACTTTTTTGGGCAACTCCCTGTGAATCTCAAAACAAAACAAAAAAATCTCATATCTCAAAATATAATTTTTTTAAAGGGGGAGTAACAGATTTAAACTTTTTTAAGTGTAATGAATGGATTTTAATGGAAGCTTAACATAACTGAAGAGAATATTCATAAACTGAGACTGTTCAAAAGAAAACGCCTGTTTCACATTTAGAACTAAAAAAAAAAAAAATGGGAACTACGTAAGTTAAGAGACATGGAGAATGGTATGAGGGAGTCTAACATACAGATGTTAGAGTTCCAGAAGGAAAGACAAGAACACAACAGATGCATTACTTGGTGAGATTACTGATTGAAAGACACAGTCCAAAGATTGAGAAAACCAAATCAAAAGAGGTAATCCTAAAAAGCAGTCAGAAAATGAAGACAGGTTACCTTCAAAAGAATAACAGGTAGAATGTTTGCTGAACTCTTAAGGGCAAAAAGGCAATGTACTTGTACAACCAATGTGCTAATAACAACAAAAAATAATTGACAACCTATACATAAAATGCTATACAAAGCAAAAATGTATTTCAAAAAATGAAAGCAAAATGGAGACATTTTTAGACAAACTAAAACAAAATTCACTGCCAGGGGACGTTTAGTGAAGATTCTAAAATAATAAACTTCAGGCAAGGAAGATGAATCAAGGTAGAAGGTCTGAGAAGGTGGAAGGAAAAAAACAAAGCAAGGAAAAAAGTGAAATAAATCTGTGAAACACTATATTGTATACCTTTAACTTACACAATATTGTACATCAACTATACTTCAATTAAAAAACAATTTTAAAGAGTAAAAAAAAGTGAAGTAAATCTAAAACACTATATAAAATCAGTAATAGTGTATTCAACAGGGGTAAGAAAACAGAAAATTAAAATACATTATAATTATAAGGAGAGTAAAGGAGAGAGAGGAATAAAGTTTTAAAAAAATTTTTAACTGAGGTACAGTTGATGTACAGTATTTCGTTTCAGGTGTACAACACAGTGATTCACAATTTTCAAAGGTTATATTCCATTTAGTTATTATAAAATATTGGTTATACTCCCTGTGTTGTACAACATATCCTTGTAGCTTATTTCTTATATACCTAGTAGTTTGTACCTCTTAATCCCCTACGCCTAATTACCTCTCCCCACTTCCCTCTTCTCACTGATAACCACTAGTTTGTTCTCTATACCTGTGAGTCTGTTTCTTTTTCGTTATATTCACTGGTCTGTTTTAATTTTTAGATTCCACATATAAGTGATATCATACAGTATTTTGTCTTTCTCTGTTTGACCTACTTCACTTAGCATAATACTCTCCAAGTCTATCCACGTTGTTGAAAATCGCAAAATTTCATTCTTTTTTATGGCTGAGTAATACTCCTCTGTGTGTGTGTGTGTGTGCGTGTGTGTGTGCGCGCGCACACACACACACACACACACATTATATCCTCTTTTTCCATTCATCTGTTGATGGACACTTAGGTTGCTTCCATATCTCTAGCAATTGTAAATAATGCTGCTATGAATGCTGGGGTGCATGTATCTTTCCAAATTAGTGTTTCCATTTTCTTCAGATATATTCCCAGAAGTAGAACTGCTGTATCATATGGTAGTTCTATTTTTAGTTTTTTTGAGGAATCTCCATACTGTTTTCCAAAGTGGCTGCAGCAATTTACATGTCCACTAACAGTGTTAAGAGGGCTCCCTTTTCTCCACATGCTCACCAACATTTATTATTTGTGGTCTTTTTGATAATAGCCATTCTGACAGGTGCGAGGTGATATCTTATTATGGTCTTGATTTGCATTTCTCTAATGATTAACGATGTTGAGCATCTTTTCATGTACCTGTTGATCACCTGTATGTCCTCTTTGGAAAAATGTCTATTCAGGTCTTCTGCCCATTTTTTAATCAGGCTGCTTTTTCCTTTTTTCTTTTTTTCTTTTTTTTTGATGTTGAGTGGTATGAGCTGGTTATATATTTTGGACATTAACCCCTTATTGGTCATATCACTTGCAAATATTTTCTTCCATTCAAGAGGTTGTCCTTTTGTTTTGTTGATGGTTTCCTTCGCTGTGTAAAAGCTTTTAAATTTAATTAGGTCCGATTTGTTTATTTTTGCTTTTGTTTCCTCTGCCTTAGGAGACAGATCCAAAGAAATACTGCTACAGTTTACAACAAACAGTGTTCTGCCTATGTTTTGTTCTAGGAGTTCTATGGTTTTTGGTCTTACATTTAGGTCTTTAATCCATTTTGAGTTTATTTTTGTACACGGTGTTACAGAATGTTCTAATTTCATTCCTTTACATGTAGCTGTCCAGTTTTCCCAGCACCACTTACTGAAGAGACTGTCTTCTCCACTGTATATTCTTGCCTGTGTGGGTTGATTTCTGGGCTCGTCATTCTGTTCCATTGATCTGTGTCTGTTTTTGTGCTGCTTTGATTACTATAGCCTTGTAGTACACTCTGCAGTCAGGGAGTGTGATACCTCCAGCTCTGTTCTTTCTCAAGATTGTTTTGGCTATTCAAGGTCTTTTGTGTTTCCCTACAATTTTTAAAATTGTTTGTTCAAGTTAACTCTGGAAATTATCTTTGGTATTTTGACAGGGGTCACACTGAGTCTCTAGAGTGCCTTGGGAAGTATGGTCATTTTAACAATACTGACTCTTCCAATCCATGAACACAGTATACCTTTCCACCTGTTTGTATCCTCTTCAATTTCTTTCACCAGTGCCTTATAGCAGGGGTCAGTCCCCAACTGGGCCGCACAGCAGGAGGTGAGTGGCAGGCAGTGAGCAAAGCTTCATCTGTATTTACATCCGCTCCCCATGGCTCACATTACCACCTGAGCTCCACCTCCTGACAGATCAGCAGCAGCATTACATTCTCACAGGAGCACGAACCATACTGTGAACTACACACTTGAGGGATGTAGGCTGCCCGCTCCTTTTGAGAATCTAATGCCTGATGATCAAAGGTGGGGCTGAGGTGGTGATGCTAGCACTCGGGAGTGGCTGCAAATACAGATTATCATTAGCAGAGAGGTGTGACTGCACAGAGGCCATAATAAATCAATTGCTTGCAGACTCATATCAAAACCCTATCAGTGAGTGGCAAGTGGCAAGTTGCATCTTAAAGGGTAGACTGGACATAAGCAATACACTTCGGGTGTCACTGTCTCCCATCACCCCCATATGGGACCATCTAGTTGCAGGAAAACAAGCTCAGAGCTCTCACTGATTCTGCATTATGGTGAGTTGTATAATTATTTCATCATATATTATAATTTAATAATAATAGAAATAAAGTGCACAATAAATGTAATGGGCTTGAATCATCCCCAAACCCACCCCCGGCCCAGGTTCGAGGAAAACTGTCTACCACGAAACTGGTCCCTGGTGCCAAAAATGTTGGGGACTGCTGCCTTATAGCACGGGCCTTTTATCTCCTTATTAGGCTTATTTCTAAATATTTTATTCTTTCTAATGAGATTATAAATGGGATTGTTTCCATAATTTCCCTTTCTGATAGTTCATTGTTAGTGTAGAGAAATGCAACAGATTTCTGATATTAATTTTGTACCCTGCAACTTTACTGAACTCATTGATGGGCTCTAGTAGTTTTTTGGTGGGGAACGAAGTTTTAAAGTGGTCTGAAATTATTAGGCAGTGGGTGATCATATTAAGTACAGACTTTGATAAGTAACAATTAAGAGAAAAAAACAGTATAAATAACTTTGGAGCTAGTAAAATGGGGGGAATGGAATTATGAAAAATACTTAGCCAATCCAAAAGAAGAAAGAAAAAGGAAAAATAAAGTGGGAAGGAAAATAAGAAATGATGAAATGGTAGATTTAAATGAAAATATAAGTACAGTTGATCCTTGAACAATGCAGGGGTTAATCTGCACATAACTTACAGTCAGCACTCCCAATTCAGGGTACCTCTGCATGCAGGGATTCAACCAACCAGACTGTGCAGTACTGTAGTATTTACTATTGAAAATATCCATGCATAAGCTGACCTATGCAGTTCAAACCCATGCTGTTCAATGGTCAACTGTACTTACATTACATTTAAGTCACTACGTCAGCTAAAGGATAAAGATTCTTAGGCTTAATTTTGAAAAATCCAACCATATTTGTTCATAAGCAACAAATCCAGAACATAAGGATAACAGCAAAGCAGAAAGTAAAAATGAAAAAGGTATACCATGCAATTCACTAACCAAAAGAAAGCTGGCAAACAAGACAAAATTCAAGGTTAACATAAGAGACAGGTCAACTCAAATGGCTCAATTCACCAGTAAAATCATTTTAAGTATGTTCCTGACAACATAGCTTAAATGTATAGAGAGCAAACAGTGATAAAACAAGAAGAATTTAAGAAACTGAGAATCATAATTGGAAATTTTAACACATCTCTTAGTAAAAGAACAAACTTTTGTTCTTTTACTGAGGCTATAGATAGAACACAACATACTTGAGGACTATACTTGAGTGTAGAACACTACCTGAAGTACAATATACATTCTTTTCAAATACACACAGAACCTTCAAAGAAAGCAATTTTATACTAGGCCAGAGGTCAGCAAACTTTTCGTGTAAAGGTCCAGACAGTACTTATTTTTAAGTTTACAGACTCTAAGGCCTCTATCACAACTGCTCATCTGTTCCTCTGCCTTCACAGTAAAGAGAGAAGCCATGGTAGCATGATTGGATTTGGTCTATAGGTCACAGTTTACCAATGGGTGGGTGAACTAGCCCATAAAGTGTTAACAAATTTCAAAAGACTGAAATAATACAAGCCACATACTCTAACCACAATGTAAATAAATTAAAACTCAAAGGGGGGGGAAAAAAAGATAAGTTTTCCATGTGTTTGGAAGTTAAACAAAAAACTATTCTATAACCAATCCACTGTTCAAAGAAGAAATTATAATGGAAACTAGAAAATATTTTGAATTAAACTGTCAAAATTCCATGTAACAAACTGTAAGATAGGACTATGGCAGTACTTAATAGGAAATTAACATTTATTAGGAAAAGGGATGAAATTTAGTAAGCCAAGCATTCATCTCAAGAAAGGAGAAAATAGGGACTTCCCTGGTGGCACAGTGGTTAAGAATCCGCCTGCCAATGCAGGCGACACGGGTTCTATCCCTGGTTTGAGAAGATCCCACATGCCGCGGGGCAACTAAGCCCGTGCACCACAACTACTCAGCCTGCACTCTATAGGGCCTGCGAGCCACAACTACTGAGCCCACGTGCTGCAACTACTGAAGCCCATGGGCCTAGAGCCCATGCTCCACAACAAGAGAAGCCACCGCAATGAGAAGCCCGTGCACCAAAATGAAGACTAGCCCCTGCTTGCCACAACTAGAGAAAGACCACACGCAGCCAAATATTAATTAATTAATTAATTATTAAAAAAGAATGGAGAAAATAAACTTAAAAGCTGTTTCACAGCAAAGGAAACTGTAAACAAAACAAAAAGACAACCCTCATAATGGGAGAAAATATTTGTAAACAAAGTAACTGACAAGGGATTAATCTCCAAAATATACAAACAACTCATGCAGCTCAGTATCAAAAAAAACAAACAACCCAATCAAAAAATGGGCAGATGATCTAAACAGACACTGCTCCAAAGAAGACATACAGATGGCTAAAAAGCACAATGAAAAGATGCTCAACATCACTATTAGAGAAATGCAAATAAAAACTACAATGAAGTATCACTTCACACCGGTAAGAATGACCATCATCAAAAAATCTACAAACAATAAATGCTGGAGAGGGTGTGGAGAAAAGGGAACCCTCCTACACTATTGGTGGGAATGTATAATAAATTGGTACAGCCACTATGGAGAACAATATGGAGGTTCCGTAAAAAGTTAAAAATAGAGCTACCATGTGATCTAGCAATCCCACTCCTGGGCACATATCTGGACAAAACCATAATTCAAAAAGATACACGCACCCTAATGTTCACTGCAGCACTATTTACAGCAGCCAGGACATGAAAGTAACCTAAATGTCCATCAACAGAAGAATGGATAAAGAAGATGTGGTGTATGTGTATATATATATATAGATATAGATATAGATATATAGAGATATATATACACAATGGAATATTACTCAGCCATAAAAAATAACAAAATCATGCCATTTGCAGCAATATGGATGGATCTAGAGACTGTCATACTGAGTAAGTCAGACAAAGACAAATATCATATGAAATCGCTTATATGTGGAATCTTAAAAAAATGGTGTGAATGAACTTATTTACACAACAGAAATAAAGTCACAGGTGTAGTAAACAAACTTATGATTACCAGGGGGTAATGGAGAGGAGGGATAAATTGGGAGATTGGGACTGACATATACACACTACTATATATAAAATAGATAACTAATAAGGACCACAACTATTGAGCCTGTGTACTGCAACTACTGAAGTCCACGCGCCTAGAGCCCGTGCTCCGCAGTGAGAAGCCTGCACACCTCAACGAAGAGCAGCCCCTGCTCGCCGCAACTAGAGAAAGCCCTCACGCAGCAACAAAGACCCAACAGAGACAAAAATAAATAAATAAAATAAATTTTTAAAAAAGATATTAATAAAACCTGGTATCAAGAACCTTGAAATTTTAGACAAAATGGACAAATTTATAGAAAAATAACTTTGCAAAACTGATAGAAGAAACAGAAAACCTGAACCACAAAGAATCTGAATCTATGTTAAAAAATAAATATAACCACAAAATTCCTATCCAAAATACATACCCTAAAGAAACAAACGCACGTGTGTCCCAGGAGACGGGAAGGAATGTTTTTATTTTTTATACTAGCCAAAACTAGAAACAACCCGAATTACTATCAATAAAAGAATGAATTAACTATAGCCAAGAGGTTCCCAAACTTTTTCAGATGATGGTGCCATTTAGCATCTCAGCAGTTTTTTCTCACAGAACTAAAAGAAATACCTAACAAAAATCCAGATTTTTAAAGATATTTTAGTTATTCTTTAAACCGTACTTTTAGATACTTTTCTGTGTGTATATATACATATATATATATATATCTTGTGATTTTTTTTTAAGACTTTTAAAAAGTATCCAGTCAATGAATTCTTCTATTTGCCCTAAGCATTCAAAGGGTAGAAACACCACAGTAAACAAGACAAAATAGGGTCCCCTTCTTCATTTCCTTACATTCTAATTAATCATAAAACCAAAACTTAAATAGACTGATGTAACAGAAAGGATATGGATGGTTAAAAATTCTAGATTGGGTATAGAGAAAAAGGTTCATTAAGAGTGACATTTATTTTAAGATCTCAAAGATAAGAACTAGCCATACAGAGATCAGAGATGAACCATAAATGATGAGAGGCAGGTTTGCACTGCTGCAAAGAAAAGTGATCAACCAATACTTTTTTTACTTTTGTAATAATTTTACCAATTAACAACATTTTTACCAACATACATCTCAACCTATCTGTCCCTTTGCCAAATGGATAACTGATGACTCTGAACGTTTCTTTCTCAAATCTTCTCTCCCGATATTCCTCTTTTTCAATCTCTCTTAGCCATACCCAATTCTTTTTCTAGTCATAAGCAATCATTCTGCCAGGTGACTGACTCACTGAGCCTATGCATTCCTCAGATAGTTTGACAGATCCACAAACTATGATATTAAAATTAACAAGGTTTTTTTCAGCAAACCCAAAATGAATTAACTATTTTTGGAGGTAACTGCTGAAATGAACTACTATTGAACCATATACTCAGTCTCAAGTCTCATAAAGACTGTAAGACTCCCAAAACAGCAAGGACAGTCTCAGTTTTTGTATTATTGTACAGTCATCACCTAGCATGGTACCTGGTACATGGTGAGCACTCAAATACCTACTGAACAAATGAGCTGAATGAATACTGAACTTAAGTTCAATAAACAAGCTGTTTTTTCTCTGACAATAAATGCATCTCATGAAAACAATATGTTTGGATAGGAAATCTTGATTTGTTGCCATAGCCCTTCCTGAGAAGACTGATAGCAGATACGAATTTGTATGTGGTTTCTACTAGCTAGTTGGATCACATCTGAAAGGCTTTTTTGAACTTTAGGAGAATTTATAGCAAAACTAAAAACCCAGTTTGGCAAAAGTTCTTCTGAAGTAGTTGTTCTCAATCTCCACTGAATAACAAAAACCACCTGGGATGATTTACCAGTATTACTAATATACTGTAAAAAAAATTTTGATACCCAGGATGTAATTTAAGATTCTTATTTAACCAGTCTAGAGCCAGACTAAGGCATCTGTTTCTTAAAGCTCCATAGGTAGTTCTAATATACATATAGGATTGCGAATATATTCTCTAAACCTAATCTATCCATTCATTTGTCCTCCCGTTTTTTTTTCCCCCAGTACCAGTAAGTCTTTATTCATTGAATTTTCCCAGGGAAAAGAAGGGGAAGGGGAAAGGATCAGCATGTGTGTTACAAAATGATAGCAAATGGGAAAGGAAGTACCTGGCACAGCAAAATCAACCATCAAATAGAACACTCCCCAGATGGAGTCACCAAAGCTCAAGCGGGCTCAGTCTCCTGCAGTTCAGGAATGTGGAGAAGGGATGAGGGAAAAGAACAGACAGGTACGTGCTTTTCTACCCTCCTTCCCTCCCCATAAATTCAAGATTTCACACAAAGCTTTGGTTTCTAGCAGTAAACATGGAATTACATTCATCCGTCTCCTATTAAACAATCTTGTGGCCACTTTACATGTTTCTTTCACCTGTATAAAAGTTCCTGAGTGACATGGATATACATTCATCTTTCCTTTTGTGGTCTCCCGACCCCACTTTCTACATGGAAGGCGCCCTCATTGCTTCTCTCTACCCTAGGATTAGAGATTAAAGTAGGTTTTAATCCATCCAAAGACAACAGTCTGTTTGGCATGGATCACATCAAGGAATGGTCACGATTCAAGAGACTGGGAACAAGGGAAGGAGAGTTCTTACTTCAGGATTTGTACACAAATCGTTTAACTGCAGATACTACGCAAATTAAATGTATGGTGTACGGGCTGTTTGTGGGGGGAGGAGGGGCATGACGGGGAAATAGAGGAGGGAGTAGGAATCTAGTGTTTAGGACAGAATCTCGTGTTCGAAATAGGAGAAGGGGAACACAAAAGAAAGTGTGGTTCAAGACCCACCCCCCACTTCAAGAAGAGAGGCCCCCAAGCTTATGTTTCAGATCTTTCTGCGTGGTGCAGAACCTTTTGTCAAAGATGCTTTGGCTATTTTTCTCAATATAAAAAGAAGTTTGTAAACAATAAAACCCCAAAAAACATGGAAAAGATCAACACATTATATTTACACAAACTAGGCCACCTAGCAATCACCAAATCAGCTACTTGTGAAGTCCTACGAAACCCAAATACAATAACTAGAGGGGGGCAGCAATTGGTGGAGACAAGAACCCAGGATCAGATGTACATCACCCAGTGAGTTCTACTGCATTTGCCCTGTTACAACAGTGAGGTGGGTTTGCAGTGATCTCACAGCATGTAAACGACACCCACTCTCCTTTAGCTACCATGACACTAATAACTGCTGCAGCAGGGCAGGACACTGGCTCTGGTAACCACAAAGAAGCCATTGCTGATGGTCTCTCTGGAAGCCAAGGAGGAAAGGTCCAGAATTGTTAAAGGTTAAGGATCTTGTCCTTGCTTCATATATCCATACCTGGGCAGCCCAAGATGAGTACAGAGGCATCGTTCTTTTTATGTTTTTTTTTTTTCCGGTACGCGGGCCTCTCACTGTTGTGGCCTCTCCCGTTGCGGAGCACAGGCTCCGGACGCGCAGGCTCAGCGGCCGTGGCTCACGGGCCCAGCCACTCCGCAGCATGTGGGATCTTCCCGGACCGGGGCACGAACCCGTGTCCCCTGCACTGGCAGGCGGACTCTCAACCACTGCGCCACCAGGGAAGCCCAAGGCATCGTTCTTAAAACCTATCCTTACCAACTCACAGTTTTTTTTTACAAAAACACACATTTATTCCCTGTTGTGCATATAGGCCTAGCCTAATCCAGTGAAGGACGGATCTAGTATGTAAAGCGAGTCCTGTGCCCTGGGATTAGAGGTCTGGAACAGGAGCCCTTTATCACACATACAGACGGGCCTTCGCCTAATCTTGGCTTCCCCTCTCTGCGCCTTTTACCTGGCCCAGCCTCTCCTAACCTCTCTGCACCCCTTTTCCTGTTCAGACCAATTTCCCAAGGCAGGGAAAACCCTGCCTTACCCCTGAGATATTCCCTCCCAAAGAATGTAGTGGCTTGCGGTTTGGGTCCATCAATCTGGTCTCATGCTTAATTTTCACTTTGGCATGGGAAATATTATTCCATACCCTTCTTTAAGAGTACAACAACTTCTTTATCCAGGCCACTTTCAAAAGCTGGAGATTCTGGGGGTGGAGACTCAGATAAAGCATGCATGGAGGGTTATGAGATAAAACATGCAGGGAGGGTTACCCCGCAAAGCCCTCACGTGCATCTGGATAGAGCATGATTGGAGTTCCTTTGCCTCACCCCTTCCCCCCACCAAGAGGGAAGAGGGGGTGATGTTGTGGACCCTGGCCTGAGATACATGGCAGTGCTAGCCGCCCCTACCCACCCTGTCCCCACTTTCTCCACTCTGCCAATAGATGACTGCTCCTCAAAACTTCCTGATCAGGCTTCCCTGGTGGCGCAGTGGTTGAGAGTCCGCCTGCCGATGCAGGGGACACGGGTTCGTGACCCGGTCCGGGAAGATCCCACATGCCACGGAGCGGCTGGGTCCGTAAGCCATGGCCGCTGGGCCTGCACGTCTGGAGCCTGTGCTCTGCAAGGGGAGAGGCCACAACAGTGAGAGGCCCGCGTATCGCAAAACAAACAAACAAAAAAACTTCCTGATCACAAAACGTCCATTTTTTTTAAATTTAAAAGCCTAATTCCAAGAAAAGGTATTTCTTTAGGAAAATATTTTAGAGAAATTTCACTTATATAGTTCCAGTCAAGTGACCGTCACTATAAACTATACTTCTGTTACTCTTTAACAAAAATGTCTAATATTAGAGTCTAAGCAACCACACTCTCTTAAACCATATTGATCCTCAAAAACAATCTACAAACACCCTTCTCTAACTATACAGAAAACTGCAATCAGGGATTAAAAAATATTAAGGTGGAACAAAGGTGACTTCCACTATTAACCATGACAGAATAACTGGCACCAGACTAGCCCTGCCACCAAAAACTATAAAATAAGACAGAAATACATGATACAACTATATTCAATCATTGGACTACATGCAGAAAAATTCTGCAGTTCCTTAGAGAGCACTTGTCTGTCTGTAGACAATTACATGATAACAGCACAGAGGGCTGGAGACCAAGCAGAACACAGAAGTCTCTCTGAGCTGAGGAGGCAGAAATTAGGGCTTGGGACAACCTGAGCCACTGGAATCCATGGAGCAAGGCACTAGAATGGAAGGAGCCATGTGGGGTGAGGTTGGAGAGTGGGGGTGAAGGGAGAAGGAAAAGTGAATTCCTCCTTCCTCCCAAGTCCTTAGCAAACATCCTGTACATACACAGGATGAGATTATGCAAGGATTAACAGAGAGCAGCTGCTATAAAGCTGACATTGTAAGACAGAAACTAGAGGTCAAGCAGTTCTGGGAGACAGAATTCCAGCTGAGCCAGAGGAGGAATTGATTTTGTTCAACTCCCCAGGCATCTACATGAGAAATCAGAAAGCCTACACATTAAATGAAAGGACTATACTTGGAATAATTTCTATCCTAGGCCTATCCTGTCCTAACAAAGCCTAAAATCAAGCCTTCACAAGATCTTCCAAGAAACAGATTTTAGAAGTTGAGAGGGGCTTGGGAAATACCTTGGCTTTCCACAGATCCTTCCTAACAAAGGATAAAACCAAGCTTACACAAGATCAAGGTGATCAGCCAGTAATTTAACTGCCTGCTAGAACAACAATCAACAGTCTGCAGAGGAAGATAAAACAATTCAGAGTCTATATAATATATCATCCACAATGTCCAAATCTCAATTAAAAATCACTAGGTATTCCAAGAAACAGGAAAGTATGACTCAGAGTAAAGAAAAACATATTCATTAGGCACTGTCACCAAGACAGTCCAAATGCTATATTTAGCAAAGATCTCAAATGGGCTACTGGATATTTATTTAAAATTTAACTGAAAACAGGTTCTTAATGAATGAACTGATAATAAATCCCAGCAGAGAAATAGAAAGTATTTTAAAAAATGGAAATTCTAGAAAAGTATAATAATTGAAATGAAATAACTCACTGCATGGGTCTGGTAGCAAATGGGAGATGACTGAAGAAAGGGTGAGTGAAAATGAAGACAAATGAAAAGTTATAAAATCTGAAGAAGGGAGAGAATAGACTGAAGGAAAATGAACAAAGCCTCAGGGACCTGTGTGACAAAATCAAGGGTCTAACATATGTGTAACTGGTGTCCCAGAAGACAGTAAGAATGTGGAGAGAAAAATTTTTTTTAAATGGCCAACTTTCCAAATTTGATGAAAACCATAAACTTATAGGTACAAGAAGTTCAGTGAAACACACACAGGATGAACAGAATGAAATACATTCCTAAATACATCATGGTTCAAATGGTGAAGACCAAAGAAAAGCTTGAAAGCAGCCAGAGAACTGTCAAACAACATTCAGGCAAGAACAGTATGAATGATATAATTAAAAACAAAGATGACCAGAATACAAAGTAATGACAGCTTTTACATGTTGAAGGAAGAAACTGTCAATCCAGAATTCTATAAATAGTGCAAATATCCCTCCAAACTGAGGATGTTCCAATGAATGGAAGCTAAGAGTATTCATTGCCAACAGACCTACAAAACAAGAAATGCTGAAGAATATTCTTCAGGACAAAGGAACATGATAAAAGACGTAGAGAAACAGTAATGGTAATAAATGGGTAAATATAAAAGACTGGGCTTTTATTTTCTCTCCTCATAATTTCCTTAAGAGTCTAAACATTTAAAAAAACACTGGAAGGTAGGGTTTATAATGCATTTATGAATAAATGATACAGCATTAGTACAAAGGATGAGGATATGATAAACGGAATTATTCTTTTGTAAGGTTATTTGTGAAGTGAGAAATAGTACAATATTTTAAGTAGGCTTTAAGTTAAAGCTGCGTATCATTAGCCCTAGAGCAATCACTGAAAATAATAAAGAGGTACACCTTAAAAAGCCAAAAGTAGATATAAAATGAAATACCAAAGAAGTTTTAACTTAAAAGATGGCAGGAAAGAAACAACAGAACAAAACACAAGAGAAAATAAAAAACAGAAAGTTAAACCTAACCTTATCACTAAATACATTAAATGTAACAGGATTAAACATTCCAATTAAAAGAGCAAGAGTTTCCAATTAAAAGAGAGAGCAAGGAGCCCTCAACTACTTATGCAATAAAAATACACAACATATAATTGATAATTCCTATATCCAGGCAGCACCTCTTTTTTTCCTCTATCTATATTAACAAATATTTATTCAACAGATGAAATGTCTAAATTTGTGTCAAATACTGTTATAGGCTCCTGGGACTTTGTGAATAAAACAAAGACACCTTCCCTCACGAAGCTTACATTCTAATGGGAAGAACACAAAAAATAAAAACAAGCTATAAATTATAGAATATGTTTAGAAGGTGATAAGTGCTCTATATAAAAAAATACAGAGCAGGATAAGGCAGATTAGGAGTGAAGGGGCAAACTGCAATTTTAAATACAGTGATCAGAGTAGATCTCACTGGCAAAGTTACATTTAAACAGAGACTTGATGGATATATGAAAGTTAGCTATGCAAAAGGGTGGAGTAAGAAAGTTCTAGTTAGAGAAAATAGGCAGGTAATAGCATCTCTGGCATGTTTTAGAATCAGCAAGAAAGCCAGTGCAGCTGTAGCAGAGTGAGAGGTAAGAATAGTAACAGATGAAATGCGTGTATATAGGCCTCTATAAGGAATCTGACTTTTACTCTTATTGAACAAGAGAACCACTACTTTTGGGCAGGGAAGTGACACAGTCTGATTTGAGATTCACTCTAGTGAATCTCAAAGTAAATCTCTAGTAAACCGAATCTCTAGTAAACTGATGAGGGATAATATTAGAAGCATGGGGATGATTTAGGAGACTACTGTAGTAATCCATACAAGAAATGATGGTGGCTGAGACCAGGCTAGTAGCAATGGAGCTAACAGCAATGAGGTAGTAGAAGTTGTGGGATTTGGGGATATATTTTAAAGGTGGAGCCAAAAAGATGTTCTGATATGTTTGGGGTTGGGTATGAGAAAACAGTGGAGTCAAGGATGATGCCAAGATTTCTGGCCTATGCAACAAAAAAAATGCAATTGCAACAAATTGAGATGGGGCAAGGCTGCCAGTGAAAAAGGTTGGGAGAAGGTATCAGTTCAATTTTGGATAAACAGTTGACCCGTGAACAATGCAGAGGTTAGAGATCCCAACTGACCGTGCAGTCAAAAATCCAAGTATGACTTTTCAGTTGACCTTCTCATCCATGATTCCACATCTGCGGATTCAACCAACCTTGGATTGTGTAGCACTGTAGTATGTATTTAGTGAAAAGAATCCACATATAAGTGGACCCACACAATTCAAACCCGTGCTGTTAAAGGGTTTACTGTATTATATGAGAAAGCAGACACTCACGTAGAGATGTTACAGTCTGTAGAACAGACAAATCTGAAAGTTCAGGAGACAGTACTAAGCCAGAAATAGGAATTTGAACATCACCAGCATATGGATGGTATTTAAAGCCATAAGACTGTAGTTGTAGATCATGGAGTAAGGCCTGGCACATTCAAAATTAGGAATCCAGAAAAATGAGCAAATGAGACTGAGAAGAAGTAATCAGCGTGGTAAAAGGAAAACTGAAAGAATGTGGTCTCCTGGTAGCGAAGTAAATGAAACGTATTAAGGGAATGATCAGCCATGTCAAATGTTGCTAATATATAAGATGATGACAGAAATGACCTCTAGGTTTAGTAATGCAATGGTTATTTGTGACCTTGAAAAGAACACTGCTGGGAGAATGATGATAGTCAAATATGTATATTTAAGAGAATGGGACAGGAGAAAATGGAGACCATGATTACAAGCAATACTTTCAAAAAGTTTTGCTGCAAGGAGCAATAGGGGCCGTTGTTAGCAGGGAAAGTAGGTTAAAGAGAAAGTCTTGTGTTTTCCTTCATTTTAAAGATGGAAGAAAAAATAGCAGAATATTGAAATACTGATGGGAGTGACTGCTATAGACTGAAAAAAACTGAAACCGGCAGAGAAAAGGCCAAACTGCTGAAGCAATGTCCCCAGCTACATAAAATGAGATGGAATCTAAGTGTGTATTAATTGGAGCAAATGGCTTTATAGAGGAAGAGAGTTTAATTAAGATAAGACAGAAATGTAGAAATGTGGGTACAAGTGTTTGCAGAAAAGTAAACGTGGTAGAGGGAGTCTGCACAAGTACTCTTTTGATTGTTTCATTTTTCTCAATAAAGTAGGAAGCAATACGAATATTTGGGAGTGAGAATAGAGGGTGAAAGTTGGACATTTAAGACAGAAAAGGTGTGAATGCACAGCACGATTGCCAGGCAACATTAGGGTCTATCTGAGGCTAAGTGGTCATGAACTGAGAGTGAGACCAGCTGGTGTCATTATGTGTTTTTTCTCCTGTGATATTCCACTGCATAAGTGAAGCATGATGGAAGTTGAGTTTAATCAGGATGGTGGTTTCGCCAAGGGAGTTCAACCAAGTGGGATATGGGAGCCAAGGCTAAAAGCAAGGGAGTGAAAATGATTAGCCATTAAATTAAACTGAAAATGGGTTAAATGAGAACATAAAGAAATGAGGTAAAGTGAAAGGGTAGTACAATCAATGGATTAAAATAAGTCACTGTATGGTGAATAACTGAAGTCTGGTACTGAGCAGAATGAGCTAGAATGATGGGATATGTGTTTACAAAGAGGAATGCTTAAAACTGAACATAACTATTGGAAATGCCAAGGTCTAGTATATGGTCTCAGGTGTGAGTGGCAATGTAGAGGGCATAAACCTTAGAAAGGAGTTCAAAAAACAAAGACCAGAAGGATCAAATCTAAGTATATTAAAATTACCAGGAATTAAGACAATAATAGAATACCACAGATTGCCACTGAGTTAGGAACTAAAATCTGTAAGAGATAAAGTGGAATGACCCAAGGGTTTTATGTGACAGTATCAATGAGGGACAAGAATGATAGCACTACATTTAGAGATTTTTCAGGGAGGAAGGAGGAAGAATAGTCTAAAAAATAGCAAAGAGAAGACCTACCTCACATCTCCAGGCCTAGTAATACATGGGATGTCAAAGAAAAAACAGCCATGGGGCTTCCCTGGTGGCGCAGTGGTTGAGAGTCCGCCTGCCGATGCAGGGGACACGGGTTCGTGTCCCGGTCCGGGAAGATCCCACATGCCGCAGAGCAGCTGGGCCCGTGAGCCATGGCCGCTGAGCCTGCGCGTCCGGAGCCTGTGCTCCACAACGGGAGAGGCCACAACAGTGAGAGGCCCGCGTACCGCAAAAAAAAAAAACAGCCACCAGTTAAAAAGACTGCAGAGGAAGCAATGTCCTAGAGCCCTGTTTCCATTATAGTAAAGGAGGTACAGAAAGGGATCAAAAAAGAGGTTGAGGATATAGAAATCCTGCTGATGACAAACCAGGAATCACAGAGAACAAAGCAGCAGAAACTGCCACGTGGGAGCCTTATGGGAATTAAAGCATGGCAGATGAGGGGAGACCTGGGAGTGTGGGGCTTTTCTTGGATGACAAACAGGGATAAAGTACATTAGTCCTAGCAGATTTAAAGCAGATAATAATGGAGAAATTGCAAATACTGGTGGTAAACAGGGGTGGGGCCTAGGGCTTTCTCTTTTAATCTGTTAATGGAGAAGAAATTCTAGTTCTAGCAAGTCAACCACATCTTCACTCCAGATGAGGACAGAAGAGTCAGAATTGTGTGGTCTTAGAATGCGAAGGTTTAGTCATGACCCTCATTTTGGGAGACACAAACTCACTCCAAATGTATATGTTACATCTTGCCTCATGATGACAGAGTGAAGGGAACAGAGAAGTTCTGAGAAGGTACACTGAGTGTGAGGACCTTCTCCAACCTGTGATGATGGGGGCAGAAGGTCTATGGGATGCCTTCCAAAATGATAGGCCTTTATTATATAGCTTTATCAATTAAACACAGTTAAGAATTCAACACATACCACCATCCTCCCTACTTCTATCAAGCCCAATCTGATTTTATCATAAAATAGTCAGTTATATTACTACAAGATCTCAAATTTAATATGGCCAAAACTTAACTATCAACTCCCTAAATACACCTAACAATGTCTTCCCACAGTCTTCCACACCTCAGTAAATTAAATCCTAATCTTCCATTATTCTTGGTAAACTGAAAGCCACAACTCTTGGTGTTACTGGTATCTCATACAACCCATATACCAGCAAATCCACATTATCTTTTTCAGGCATCAAGTTCAAAATATATTTAGAACTGGATTATATCTTTATATCTCTAGTGTTAGTCTAAACCACCATTATTTCTTGCCAAAATTATTAAGAACAACCTCCTAACTTAATCTTGTGATTCTGTCCTTGCTCTTTCTTTAATCTCTCACTAGAGCTAGTGCGATCCTTTTTAAAACAATCAAATTATTCCACCGCTCAAAAGCTTGAGCATCTGACTCAGAGTAAAAAGCAACATTCTTACCATAACCTACAAATCACTAAATAATTTGGCCCTTCCTGCCCCTGAACTCATCTGATAGCAATCTTCCCCTTGTTAACTGCACTCAGACCATACAGTTACTCAAAGATGTCAAATATGCTACTATCTCTGGCCCTTTGCACTTGCTTTCTCTCTACCTGAAGCATGCTCCTCACTGCTAAATTTAAGCAAGGCCTGATCCCATTCTTCCTTCAATCTCTACTCAAATCCCACTTCATCACCGAAGCTTTTTGAAACCACCCTAATTTAAAATAAAAACCTACAAACCTGCAGGCTCACATGCTCTGTTCCAAATTCCCAGCTTTATTTTTCTCTATGACAATTACCACCTGATATATTCACTATTTGTTTGACTCTACCATGAAAAATTAAGTCTTTGGGGACAGTGACTTTACGTTGTTCACAGAAATATACCATGCCTGGCACTCAATAAGCATGCAACTATTTGTTGAATTAATAAATGATTGTAAACACTGTCCAACGATGAGCCAAGGAGTATAATAAGAGTAATTTCTTTTCTTGAACTTTTTTTCTTTTGGCATATTGACTTAATTCTCAATGTATTGATTCCTAACGTTTCTCATGTTCCATCAGGTATGTCAAAAACTTGTCAATATTATTTTTCAAATGACCTAATATAACAAATTTAATAGAAGTGGTTCCATTTTTTTCCTGGAGACATCCTTAATGGGGTCCTTAGTCCTCATGCTTCAGTCTAAACTAGCTCCTGCACAGCTGTCATTCTGGGCATTCCCATTCACTTTCTTGGCTTATTAACATTTCTGTGGATCACATTCTCTAACAGCTCTCCAGAAAGAGGTGTATGGGAGGCAGTTTCTGAATCCTTGCATGCTGAAAAATGTTTACATCTTACTCTCACACTGATTAAGTTTAGATATAGAATTCTAGGTTGAAAATCTTTCCCTCTCGCCCCACAACTTTTTATTTTAATTTTTTTATCACCCCCCCCAACTTTTGAAGTTACAGTTCTACCATCTTCTACCTCCTAGTATTGCTATTTTTAAAGATCATATTTAGATTTCCATTTCATTGCAGGTTACCTACTTCGATTCTTTGGAAACTTTGCTGATCTTCATTTTAACCCATAGCATATCGTCATCTTATGATGATGATACACAGCTTTGATAGAAGCCTTTTACTATCAGCATACTGGGCATTAAATGGGTCATTTCAGATTGGCAATTCTAGGTTCGTAGGAGAATTTCTTGTATTATTTATTTGATAATTTCTTTCATTTCTTTTTCTATAATTTGTACTAGCTGGCAGTTGATCTCTTGTAATTTTTAAATCTTTTAAAAATCTTTTTGTTTTATTTTCTAGGAGACTAAATAGAATTTATCTACCAAACCTATTGATTTTTTTCACCTATCATACTTCCAAGAGCTCCTTCTTATTTTAAATTTTTTTTTTTGGGGGGGTGCCACATTGCTCGGCATGTGGGATCTTAGCTCCCTGAACAGGTATCAAACCCGACCAGGGATCAGACCTGCACCCCCTGAAGTAGAAGCAGAAGTGTGGAGTCTTAACCACCTGACTTCTGGGGAAGTCCCTTTAATTACTTCTTTTGTGGAGATTCTATCCTTAATTTGTGACCAATAGCTTGCCATTTTTCAGAACATCATAATTTTTATTTCACACTTCCTTTTGCCCTCGTATTATGTTATGTCTTTTCATGAGGGCAGCTGTGTCAATCAGAAACATGTACAGCTGTAGGGACTAATAGTGGCTCATATAACAAGACCAAATGTAGGCAGTTGATGGTGTTAGTTTAACAACATCAAAGTTAGAATCACTGAGATGATCTTGGCTTTATCCTCATGAGTATATAATGGTGTCAGAATTCCAGGCATCACATCCAAATTCAAGGAAGGAAAAAGGAGGAAGATGGATGACACCAGCAACATCTGTCCCTTTTGTCAGGAAGGTAAAAACTTTCTGAAAATCACCCTCTAAACAGAATTCTGTTTCTATTTTGGCGGCATAAACTGTGGATCAGAGGTACCCTAATGCCAGGAATGCTGAGAAAGGAAATACTTAGATTTTACAGTCTCTATAGAAGCCAGACAAGAGAGAGAAGTTGAGAATTCTCAACTATCCCACAATGGATGGCATATGACAGTGGCTCTCATCAAATGTCAGATGATCCTTCCATCCATTCATATCCTTTTATATTTAAATATACTTTAATATGTCAGTATTTACTTATTTATTTGGCTGCAATGGGTCTTAGTTGCGGCACAAAGGATCTTCATTTCGACATGCAAACTCTTAGTTGAGGCATGTGGGATCTAGTTTCCTGAACAGGGATCAAACCCAGGCCCCCTGCACTGGGAATGGGGAGTCTTAGCCACTGGATGACCAAGGAAGTCCCTAAATATACTTTAAAACTGCTCAGAATCATGTGTGAGAGAGAGAGCAGAACTTATGAACTGATGGGGTTCACCGTAAGGCAATCTTTTTCATCAGAAATGAACCCCAAATGGCAACATTAGGAGGCCTCTTCTAATTATTCACTTTCTCCAGAGAGTGACAAAGCCTCTAATTCCAGACAGCAGAGTAGGCAAGAATAGTGAAATGGAAAAGTTCACTACTGGCAATCTGGAAGCAAGTCGAGGTAAGTGAATGTCTCACAGTTTAGTGTGCAGATTGATCCTTTAATCTCCCCAATTTCAGCCAAGTACCTCATCCCCACCCTCAATCTAGACCTAACAACCCCAAGTCCAGGGCCTCTGATTTTACTTAACCAGAGAATAAGCCCAACTTTTGTGATACCTATCACCTCTAGATCCTGAGCCACCATAGGTTTCTAGGAAATAAATCAAGTAGCTTCCTTTATAGCTCATTTGCATGCCCTTGGGTTGTAGTTGGCTCAACTCTACTAGGTAAATCATCAGATCCAACAAATATTCAATCCATTTCCCTGGTTTTGAAAAATTAACTGAAACCTCCATTGGTGTCTCTTCTCTCATTCTTGTCCTTTATAAGTCTATACATTTTTTATTCATGTACTGTGAAGAGAATTACTAGAAGGAGGAGGGATAATGCCTTGGTTTAGCTAGAAATCATGAAGTGCTTTGAGGTACAAAATTTCATAAAGTTCTATAGATGTTTTCCTTTTTGAAAACAATTTACGAGGCCATAAAGAAAACCAAAGATCTCAATAAAGTGTTTTTTTTAAAAAAACAAAAAGAAATAGGGAATTCCCTGGTGGTCCAGTAGTTAGGACTCAGGGCTTTCACTGCTGAGGGTCCAGGTTCAACCCCTGGTCAGGGAATTCCCACAAGCCCCCCAGCATGGCCATAAATAAATGAAATGTAACAGACTATTATTGGGCCGTTACTGTCTTAAGCACTTTACAGGTACAATTCTCAACTCAATCCTCACAGCCATCTTATAAGGAAGGTACTACATATTCTCCATTTGAAGATACACACTCGCACACACACACACCAAAGTTCATTACCTGTATCACTATACTATGCAACAATCACCTTTAAAAGGGTGGGTGGGTGGCAGGGGACCCAAAATTCTTATATAGAGGAGGTAAGTCAATAATGATTCTGGAATGAGGCTAAATTTTAATCAAAGAAAAATTCACAGGCTTCCCTGGTGGCTCAGTGGTTAAGAATCCTCCTGCCAATGCAGCGGACAGGTTTGAGCCCTGGTCCGGGAAGATCCCACAGGCTGCGGAGCAACTAAGCCCGTGCACCACAACTACTGAGCCTGTGCTCTAAAGCCTGTGAGCCACAACTACTGAGCCCACGTGCCACAACTACTGAAGCCTGTGTGCCTAGAGCCTGCGCTCTGCAACAAGAGAAGCCACTGCAATAAGAAGCCCACACACCGCAATGAGAGTAGCCCCCACTCACTGCAACTAGAGAAAGCCCGCGCGCAGCAATGAGACCCGATGCAGCAATAGATAGATAGATAAATAAATAATAAATAAATGAAAAATTCACATCTTTTTGATAAAGTCAAGATTCAGCATAAGAACCTAAAAGAAGTACAATGAAATTAAGCTAAGCAAAGAATAAAAATAAAAGACAGGGCTTCCCTGGTGGCGCAGTGGTTGAGAGTCTGCCTGCCGATGCAGGGGACATGGTTTCGTGCCCCGGTCCAGGAGGATCCCACATGCCACGGAGCCCGTGAGTCATGGCCACTGAGCCTGCGCGTCCGGAGCCTGTGCTCTGCAGCGGGAGAGGCCACAGCAGTGAGAGGCCCACGTACAGCAAAAATAAATAAATAAATAAAATAAAATAAAAGAGAACTGTGAGAGTTAGAATACTTAAAAAAAGAATAAACAATTTCAAAAACTGGATCACTAAAATGACCAATAGGGACTTCCCTAGGTCCAGTGGTTAAGAATTCACCTTTCAATGTAGGGGGTGCACGTTTGATCCCTGGTCAGGGAGCTAAGATCCCACATGCCTCGCAGCCAAAAAACCAAAATATAAAACAGAGCAATATTGTAACAAATTCAGTAATGACTTTAAAAATGGTCCACAACAAAAAAATCTTTAAAAAATAAAATAAAATGACCAACAAGAGACTCAAATCTATGGCTAGGCTAATAAAGAATAAGGAAATAAACTCAGCTATTCAACATTATAAACAAGAAAGAGATAGAAACACAGATTTTTGTAAAATCTTTATGGTCTATTTCTAAGCAAGTATGTTTTTTTTTATTTATTTTTAAACTTTTCTTAATGGTTTTTAAAAAAATTATTTATTTATTTTTGGCTGCGTTGGGTCTTCATTGCTGTGCGTGGGCTTTCTCTAATTGCAGCGAGCAGGGGCTACTCTTTGTTGTGGTGCGTGGGCTTCTCATTGTGGTGGCTTCTCTTGTTGTGGAGCACAGGCTCTAGGCGCGTGGGCTTCAGTAGTTGCGACACGTGGGCTCAGTAGTTATGGCTCGCGGGGCCTAGAGTGCAGGCTTAGTAGTTGTGGTGCGCGGGATTAGCTGCTCCACAGCATGTGGGATCTTCCCAGACCAGGGTTTGAACCCGTGTCCCCTGCAATAGCAGGTGGATTTTTAACCACTGCACCATCAGGGAAGCCCACAAGTATGTTTTTAAAACCTCTACTAACTGCTGGGATTTTCTAAGAAAATACATATTATCATAATTGCATGACTGACTCAAGAAGAGGTGGGAAACCCGACTTGATCAATAAGCATGTGAGAAGCTAAGTCCCTTAAAGAACTAGCCCTAAAAGGCCTGAAGTCCAGACAGGGAAACGGGGTGGGTAAGATGGAACGAAAGTGTTAGGGAAGACAAGACACAAGTAAACTGGCTTTTAGAAATAGTTCTCCTGACAGTGTACTGTTAAGTTAAGAAATAGTATTTGTAAAGGCAGAGAAGTTTAAAACAGGGGGTTACCTACTGTAAGAGTACAAATAGGAGATAACAGATTGTGTACTAAAGAATTTAACCTTGCCCAAAGAGAAGTTTGGCCTTTGCCCTCAGCCGCTGGGAGGGCGTCTTAAGCCCTTGAAATGTACTGTCTGACAAAAGTATCTTTGTTTACTTGAGGCCTTAGGCCATATGGTAATGATATGATTTCTGGTAGAGTCTTCAGGTCACACAGTCAGCTCAACCTCAGGAGGGGCTGGAAACCAGTCAATCATGTGGCCAGTGAACTACATCTACATGACAGAGTTCCAAAAAAAATTCTGGACACCAAGGCTCATGCAAGCCTCGATGGTTGGCAATATTCTCTTCATGCTGTCACACATTATTGCTAGGAGGAGTTAACTACATTAAGAATTCCACTGAGGGGGCTTCCCTGGTGGTCCAGTGGGTGGGACTCCCTGCTCCTAGCACTGGAGTCCCGGGTTCGATCCCTGGTCAGGGAACTAGACCCTGCACGCATGCCGCAGCTAAGGGTTGGCATGCCACAACTGAAGATCCCATGCACGACAGCTGGGACTCAGCGCAGCCAATATAAATGGATGAATAAATAAAGATTAAACAAAAAAAAAAGAATTCCACTGAGAAGACACAAATGGAAGTTCCACATTTAGAACTCTCCTAGACTACTCTGCTCTGTGTCTTTCCATTGGATGATTTTAATCTGTATCCTTTCACTGTAATAAATGTTAACTGTCAGTATACATCTTTCAGTGAGTTCTAAGAAATTACTGAATCTGAGGGTAGTCTTAAGAAATCCTGAACTTGCAACTGGTGTCAGAAGTGAGAATGAATAAGATAAATTAAAAAAAAAAAAAAGGAAGCGCAAATGGTTTTGGGGACCCCCAAATTCTGCAACTGGGTGTCAAAAGTGAGGGAGGCCTGTGAATTGTTCCCTAACTTCATAGTTGGCCTCAAACGTGAGATTCACTAGAACCATCCTGACTCACTGAAACTTCTGGTTGGGAAGAGGAAGGAAAAGATGACAAGGGTTATGAACCTTTGATTCCTGGATGACTATCTAGTCACTCATGGTATGGAACTACAGCTGCAGTTATTAGAGGTAAAAGTTACCAACAGAAAGAACTTAGAAACTGTAGCTCCAACTCCCTAGGAGTTGACTCCCTGGATAAACAAGGAAATGCAAACTAATAAGAAACAAGGTAATGAAACAATTCCTTGGTTATTGTTATCTGTAGCAGCTAAAATAAAGAGTGTATTGGGACAGATCCTGACACTGGGCAAAGTTTAGATTTCAGCCAGTCTGAGCTACAGCCACTAGCATTCCAAAGGGGAAAATTATGCTGGGAAAATAGACAGCACCTCTATGACTTCAGTCACAAAGTAGTCCGGGTTGAGGAAAGACAAAATCAAGAAACTAATGAAACGAGAGTTTACAATGCTAAGGAATTATCTCATTTTGTGGATTGACATTGTATGCTTCCTGAAAAAAACCTTTACTAAAATATTGTAAGAGTGAATGATTACTTAGAGGCAGTATTCTTGATTTTGAATGCTGCAGAATAGAACAGCAATGTTTGAGCTGATGGAGGACCCACAGCTCACTATGGAACCACAGATGGCTATACATGACCTAGATACACAGCAGGTGATTCCTGAGGGGACAGCTAGCTTGGTGGACTGGATAAAAGCCCCTGTGAGGTTTTTTTTACCCTCAGACAGGCGACTGTCCTTCTCCTATAAATGCCAAATAGAACTCCCCAGAAGAATTGGCTGATATGCTTCTCACACGCAAGCCACGCCAGATGAGCATTATGCAGAGCAGGATGTTCATCTACTGAGTATGCCTCCTACTAAGATCAAGGTAAATAATGTGATTAAGGGGGACCCTTGTACATGGGCACCCCCATGTAATTTTACTGCCGCAAAACCTAGCAATAATCTGAGAAGCCTTATTAGATTTGTCTCAGCTTTATGGGCCTTACAGATGTTAAGAAAACTAGTGATTCACGAGAAAATAGGGAAAGACAAAGGGGAGAGTCAAGGGATTTATCCCAGCAGGATGTAAATCTTCAGGTGGCTGTTAAAAAGGGAAGGGGCGGGGGGCTTCCCTGGTGGCGCTGTGGTTGAGAGGACGCCTGCCGATGCAGGGGACACGGATTCGTGCCCCGGTCTGGGAAGATTCCACATGCCATGGAGCGGCTGGGCCCGTGAGCCATGGCTGCTGAGCCTGTGTGTCCAGAGCCTGTGCTCCGCAACGGGAGAGGCCACAACAGTGAGAGGTCCGCATACCATAAAAAACAAAAACAAAAACAAAAATAACAAAAAAAAAAAAAAAAAAAAAAAAAAAAAAAAAAGGGAGGGGGGAAGGTAGTGAATAAAGCAGACAATGATGATGTTGAAACAAAGGTCTTAACGTAGCATTCTTGGGAGGTTGGGTGGACCAATGAGAGCCACTGCTGGTCCCCAACATTAAAAGGCATTAAACAACTGTTGTATTTACCCCAGTATGAAGAAATTTTAAAAGCTGGGGGGCAAAGATGACAATGAGAAACCTGACCTTGTACTGCCTGGAGCAACGATTCCATGGATCAATCAACCTGAAAACTGAAGGAGAGGCCAGGGTTTTCTGGCTCAACCCCAGCTGGAAAACACAAGGCAATATGCACTTGTGTGGGTAAAATAGCCAGGGGGTGGATAAGAGACAGTTCCGGGACTCCCTGACATGGGGGCCCAATGTGCTATGATTCTAAAACCTGCTGAAGACCTAATGGGAGCTAAGGTTAGATTGGGAGGAGAGGGATGGTTGATAGGATTAAGGTGATGAAAGTTGGAATATATGAACAGATTTTATGTGAAGTAGTTACATCTCTCCTTTATGTGACTATGTCACTGGAATGGATATTATGTCTGACTGGTACTGTAAAACAGAAGACATACAGGTTCACCTTCAGGCGAGTCTTGATTAGACATGGTACATGGAAATCACTAAAACTGTCCAAGTCCAGGGACTTCCCTGGTGGTCTGGTGGCTAAGACTCCACGCTCCCAATGCAGGGGGCCCGGGTTCGATCCCTGGGTAAGGAACTAGATCCCACATGCCGCAACTAAGAGTTTGCATGCCGCTACTAAAGATCCCGCATGTCGCAACTTGAAGATCCCACGTGCCACAACTAAGACCTGGCACAGCAAAATACATATATACATAAATATTTTTTTAAAAAAACAAAACTGTCCAAGTCCACAGAAGTTGTAGACCTGAGACAGTATAGGATACCTGATGGATAAAATGAGATCACAACTTTAATGACAAATTAGAAGCTGGAGTGCTAGTATCAATGAATTCTTTGTACAATAACCATGTGTAGTTTCATCAAGAAAAAAAGTAAATGTTTCATCAAGAGTAACAGCAGACTATTAAAGTTTGAATAAAGTAGTGCCACCATAGCATCAGCAGTCCTTGATATGGTTTCAACAATACAAAAAATATATACAGCAGACTAAAGAAGAGTGGCACTCAGTGACTGAACATGTAAATTTTTTTTCTAACTCTGAAAAAGAGCCAAACAGCAATTTTCCTTGATGTGGAAGGACCCTAATTTATGTTTACTATACTGCCACAGGGTTATTTCAATTCACCGGCTTACTGGTATGATTTGTTTAGAAGAGATTTAGACTTGATGCAGGTCCTGAGTGTAAAACTATACTATATTAATTTCATGATAATATCAGAAACTAAAGATGAAGGTAAGACTGACTCAGATGCAATGGCAACACACATGACCAACAGAAGCTGTTGCTAAATATAGCAAAGGTCCAAGGACCTGTCCAAACTGGTGAAATTCTTAGGAATAACCTAGGCAGGAGCCACCCATGACATTCCAAAGGTGAAAAAAAAAAAACTGCTTCTGCCACCTACCCCTAGAACTAAGAAGCCAACATTTGGTTGGTATATTTGAATTTTAAAGAACACACCCTCCATATCTGGGAATATTACCAGCACCAATCTATACAACTACCCAAAAGAAGGTCATATTTGAACGGGGGCCTGAACAAAGGAAGCCACTGCCTGAACTGCAAAAAGCAGTCTTTCTCATGATGCTTTTGGGCCCCTGTGATCCACACTCGGACATGATTTTGGAAGTGTCAGCAACACGTACCTACGCAGATTGAAATGTATGGCAAAGACCTCTCAGTGCCACTCAGCAGAGACCCACCAGGATTTTGGACCAGAGAAGTTCTGGATACCATGGTAAAATTTATGTCATTTAAAAGAAAATTACTAGCTTGCCATTCAGCACTGAGACTGACTCTATGACTGAAGGACACAAAATAACCATGAAACCTGAAATACTCATAATGTCTTGGGTGACAGGGGAACACTCTAATGACGAAGGCAAGGCCCAGAAGCGTTCCACATAAACAGAGATGGTCTGTGCAGGAACATGTGACCAGGAGGATACAAAGAAGTATTTATTGTATTTATGAGCAGGTAGCTGGCCTCTTTTCCTCTAAATATAACTTCTGAACCACCAGAGGAGCTGCTGAATGCTATGATCACATAGGTGGTGCTCTATAAAGTCTATTAGCTAACAAAGAGCTGCTTGGTTTATGGATGGTGGTTCCAAGGTGAACAGAAAGCATCCTGTTTACAAGGCCACCACTCTAACTGAAGAAGGTATAAGTAATAACAAATCATATTAATGTGGTGGACTGCATGCTGTTATCCCCTATGTTTGGGTTTTTACTGAACTCTGCAGCTGGTATTAGAAGAGAGGGTGGTCTTGTGGACTGTTTCCTAACTTTTGTACAGATGATAAAGAGAAAGAATCTGGTAAGACTCAATAATGAACACTTTAAACTTTGACTACGGGGTATCTTTGAAGAGTGTTTTTAAAGGGGGTGGGTGGGGCTTAACTACATGTTAGCCAAATGATACTGGCAGCAATGTGGACAGAATTAATTTGACAATATAAAACTCAAAACTAGTTTACAACTAGGGAGACTAGTTGTAAATGTGTTGTAGTAACAGGAACCTAGGCTTTTAAGTCCAGTGCCATTGGTTCTGCCATAGTCTATCCAGGAAAATCACAGTGTGAAAAAACGAAAGTAAAGGGAAGAACATTCAAGAGATAATTAGGAGTTGGATATGAGTAGTAAAGGAAAGTGGTGAAGGAAAGGGAAGAATGGAACATGGTTTAACTTTGAGAGGAGTGGCTGAAGCTACTTGTTCACAGGATAAAGGATGCCATGTTCCTATTCTTTCTGTTTCGCACCATCAATGTAAAAAGCCATAAGAAATCTAAATGCTCAAAGACCTGACTGCAGCTGTGAGAAAGTAATTTAATGTCTTACTGAGATTACAAGACAAGGGTAAGATTTGGACCTCAGGTGAAGGCATTCACAAGATTAGTCACCTCAAGCAAAACATTAGCCAATTTATAAGTAAGATGAGACATTTTGTAACAAAGGATACAAAAGTTTAAAGTAGCATTTCTACACAAATGTTCTGTAAAACAGTAAGAGGTGCCTTGGAAAAGAAAAAAGAGCATTACCCCTATGAGGTCAAGTTTGAAAGATTCCATACACTGTATTCTATATTCTGAATACCACATGGGAGAAAATGAGCATATGGGCTAAAATAGATCTGGAGTTCAAATCCTGGCTCTACCACTTATGGGGACACCTTGTACAGATTACTAAAGCTTTCTGTAAGAACTCTCGCTCACCTTTAAAACAGTCAGGATATCAGTACCAACACTGCATGGGTGGTTGGTGTGAATTAAACAAACATGCACCATTAGGAAAACTGCCTGGCACAAACTACAGATGCAATACTTGTTAGTGAACAGAATTAATGTATCCCCTTCTTTTAGAGGATTCCAAAAAATTCCAGTGGCTCTAATGCACTAAAAGCTCTAAGACATCCTAGAGTTAAAAAACAAATATTTAAGTGTGGTTAATCAAACTTAACACCTGACTAGAAATTTCAGTACTTTCCAGATGTAACAGGCTGGTGATAAGTGAATACCATTGTATCCTGAGGGTAAAAGAAGGGTGAAAGACAAAGCTATGTGTTAATGAATTATTAATTATGCTACTTAGATGCTTATAAATCCCTAGTTTTTCTACAAACTGTATATCCAATATGAAAGCAGTATATTTATGCTTTGATGTTAAAATGGGTATTACTTAGCCACACCCATGGAAATATTACCTTTTAAGACAACAGCCCAGAGCCTAAATCCCATAGAACACTTGAAAAAAAGTGTATTTGAACCAGAGGCGTTGCAAACAAAGAAATAATATAACTCCATTCTTGCAACCCAAATCCATGTACTGATACATTTTCAACAAATATTCATAAAACAATTAGGTATGAATATGGAAACCATTAAATAATTTATCAAAAATATATCTTGTCTAAGACATAAAACACAAAACTGATAATTTTAAAATGCTAACAAAATTATAGAATACTTGCTTTAGGAAAAATAATTTTACAAGAACTTTTTATAATATTTCTTGATAAGCAATTATGACTTCTGTACCTATGTTCTTTGTGTTCCAATAGCTGACAGTCTCTACATGTCAGCCTATCACATGTTTCACAGAAAAGTTTCAACTGTTCTTGTTTGTGTACAGGGCAGAAAACAGGGCGCTGACCAGATGCTCCAACAGACTCTGCAGTAAAATAAAACACATATTTTTAAACTAAACAAAATTTTTGTCTAACTTTCTAAATTCTTACTGATATTGGCATCAAAAGCTTATAAAGATAAGTAGAAATGCTATAGAGGCAAAAGAGGGAGATTAATAGTAATCATTAAAACTGCTTCTATCTTACCTGAGACATCTTCTTTCTTCCTGATCAAGTGATCTTTAGTGAATTTTACTCTTTGATGTGCTTCAATACATGTCTTACATAGCCACTCTCCACATTCTACACAAAAGCCAACTGCACTTGCATTGTCTTCACAACTAGTACATACCTAAAGGAGGAAATAAATACTAAGCTACATTAAATTTACAAAATATAGATCCACAAAACAAAAAGGTGAAAACTTTCTAACTTGCTCTCAAATATACTAATTCACTGCACCTAGAATAAAATTATTTTGTTATCCATTTCTCTTCAACAAAATCCTTTCCCTTCCAGATCAAACATTCAGGTAGGTAAAAAAAAGTCTCAGAACACAAAATCTATACAAGATTTGAATCTTTAAGTAATGACTTTTAATCTCATTTAACCAGGTCTGAGGGTGTAGAATAAAGATATCCTTCATTTTCAATTTGAAAGATGAAACTAAGGCATAACTACCCTAAATTATGTAACAATTCAAGAATGTTTTCTTATAATTCATATTTTCATATCAAGATAGGAATATAAAGAAAAATTGAGAAGCATACCTGTTCTGATTTCTCATCAGAACTGCTAGGAGCTTCAGATGTATCTTTCACAAAATAATTATCCACAAGGTCTATCTGTCTGCATTCTTGGCGGCATACTGGGCACCGTATTACACCAACTACAACACAAAACAACAACATTAAGAAATATTCTTCAGAAAAAATAAGGAAATTGTACACGATGCCTACATGGGAACTACTCATTCATATATCATAGACAAGAACAAAGAAATGAGCATTAAGAGCTGAGTAAAATAAGTTATTCCACTAAGTTATTACATTGGGGAAAAATGATACCTTATTTAGGAAGAGAAAATAAGCATTAATATGCAAAAAAACTTTAAGGTGCTTCGTTATTACACTATGTGGTTGTAATAACGGCCCCCAAAGATACCTAGGTCGTAATGCTTGGAAAACCTGTGTCACTTTATACAGCAAAGGAGATTTTGCAAGGGTGATTAAATTAAGGATCTTGAGATGGGTATACTGTCCTGGATTATTTGATAGGCCATAAATGTCATCACAAGTGATCTAACAAGATGGAGGCAGAAGAAGATTAGACTACAGAAGAGGAGAAGGCAATTGACAATGAAAGCAGAGATTAGAATAATGTGCTTTGGAAACAGAGACACAGCCAAGGAATGCAGGTGGCTACTATAAGCTGGAAAAAAAGAAAAAGAAAAAGAAAATCGATTCTCTCCTCAGAGCCTCCAGAAGGAACAAGACCTGCCGACACTTTGACTCTAACACAGTAAAACTGATTTCACACTTCAGCCTTCAAGAACAATAAGAAAATAAAATGTATGTTGTTTTAAGACAAAAGTTTATGGCAATTCTGTTACAGCAGAAATAGAAATACACAATCTATCAACTTATAAATTCTGACTTTGTTCAGAACTACTTGAATTCATGCTAATGTGGGAAGAAAGATCATCTGTGACGTAACCTGCTAGTGTTCTAGCATCTATCAGAACGAATAAACCTGCTGAGGTTAACATATGGAAGTTAAACTTAACTGTAAAATAGCATCACAGTCAACACAACAAACTGACTACTATATGTCAGCCATAAAACTGAGAACATAGCATGACTCAATCCTTGCTTTTAAGAAAGGGTTCAAGACTAGGATATAATTTTTACAGTTTATACTATGCACAACTATAGGAAGCACCATACAAAGACAAAGCTATAAACAGTCCAAAGAGCTGTGCATACAGGAGGTACAGCTCAGTGGTAGTGAGACTTAGGTGGTGGGAAGAAGGAACTATATACTCTACTTACACTGTGTGTGTGTGTGTGTGTGTATGTGTGTCTGCACGTGTTTGTGTGGGCATTCACATGTGTATGTAATCCACTCCATTTTCTTTGAAACTTCTAAAATTAAAATACAGAGAATTCCTGTATGTGCAATGATAAAATTTTTGAAAATTTAGGAAATCAAAAATTCTCCATGCTCTCCACCTTGATTTATGCTTGAGTTATGTGCTATATTTCCTTTGAAATCTTTGGTTATCAGTAGTTTTACTAAAATTTTGAAGAATCCACTTTCATCTGCTTTGTGGATTTCTTAATATAGGTTCGTAAGACACAGCTTGTTGACAGCATAGTTTTCTAAATGCTGCAAGTTTGCAGCCATTACCACTTCAAAGAGGTTTGAATGAGGGAACTTTTTTTCCTTGTTAAAACATTTCCTGTTTCTATAGAAACTTCATTTCTAGATTAACCTGTGATGGATGCGCTACCATAATTTAAGTATATAGTTCTTTTTTTTCTATCAACTACTCATTGTCATCCACTAGTAAAGACATTAAAGATGCAGCAAGCATCCAGAGGGCAGACAGTAGAAGCAAGAAAAACTACAATCCTGCAGCCTGCGGAACAAAAACCACGTTCACAGAAAGACAGACAAGATGAAAAGGAAGAGGGCTATGTACCACATGAAGGAACAAGATAAAATCCCAGAAAAACAACTAAATGGAGACAGGCAGCCTTCCAGAAAAAGAATTCAGAATAACGATAGTGAAGATGAACCAGGACCTCAGAAAAAGAATGGAGACAAAGATCAAGAAGATGCAAGAAATGTTTAACAAAGACCTAGAAGAATTAAAGAACAAAAAACAGAGATGAACAATAACTAAAATGAAAAAAACACTAGAAGGAATCAACAGCAGAATAAATGAGGCAGAAGAACAGATAAGTGACCTGGAAGACAGAATGGTGGAATTCACTGCTGAGGAACAGAATAAAGAAAAAAGAATGAAAAGAAATGAAGACATCCTAAGAGACCTTGGGGACAACATTAAATGCAACAACATTCGCATTATAGGGGTCCCAGAAGGAGAAGAGAGAGAGAAAGGACCTGAGAAAATATTTCAAAAGATTATAGTCGAAAACTTCCCTAAAATGGGAAAGGAAATAGCCAACCAAGTCCAGGAAGCGCAGAGAGTCCCAGGCAGGATAAACCCAAGGAGAAACATGCCGAGACACATAGTAATCAAATTGATAAAAATTAAAGACAGATTATTGAAAGCAACAAGGGAAAAACGACAAATAATATACAAGGGAACTCCCATGAGGTTAATAGCTGATTTCTCAGCAGAAACTCTACAAGCCAGAAGGGAGTGGCATGACATACTTAAAGTGATGAAAGGAAAGAACCTACAACCAAGATTACTCTACCCGGCAAGGATCTCATTTAGATTCCATGGAGTAATCAAAAGCTTTAGAGACAAGCAAAAGCTAAGAGAATTCAACACCACTAAACCAACTCTACAACAAATGCTAAAGGAACATCTCTAAGTGGGAAACACTAGAAAAGGACCTACAAAAGCAAACCCATAACAATTAAAAAAATGGTAATAGGAACATACATATCGATAACTACCTTTAATGTGAATGGATTAAATGCTCCAACCAAAAGACACAGGCTTGCTGAATGGACACAAAAACAAGACCCATATATATGCTGTCTACAAGAGACCCACTTCAGACCCAGGGACACATTCAGACCGAAAGTGAGGGGATGGAAAAAGATATTCCATGCAAATGGAAATCAAAGGAAAGCTGAAGTAGCAATACTCATATCAAATTAAAGAGACTTTAAAATAAAGAATGTTACAAGAGACAATGAAGGACACTACATAATTATCAAGGGATCAATCCAAGAAGATATAACAATTATAAACATATACGCTCCCAACATAGGAGCACCTCAATACATAAGGCAACTGCTAACAGCTATAAAAGAGGAAATCGACAGTAACACAATAATAATGGGGGACTTTAATACCTCACTTACACCAATGGACAGATCATCCAAAATGAAAATAAATAAGGAAACAGAAGCTTTAAATGACCCAACAGACCAGATAGATTTAATTGATATTTATAGGACATTCCAAAACAGCAGATTACACTTTGTTCTCAAGTGTGCACAGAACATTCTCCAGGATAGATCACATCTTGGGTCACAAATCAAGCCACAATAAATTAAAGAAAATTGAAACCATATCAAGCATCTTTTCTGACCACAGCGCTATGAGATGAGAAATCAATTACAGGGAAAAGAACGTAAAAAACACAAACACAGGGAGTATAAACAATATGTTACTAAATAACCAAGAGATCACTGAAGAAATCAAAGAGGACATAAAAAAATACCTAGAGACAAATGACAATGAAAATAAGACGATCCAAAACCTATGGGATGCAGCAAAAGCACTTCTAAGAGGGAAGATTATAACTATACAAGCCTACCTCAAGAAACAAGAAATACCTCAAAAAAACAATCTAACCTTACACCTAAAGGAACTACAGAAAGAAGAACAAACAAAACCCAAAGTTAGCAGAAGGAAAGAAATCATAAAGATCACAGCGGAAATAAATGAAATAGAAACAAAGAAAACAATAGCAAAGATCAATAAAACTAAAAGCTGGTTCTTTGAGAAGGTAAACAAAATCGATAAACCATTAGCCAGACTCATCTAGAAAAAGAGGGAGAGGACTCAGAAATGAAAAAGGAAAAGTTACAACAGACACCACAGAAATACAATGTGATACTATACAAAGAGAATCCTAAAGATGCCACCAGAAAACTACTAGAGCTAAATCAATGAGTTTGGTAAAGTTGTAGGATACAAAATAAATGCACAGAAAACTCTTGCATTGTTATACACTAATGATGAAAAATCTGAAAGAGAACTTAAGGAAACACTCCCATTTACCACTGCAACAAAAAGAATAAAATACCTAGGCATAAACCTACCTAAGGAGACAAAAGACCTGTATGCAGAAAACTATAAGACACTGATGAAAGAAATTAAAGATCATACAAACAGATGGAGAGATATGCCATGTTCTTGGATTGGAAGAATCAATATTGTGAAAATGACTATACTACCCAAAGCATTCTACAGATTCAATGAAATCCCTATTAAATTACCAATGGCACTTTTTACAGAACTAGAACAAAACATCTTAAAATTTGTATGGAGACACAAAAGACCCCGAATAGACAAAGCAGTCTTGAGGGAATAAAAACGGAGCTGGAGGAATCAGACTCCCTGACTTCAAACTATACTCAAAGCTACAGTAATCAATACAGTATGGTACTGGCACAAAAACAGAAATATAGATCAGTGGAACAGGATAGAAAACCCACAGATAAACCCGTGCACCTATGGTCAACTAATCTACGACAAAGGAAGCAAGGATACACAAGAAAAGACAATCTCTCCAATAAGTGGTGCTGGGAAAACTGGAAAGCTACATGTAAAAGAATGAAATTAGAACACTCCCTAACACCATACACAAAAACAAACTCAAAATGGATTAGAGACCTAAATGTAAGACTGGACACTATAAAACTCTTAGAGGAAAACATAGGAGGAACACTCTTTGACATAAATCAAAACAAGATATTTTTTGATCCACCTCCTAGAGAAATGGAAATAAAAACAAAAATAAACAAATGGGACCTAATGAAACTTAAAAGCTTTTGCAAAAGAAATAAAAACAAGACAAAAAGACAACCCTCAGAATAGGAGCAAACATTTGCAAACGAATCAACGGACAAAGGATTAGTGTCCTAAATATATAAACAGCTCATGCAGGTCAATATTAAAAAAACAAACAACCCAATCAAAAAATGGGCAGAGGGGGCTTCCCTGGTGGCACAGTGGTTGAGAGTCTGCCTGCCGATGCAGGGGACCTGGGTTCCTGCCCCTATCTGGGAAGATCCCACATGCCACGGAGCGGCTAGGCCCATGAGCCACGGCCGCTGAGCCTGTGTGTCCGGAGCCTGTGCTCTGCAACGGGAGAGGCCGCAACAGTGAGAGGCCTGCGTACCGCAAAAAAAAAAAAGGGCAGAAAACCTCAATAGACAACTCTCCAAAGAAGACAGACAGATGGCCAAGGAGCACATGAAAAAAGCTGCTCAAAATCACTAACTATTAAGAGAAATGCAAATCAAAACTACAATGAGGTATCACCTCACACCAGTTAGAATGGGCATCATCAGAAAATCTAAAAACAACAAATGCTGGAGAGGGTGTGGAGAAAAGAGAACCCTCTTGCACTGTTGGTGGGAATGTAAATTGATACAGCCACTATGAAGAACAGTATGGAGGTTCCTTAAAAAACTAAAAATAGAATTACCATATGACCCAGCAATCCCACTACTGGGCATATACCCAGAGAAAACCATAATTCAAAAAGACACATGCACCCCAATATTCACTGCAGCACTATTTACAACAGCCAAGTCATGGAAGCAACCTAAATGCCCATCGACAGACAAATGGATAAAGAAGATGTGGTACATATATACAATACAATATTACTCAGCCATAAAAAGGAACGAAATTTGGTCATTTGTAGGGACGTGGATGTATCTAGAGGTCATACAGAATGAAGTTAACTCAGAAAGAGAAAAACAAATATCGTATATTAAAGCATATATGTGGAACCTAGAAAAAATGGTACAGATGAACTGGTTTGCAGGGCAGAAATAGAGACACAGATGTAGAGAACAAATATATGGACACCAAGGGGTAAAGTGGCGGAGTGGGGGGTGGGCGGTGATGAATTGGGAGATTGGATTGACATGTATACACTAACATGTATAAAATGGGTAACTAGTAAGAACCTTCTGTATAAGAAAATAAAAATAAAATTCAAAAAACAAGATGCAGCAAGCTTATTTTCTAAATGAAATAGGCATTTTCATATTTATTATTGCACTCTTGGTTATGCAAACACTTCGATGATATAAATGTTTATGTCCCCCATAAATCTGGTCAGAAATCACTTTTGATTTTGTTCATCAAGTTAAACAATCTACACTGGGATAGAGTACTGGGTAAAAGTGGTACAAACTAAGATAAAAGACAATAAAAATGCTAGATCTTAAAATAGAAACTGGTTTATGCACTAAACGTTTTGTGCTTTGGCCTAATATTAACATGTCAAGACTTCCCTGGTGGTCCAGTGGTTAAGACTCTGGCTTCCACTGCAGGGGGAATAGGTTTGATCCTGGTTGGGGAATTGAGATCAGTTCCCTGCATGCCGTGCTGCACGGCCAAAAATTTTAAAAATAAAAATAAAAATCCTGTCATTAAAAAAACAAACATGATATCTGTGTAAAATGACAAAAAGAACCAGTGTTGAATCACGTTATACTTCTTGTCATTCTGCATTATCCCAGATTGCTAAATGTGTTCTTTCCAAGAAGTTTGATTGAATTACTGTATACATTTACTGGACTATGTGACAGTTCTGTCACTGTTAGAGATTTCAGTAATTAAAATGGGAAACAGAAGCTTAGGCTATTTTCCTTATCAAAACTATCTTCCCTGGAGCCACATTGTTATGATGGTTTTCATGCTCCTGTATACTGGATGTCTTAAGGTGAGTGCAGTTCAGGGGATCCTTTCTAATTACAGGAAGGTACTTCTTTCCTTCAACACTGTGATTTGACCTGTGACAAATCTGTACTATACACTATGTAAATGGCTAACAAGTCAACTGCAAACCAACTGAATGTACAAAATCTTAGTGCTGGTGCTGAAATCTCTTCAGAATAGTCATCATGATCTCAAAGTTTTGAAATCTGCAAGCATCAATCAAAACTAAAGATGAAACACTAGTGCATATTGAATTCTCATCCTTTAGGTGTACTTCCTTTTTAGATTTTTTGGTTCTCAGCTATTTTTACCATACTGTTTCATTTAAATTTCCTATATACTAACTTCGTTTGTGTGACTGAAATAAAACTGCAGTATATTAAAAAAAAAAAGGGTTCAAGACTAGTATATGATTTGTATAGCTTATACCATGCACAACTATAGGAAGCAGCATACAAAGACAAGGATATAAACAGTCCAAGAGTTGTACAGATAGGAGGTATAGCTCAGTGGTAGAGCATTTGACTGCAAAGAGTTGTACATATACAAACTACAGTAACTTATATAGTAATTGTAATGGAAAATGAAAACAAAATGTCATGCTAAAAGCAGGAATATCAGTCCCTCAGCAGACATACATACACTGGTAAAACAAACTCAAACTTACCATTACATATGAAAACAAAATATTGTTTTTATAATACGAAATGCATACAAAGATCCTGCTCAAAGGAAATGCATAAAAACAATTTTTTGAATCAAAGGAAGAAACAGTATGGTCAGGAGAAAGGGGAAAATGAATATAAATATTTTTACATCTAAGATGGCATGAATTAAAAACCATTGTAGAGTGACTTCCCTCATGGGCCAGTGGTTAAGAATCTGCCTTCCAAGGTTCAATCCCTAGTTGGGAAACTAAGATCCCATGTGCCATGGGGCAACTAAGCCCATGTGCCTCAACTACCGAGCCTGCACACCACAACTATAGAGCCCGTGCGCCACAACTAGAGAGAAGTCTGCACACCACAATGAAAGATCCTGCATGCCACAACTAAGACTCGATGCAGCCAATGAATGAATGAATGAATAAATAAATAAATATTTTTTAAAATCCTGGAAACCTACAGCATTAACTACAGAGGAGATGAGGATAAGTAATTTAGAAGCAAAAATACGAGAGCAACTAACTTCTTACAGTGAATAAGGTAAGTTTTCACTGAAGAGGTGACATTTATACATGGTCTTGAAGAATCAACATGCATTCACTAATGTACAAGAAAGAGTATGCCTGGTTGGCCCGGGTTCATTAAACCCCACACATTCCTAAGGAAGGCCTTCAACACTAGCCCTTGATGGGCATATGGGAGATGGCCTTCGAACTCTTGGAATATTATGCCTGATAAAAGCGTTTCTGTTTGCCTGAGGCCTTGGGCCATCTGTATTCAGTTTGACCTGTGAGGTCGGCTGGAGTCCAAGTAGGTGTTATCAGTTCTGTGGATGCTGCATCGCTATATGACTGAGTCTCCCAAAAAAAACCCAGACAAGGGCCTCCCTCGTGGCGTAGTGGTTAAGAATCCAACTGCCAATGCAGGGGACACGGGTTCGACCCCTGGTCTGGCACAATCCGACATGCCAGGGAGCAACTAAGCCCGTGTGCCACAACTACTGAGCCTGCGCGCCTAGAGCCCGTGCTCCGTAACGAGAGAAGCAACCGCAATGAAAAGCCCGCACACCGCAACGATGAATAGTCGCCACTCGCCACAACTAGAGAAAAGCCTACGCGCAGCAACGAAGACCCAACCAATGCAGCCAAAAATCAAATAAATAAGTAAATTTATTTTTAAAAAAACCCAGACACAGAGGTTCATGTGAGCTTCCCTGGTTGGCAATACTCCTCCTGCATATTGTCATACATTGTAACTGGGAGAATTAAGACTCTCCCTGTGCAACTCCACTGAAAGGAGACACCTGGATGCTTGCATCTGCTTTCTCCTGGATTTTACACCATGCACCTTTTCTCTTTGCTAATTTTAATCTGTATCCTTTCACTGCAATAAAATCAACCATGAGTATAAGCTTTTCTTAATTCTGTGAGTCCTTCCAGCAAATCACTGAACCTGAGGATGGTCTTGGGGACCCCCAACAAAACTAGGAAAGGAAGAAACAGCATGCAAACCAAGAAGAGCAGGTGCGAAGTTCACAAATGAAAAAAAAAGAATAGGAGTCTATAGATAGAAAATTATATGTATATATAACTATATGTATATATAATTATATATATGTAAAATATTCAGAAAGTTCTTAAGAAATTTGTAACATCTTAATGAAGGAATAACTCTGAAGGAATATCTCTGAAGAGACATTCTGTTCTGAGCAAGAAACATTCAATATATAAAAGTATCCATTATACTTTTATGTATAATTTGATGTAAGTCATACCAGGTTTTGTTTTTTGAACTCAATAAGCTGATTCTCAGATTCTTACAATTTCTACTTCTACCTGGCAAGCTGACATCACAGTTTACGACTTTTTCAAAAAATGTAGATGGCAAAAGGATACCTAAACATTGCAGAAGAAACACAACCCAAAGTACAGAAGAATAGAGGGATACATTTGAGAAAGACTCTTATTTGCCATAAAGGTTTTCAGAGAAGCTTGGAATTCAGAAATCTAAGGCATGAAAGAACCCCCAATGAGACACAGGAAAATTTAAGTCTGCAGACCATCAGCCAAACCCATTCCTATGCTGACTACTTACTTCTGTCAGATTACCCAGCAGCCAAGGTGTCTTACCACCAAAACAAAGAGTTGAAGCTTCTTTAAGGATCTTTCTGCTATTTACTTCTATATTTATAAATAAATTTTTAAATTATATAAATGTTTGTGTTGAAAATGTGAGTCATTTTCCATTCGAGTTTATGAGTAACAATGCCCTTGCAATTAGTGATCAGATGAGCGTGCTCCTGACTCAATCACTCAGTACTAGTTGTCACGTTGAGTTTTCATTACTATACAAAACTGAAACCCAAACTTCAGAGCCAAAGCTACCGACCAAGTTTTTTTTTTTAACTTTTATTTTTGGCTGTGTTGGGTCTTCGTTTCTGTGCGAGGGCTTTCTCTAGTTGCAGCGAGCGGGGGCCACTCTTCATCGCGGTGTGCGGGCCTCTCACTGTCACGGCCTCTCTTGTTGTGGAGCACAGGCTCCAGACGCGCAGGCTCAGTAGCTGTGGCTCACGGGCCTAGTTGCTCCGTGGCATTTGGGATCTTCCCAGACCAGGGCACGAACCCGTGTCCCCTGCATTGGCAGGCAGATTCTCAACCACTGCGCCGCCAGGGAAGCCCCTACTGACCAAGTTTTACGCATAACGTCCCTAGAACTGATTTCGTTACTTCAATATTCTGAGAGACCCACTCATACCTATTAGATTAATTTCTTTTAAGTGTCAATTTACTAAAATGTATAATCTTTGGGGGGAGTGCTTAAAGGCTAAAATAGACAAGTCTACAAACTAGTTTATCTCCACAGTGTTGCTAACTGGAATTTAGCCTCATTAAATTGGTGGACTTCCATTCAAGATGGATCACTAAGCAAATCTAAGACCACCTGACCCCCAACTCAAACACAGAAATGGCTAACATATGACAAATTAAAGGTCTAAAAATATATAACTGAGTCTACAACCAAGAAGTCAAAATTGGAAGTGCCAGAAACCAAAAGGGCACTCAAAGCCTAAGTGGTAAGGCAGTGATGCAAGTGGGCCACCGGGGTTATCGTTACCACCGTTGGGAATAGGAAGAACAAAGGTTAAAAGTTGAAACTGAACTCCCTCAATAAAGCCATAGGGCAGGCTTTAAGTACTCTAAAACCTAAAATCCTTGCCAGCCGTGGAGTCATCCACAAGAAGTCTGAACACAAACAAGCTTCCTGCATAGATACATAACCAAAGTGTGTACTATCTGCACAGTACATAGAAAGGCCAAGTCAAGAAACTAATAAGAAGCTTGTCTAGGAGTAGCTTCCAGGTTGGTGAACTTGGGGATATTCAGGAAGAGTGACATACTCAGTGAGCATGGAAGCTCCACACCTCTTCCCACATACCTTGCCCTATGCATCTCTTCCATCTGGCTGTTCCTGAGCTATATTCTTTTATAATAACTGGTAATCTATCCAATGCCGGATGACTTAGGGTTCATGTAGTGATGCAATCACCAGCCCTGAACCTTCGTGTCCTGGCACCAGTTTTTCTGAGATTTCAGAAACACTGAATGGAAAATTGGAAGTAAATCTATTATGAACCAGAAGGAACCCAAGGAAACCAGTCCATCATACTAGTCATCTTTCCCAAGGCTGAACTCAACGTTTCTCCTCTGTTCTCTATCCTAAGTTCAATTCTTATTTAAAATCTCCTTTTTAATCAACTCAGAACTCCAAACAAAATGTCCACGAAGCAGAAGTCATTATTTTTGCCTAACAGCTACTTGTTTTCCTGGGATTCCTCTTTAGATAAGTAAATTCACATATTCATTCAACAACAACAAAAAGAAGCTTGTCTGGACCCTTACAAACACAAAACCATCTCATTAGAACTCCTCCCAACCCAAGGCACAAGTGGAACTCCCACTGAAGATAAGCTCATAAATAAGACTACAATGCACATGAAGAAATTTCAGTACTATTACAGTCAACAAATACAATACACCAAGAAGTAGAAACCTAATCCACAGAAGACAAATCAGTCTGATAAAGACTTCAAATATGTGTAAAATTTTCACAAAGTGACAAATGGGATCTATGAAGATGGGTAGATCTGAAAAAGAATCAAGAAAATAAAATTACTGAATAAACTCACAACACAAGCTAAATAATAAGTGATAACTGTAAAAAAATTATCAAGGTAGAAGACAGATATGAAGAAATCACATAGAATTCAACAGAGATAAGGAGAGATAGAAACCACAAAAGATAAAAAGCAAGCTAAAGAACTGAATGAGGCTTTCTGGCTGTGACAACCTCCCCACAAGAACAAGCCTCTCACAAAGGATCTCCTTCATCCCTCTCCAGAAAAGAAGAAGAAACATAAGAAGAAGCACCTGGTGCAGAGCCCCAATTCCTATTTCATGGATGTGAAATGTTCAAGATGCTATAAAATCACCACTGTCTTTAGCAATGCACAAACACTTTTTGTGTTGGCTGCTCTACTATATTCTGCCAGCCTACAGGAGGAAAAAGCAAGGCTTACAGAAGGATACTCCTTCAGACAGAAGCAGCACTAAAATCACCCTGAATCAAGATGAATGGGAAACCATCCCAATAAATACATTTTGGATACTGAAAAAAAAAAGGGGGGGGGGACTGAATGAGAAACTCCAGCATGTGTCAAATAGAAGTTCTAAAAGTTCATGAAGGAACTGAAGTAGAGATGCTAAAGAGATAATAGTTGGAAATTTCAGAACTAAAGAAATGAACACTCAGATTGCAATCCAAGTCCTGAGCAGGGTAAATAAAAAATAAATGTGCGCACATAAGCATAGCAAAAATGAAGAACTTTGTTTTTTTTTTGGCCATCCATGTGGCTTGCAGGACCTCAGTTCCCTGACCAGGGATTGAACTCAGGCCATGGCAGTGAAAAGCCTAGAATCCTAACCCCTAGGCCACCAGGGAACTCCCAAAAAAAACCTCTTAATAACTACTAGTAATAGAAGAAAATCAGACTTACAGCTGACCTCATCAGTAAAAAAAAAAAAAAACTGTCAAAAGATAACAGGAATGTTTATCTTCAAAGCTGTTAGAGAAAATAACAGTCAACCAGCAATCTGTATCCTGATTAAGCTATTATTCAAGAATATAAGCAAATCAAATTATCAGACATATAACAGTACTTATTCATTGCTGTAAGAATAAAGCATTAGACTGAACCATATAAAACTGCCAGTATTTGACCACTTGTAACCTGCAAATATGGTAATTTTATACAGTTCAACCTGATACTTAAGAACATGGAAAAATACTTAGAAGATGCAAAAATTAATTAGCAAAGGCATCAATAAAACATATTGATATCTAAATGCATGGCTTAAAAGTAAACATATAAAAGAGAGATTAAAAATTAAATTAAAATAGAAAAATATAATAATCTGTTCTATTATAATTAAACTTCAGCTTTAAAAATCATTCTAATTACAATATGAAGGGAAATTTGAGATATGATTAAAATTATGTCAATTAAAATAAGGTAAAAATCTTGCCTTAACAAAATAAGCAAAGGCCTTGAAATTCAATCACACAAACTGGAGAGTCAAATTTCAGAAATTCCAGGCATCTCTATTAGTTGGCACCTTTTTTTCCAGTCTGATTCACATAAATTGGCTCAGGAGACACTGGGGACACAGGAACTCTCTGCCACCCCACAATCCTTGTCAGATGTTTTCCAGCCCAACTTTGCTCTACCTTGTACTTCTGCCCTTATCCCAGTAAGAATTTTAACCTGCCCATTTGAAAACAAAGGCTGTGTTGAGGACAGGAAACAATCAAATTATATCTATATTTGCATTAGTACAAGGTTTTACTGTAAGTTCAGGTAGTATTTACTGGGAAATTTATATTTATTAGTTCATTCAGTCCTCCTAACAGCTTTGTAAAGTAGGTTCAATTACTATCCTCACTTCAAAGGTGAAAAAATTGAGGTTCAGAGAGATTAGATAATGTTCTCAAGCTATGTGACAATGTAAATGGAGGGGAAAGGAGACCAAGGTCTGAAACCTAAATGTCTGAACCTACAGCCAATGCTTTTTTTTTTTTTTTTAACATCTTTATTGGGGTATAATTGCTTTACAATGGTGTTTTAGTTTCTGCTTTACAACAAAGTGAATCAGTTATACATATGTTCCCATATGTCTTCCCTCTTGCGTCTCCCTCCCTCCCACTCTCCCTATTCCACCCCTCCAGGCTGCCACAAAGCACCGAGCTAACATCCCTGTGCCATGCGGCTGCTTCCCACTAGCTATCTACCTTACTACGTTTGTTAGTGTGTATATGTCCATGACTCTCTCTCGCCCTGTCAAAGCTCACCCTTCCCCCTCCCCATATCCTCAAGTCCGTTCTCCAGTAGGTCTGCGTCTTTATTCCTGTCTTACCCCTAGGTTCTTCATGATATTTTTCTTCCCTTAAATTCCATATATATGTGTTAGCATACGGTATTTGTCTTTTTCTTTCTGACTTACTTCACTCTGTATGACAGACTCTAGGTCTATCCATCTCATTACAAATAGCTCAATTTCATTTCTTTTTAAGGCTGAGTAATATTCCATTGTATATATGTGCCACATCTTCTTTATCCATTCATCTGATGATGGGCACTTAGGTTGTTTCCATCTCCGGGCTATTGTAAATAGAGCTGCAATGAACATTTTGGTACATGACTCTTTTTGAATTTTGGTTTTCTCAGGGTATATGCCCAGTAGTGGGATTGCTGGGTCATATGGTAATTCTATTTGTAGTTTTTTAAGGAACCTCCATACTGTTCTCCATAGTGGCTGAACCAATTCACATTCCCACCAGCAGTGCAAGAGTGTTCCCTTTTCTCCACACCCTCTCCAGCATTTATTGTTTCTAGATTTTTTGATGATGGCCATTCTGACTGGTATGAGATGATATCTCATGGTAGTTTTGATTTGCATTTCTCTAATGATTAATGATGTTGAGCATTCTTTCATGTGTTTGTTGGCATTCTGTATATCATCTTTGGAGAAATGTCTATTTAGGTCTTCTGCCCATTTTTGGATTGGGTTGTTTGTTTTTTTGTTATTGAGCTGCATGAGCTGCTTGTAAATTTTGGAGATTAATCCTTTTTCAGTTGCTTCATTTGCAAATATTTTCTCCCATTCTGAGGGTTGTCTTTTGGTCTTGTTTATGGTTTCCTTTGCTGTGCAAAAGCTCTGAAGTTTCATTAGGTCCCATTTGTTTATTTTTGTTTTTATTACAGCCAATGCTCTTAAAACCTATGCTAAACTAGCCCTCTAATTAAAAGACTGGTCTATTAGTAACAAAACAAGAGACCAAACTAAGGCAATCATAAGAGAAACGTAGATGATAAATTAGAGGCAGAACTGATTTACTTAATGAATGAATATGTGAAGATGGAGAGGTAACAGTTACAGCAAGGGAAGAAATTTGAAATTCTAGATGATTTGCAAGTTTCTGGCATGGGTAATTCATGGATAATTACACAATTACTCAAAATGAGGGAAAAGTAATTTTAGCCAGAACGTAATGAATAAGTTTCGGACAGACTGTTTAGCATAGTTCTAGAACTGAAAAGTGTGAACCACCAGCATATAAGTATTTCAAATCTGAAGTGCAGTTATGATTAGTGAAGGGAGAACAGGATCAAGGACAATACCTCTTTGTACACCAATATTTATGGGTTAAGCAAAAGAAAACGAGGTCTCAGATTTGGGAGACAAATTCCAAACATTTTCAACTGCAAATCACAATAAGTACATTTTACATGAAACACATACATGTAGCTGAAATAAATGAGAATCAAACAAGGGTCAACTACTTTTTCCATTAACCACTCATGATCCTGTCATGCCTGTAGCAATTTACTTTTAGAATCACACACTATTCTTAAATATCAGCTGACTCTTGGCATAACCTAACAATCTTTTTATTCAGCCCTAGTTTTCTTTCCCATACCATGGAGTAGTTAGTTCAAATCTTCAATCATCAATTCCCCTCCTTTCCCTTCTAAAGTAATTATGAATGAAAAAATACAGACATGTTTTTCAGGTGGAGAAGGGAGTGGGAGGGAATTTACACCTATGGCCTCTAATTACCTAAGTGGGAGGCCAGATCAAGTGATGAGGGTGAGTCTTGTGAGTTGACTGTTGAAAGTCTGAATTGAATAATTCAGGGAACAGGAAAAAGAGGCTGGAGAGAATAAGATTAGTGGGTAGTGTCAAGAGCCCCAAGTTTGAAAGGTATAACCATTCCCAATGCTAATTCCTCCCTTCACCTTGCACCTATCTCTCATTCATCTCTATTCCTTCCCTGTGTGCACACAATAGTAGGCACCTAGGAAGAAGTACATATTTGCTAAGGAGGAAGGCAAAAAATAACTAGATTCTGAAGCAACAAGTCACCGACCTTTTCTACAGAAATTTTATAACAGTGGAGGTAGCAGCACAAAGATTTGTATATGAATACGGGGGAGCTAGAAATATGGAATGTTAAATATGTTGCCCATTCTTACAAAACAAGGTGTCAATAAAGAGAGGGAAAAGAATGGAGAGGCAAAATAAAGTAGTATACTGCTTTATACAGGAAAAAATTGGAGATATAATACAGAAAATAAATTAATTTATAATCAAATTGGCTTAACCCTACAAACTAATACCATACAGAATGTGTATTTAAATTATTAGTAGTACGTATCCAGTAAGTCTGCACAAGTCAGTTTTACCACTGTGGTGATCAGTTTGTAATGTATAAAATATCGAATCACTGTCGTACACCTGAAATTAATATAATACTGTAAATCAATTATGCAAAACACTGAACACCTGTCATGTACAAAAGAATATTTATAACACATGCAGGCTGCGCACAATAAAACAAAAACTGGAAAAGCCAAAAAAAAATTGTTTTTACCACTAAATATAGAACTGGCTTAAGCTGAAGTCATAGTTATATATGGTCACTTATGTGCACAAATGATCATATAAGACCTAACACTGATTATCAAACAAACAAAATATATTTAGGAAATACAGTAATTAAGGATGGATGTTATCATAAAGCTTCTTGGTATTCTTTAAGCTTCCTCTTTTTTTTTTTTTTTGCGGTACATGGGCCTCTCACTGTTGTGGCCTCTCCCGTTACCGAGCACAGGCTCCGGACGTGCAGGCTCAGCGGCCATGGCTCACGGGCCCAGCTGCTCCGTGACATGTGGGATCTTCCCGGACCGGGTCACGAACCCGTGTCCCCTGCATTGGCAGGTGGACTCTCAACCACTGCGCCACCAGGGAAGCCCAAGCTTCCTAATTCTTAAAGATAGATCTTTAAATTAAAATTCAAAAACCTAACATACTCAGAAAATTATGAGTAAATTCATTACCAAATATAGCAATCTAATTCCAGTACTCAGCACTGTTTGAAATAAGGTTGCCGAAGTTTTTTCAATATTAACAGAAACTTGTGTAAAAAATAACATACTTTTAAATTGGTAATGTGGGCAAGTTAGAGCCTGCTAGCTACGAAAAAGCACAGTTTAAAAAATAATAAACAGTTCAGCCAATAACTTATTAAGAATGATTTTTGGGTTTCCCTGGTGGCGCAGTGGTTGGGAGTCCGCCTGCCGATGCAGGGGACACAGGTTCGTGCCCCGGTCCGGGAAGATCCCACATGCCGCGGAGCGGCTGGGCCCGTGAGCCATGGCCGCTGAGCCTGGGCGTCCGGAGCCTGTGCTCTGCAACGGGAGAGGCCACAACAGTGAGAGGCCCGCGTACGGTGCAAAAAAAAAAAGAATGATTTTTATACTTCTAAAGGAAAAGAAGAAAGAAAGAGAAAGCTATAGAGATAGTATTTGTACTGCAAAGCATAAAATATAAACCACCTGGTCCTTTACAGAAAAAGTACTGAACATCTAGTTTGAATGAATGATCTTTCACTAACTCACGAACTTCTAGATAGTTCTGAATTCAAGTATTCAAATCCCAAACTACAGGAATTCTGAGTCTTCTTTGTGGATACAGCTCACAGAAGAGAGGGCTTCAATCTGTGTATACATACATGTGCTTACTTGCATGCACCTAGGTTTTCTTTACTCTCTTTTCATGGGGGAAGGAAGCATGGAACTGAAAAGTCCTAGTGGAACCTGGAGCCTTCACTATGAAGAGCCAGGATTCCATGGCTGCCTGGTTCACCACATCTACTTATTCATTGCCTCCTTTAGGAGGCCATCTGAATTTTGCACTGATAGGCTCAATCAGTCAGTCAGTCCCTGGATCCTCACTGAGGACTGTTCCAACCCCAGCTGTACAAGCTGAGCAGGGAAACAGTAAGGCTCTGCTACTCCTGGAATAAGGTAATTAATTTGAAAATATATTCATTAAAGGGCAGCTGAAACAAAGTTTATCATGTCTTTCATGGTCTACTAGTTCACCACTGACCAATAAAAGCATCCCCCACAAAACTGACCCTGTAAAGGGAGCCATACTCATGAATAGGCAAAGAATAAGTATATTCCATTTGAGGAGGTTCAGTAACTTGAGGGAGACCAAGGTGAACAATCAGAACCAGCTGACTGGCTCCTACTGAGGCAGAACTAGTGGAAGAAACAAAAGAGAACTTGACTAGAAAAAAAAAAGCTTACTCAAGAGAAATGCAATTAGAATATACATTGCAAGCACAAAAAAAAGAGCTCTGCTAAAATTAAATAAACGTGATTTTCATTTATAAAAACAGAAGACCTGAAAGAAAAAAAAAGGTAACTTCTAAGAAGCAAATTAATCAAATTAAGAAACATACCTAAAACAAAAGAAAGGTTTAAAGAGAAAAGGATAAACAAATAAATATCAGCAAATGCGGGTGGGTGGAAGAAGGTAGAACCAAAAAAAAGAGGAAAAACAGTATAGCATTAGATAAGTCTAATTTGACCTCAAAAAGCATTAAATAGAACAAGGAAGAATTTTATTTAACAGTGAAGTATACAATCCATAAACTGTCATAAACTTTTATGCAACAAACAAGATGGCAGCCACAAACAAAAAGTAAAAATATGTGAATATACACAAACCTAATGGTAAAACATAAAATTTAGTGGCTCTCGAACTCATATTTCCTTATCCAAATTCTGAAATCCAGAAAATTTTGATGAAAGTTTAGTTTCAAAACACATTTAGGGAAAAAGACCTGACCTGAACTGGCATGAAACTATATTGTTATGTCCCTACTAAGTGTAAATACTGCTGCAAAATATTAAGGTATTTCATTACAAAGATACTACCACAGACCCTGCTGAAAGGTTAAGTACCATCTTTCCTCTCTAAAATATGAAAATTTATGTATCCCAAAAGGTACTTGACACAAAGCTGAATCCATGAATGGAATCTTTTAACATAAAAATAATAAAGTATTTTTGTTTTCCTATGTCCATAAAACTTTAATCATGTGACCTGGCCATGATAAAAAAAAAAAGTAAAAGGTTTTACTGACTATATATATGGACATAATCCAATAACTCTAAAAATAAATAAATAAATAAAAATATGACCTCCCCACCCCACAAAAGAACTGAAATGATTCCTAAATAAGAAATGATATTCTGGCTCAAACAGGAAATTTTTAAGTGAAAAAAATTTTAAACTACCAAAATGGAAAATATTTTATAACTTTATTTTATAACAAATTATCACTCAGCAAAATACAAAGGGAGGAAAATATTTAGCCTTTGTGCCTTTTCTTGTAACAATTAATGAACATGAACTTATTTTTTAAAGATACACATAGTTAGTTAAACTACTGAAGTCAAAGAAATTTTTGAAAGAAGAAAAAAGTGACTCCTCATGTACAAGGGAATGACAATAAGATTAACAGTAGACTTCGCAGAAACAACAGAGGCCAGAAAGCAATGGGATGACATATTTCAAAGTGGTAAAAGAAAAAATTACCAACCAAGAATTCTATATTCATCAAAACTAACCTACAAAAATGAAAATGAAATAAAGAAATCCTCATATAATCATGGGTTGAGAGAATTCATTTCAAGTTGACCTGCCTTAAAAGAAGATCCTCAGGTTGAAAGAAAGTGTCCTCAGACAGTAACTCAAATGCCTATAGAAATAAACAGCACAGGTAAGGTTAACTATGTTGGTAAATGTATTAAAGAATATAAATTTATTTGTTCTCTTCCCTTAACTGATTTTTTTTAAGTTGCATAAAACAATAATAGCACAAAGGAGGAGAGAGGAAATGGAGTCACACTGGCTAGCACCAGGACATAACACCAAACCATAACCCAAACCCCCAAAGAAATTAGAGTACCAAAAATGTTAATATATACAGGTTAATAGGAAAGACCATGTATTTTTTTTCTTCTCTTCTTTAAAAACCATAAAAGTGTATAAACTGACTATAATAGTATTGCTGGGTTTATAGCATATAAATGGAACATATGTAACAACAGTAGCACAAAGGAAGGAAAAGGTAAAGCAGCCATACTGGAGAAAGTTTCTATATTTTACTGAAATCAAGTTAGTAGTAATCTAAAGTAGACTGTGATAAACTAAGAGACATACTGGAATCTCTAGAGCAATCACTAACAAAGGAATTAAAATGGAACACTATGAAGTATCTGTGTAATATAAAAGAAAGCAAATAAGAGAGAACCAAGGAACAAAAAAATACATTACATAGAAAATAGCAAAACAACTAACACAGATTTGATCACATAAATAATGATAGTAAATGAGAATGAATTAAGCACTCCAATCAAAAGGTAAGAATGTCACACTAGATACCAAAAAAAAAAAAAGATTAAATATATGCTGCTTACAAGAGACACACTTTAGAGATCAAAGACATAAATAGGATGAAAGAAAAAAAGATGCAAAAAACATGTCATGGAAACTGTTACTATGCAAGAGCTGGAGTAGCTATACTAATATCAGATAAAATATTTTTCAAGAAAAAAGTTACTAGACACAAACTGAACATTTTATAATTATAAAAATGTCAATTTAAGGAAGATATAATTATAACCGTATGTGCACCTAACAAGACTGCTTCAAATATGTAAGAAAAACCTAGTAGAACTGAAGGGAGATGGACAAAACGAAGCATGAAGGTGAACAAATGAGCGGGGGAAAAAAACACATAGGCCCACTACCTGTGAAACATTATCAAGTGGTTTAATATATGTGTAACTGGAATTCCAGAGAGGATATAAAAAAAGATCAGAAAATATTTTTAAGAGAAAATGGCCAAATTTTCTCCAACTTTAACAAAAATAACCCAAAATTTAATAATCTCTGAGGATTATACCTCTAAATAAAACCATGCCAGGAATTCCCCAGCAGTCCAGTGGTTAAGACTCGGCGCTTCCAATGCAGGGGGTGTGGGTTTGAACCCTGTTCAGGGAACTTAGATCCCACATGCAGCATGGTGTGGCCAAAAACAAAACAAAACAAACAAAGAACAATCCCCACCAAAGCACATTATAAAATCAATTGCTAAAAACTAATAATAAAGAGTAAACCCTAACAGCAGAGTAGGGGAAAAGACACATTACATACAAAGGAACAAAGATAACGATGACAGCACACCTTTCATTAGAAACTACAGAAGCCAGAAGTTGTTAATGGAATGCCATCTTTAAAGCAGTGAAAGCAAAGAAAACAGACACATGAATAAACAAACCAACTGAAATTACAAACTACAGGGGGGAAAACAAACAGCAGAGATTACAGACATAGAATTAGTATATAAATATAAAATGAATGTTTAATGTAATAAAAACAGAATACCATTAATTATGACCACGGGAAAACGATACAAAAATAGATTGAAAAAAAACCCCCCAGAAATTAAGAAACAAAAACAACTAAGTAATACATTTAAAAGCATTAAAATGAATGGAGACCATGACAAAGATAAAAGTATAATGAAACTTTTCAGTACACTTTTGAATGGGATTTAAAAAAAAAGAACAAGAGAGTAAATAATACAATACATTCTGGAATAAAAACATACGTTTTTAATATTAGTGTAGAATACTGACAAAATTTAATCTTGTATTTAGTTACCAAAAACAAACAAGAAAAAAACTTCCAATTCAGACTGTACTGATTTGTACAGTCCACATCTTGATTATGACCCAATAAAAATGTTTACAAAGTAAAAATAAATGAAATGGTCACATACACAAGACCCAAAAGAAAAATGGATTCCAGTTGGAAATACAAACTAAAATTACAAGCTCTCCAGAAAACAGTGTAGCAGAAACAGCTAATACTCAAAGACATTAAATCTATCCTATCTTTCAACCTAAATGTCTATCAACAGATGAATGGATAAAGAAGATGTAGTATATATATACAATGGAATATTATTCAGCCATAAATAATGAAATAATGCCTTTTGCAGCAACAGAGATGGACCTAGAGATTATATTAAGTGAAGTGAGACAAAAACAAATATCATATCACTTATATGTGGAATCTAAAACAATGATACAAACTTATTTACAAAACAGAAATAGACTCACAGACATAGAAAACAAACTTATGGTTACCAAAGGGGATGGGGGGGGGTAAATTAGGAGTTTGGGATTAACATATTAACATTACTATATATAAAACAGATAAATAATGGGAATTCTCTGGTAGCCTAGTGGTTAGAATTCTGGGCTTTCATTGCCATGGCCCAGGTTCAATCCCTGATCAGGGAACTGAGATCCTGCAAGCCACACACCATTTTTTAAATTTCCAAATCAAGATGGTTTTACAGAAGAGTAATGTTTAAATAACAGACCAGCATTCCATTATTATTTAAGCTAATCTAGAAAAAGTGAAAAAAGGAAAAATCCCAATTCATTTTATAAAGTCCAACATTACTTTAACATTAAAAGTTGGCAAAAACAATGCAAAAGAAGAAAATGGCAGACTATTCTAACATATTGATTAAAATATTGAATAAAATATAAGTTGATCATAATATTCTTCTGACAGATTACCAGACAGATTACTAAACTTCATATAGGAATTCAAGGATTATTCGACGGCAAAGATATTAACAAAATAATCATATTAAAACAACTAAAGGAGAAAAACATACGGTTATATAAGTAGATGCTAAAGTGGCATATGATAAAATTCAGATAATAAAAACTCTAAGGAATTAGAAGCAAACAACTTACATATTAAAAGAATCATTTCCCCCAAACCATCAAATAGCATTCAAAAATAGCAAAACATTAAAAAAACTTTTCAAGTCAGAAACTAACAAGCACGACTCATCAAAAAGGCAATACAACAGAATAATGCCCCAAACTCTGGAACCAGACTAATTAGGATTAAATTCCAAGCCCATCCCCTTCTGCACTGTGTGACTTTGGGTTACCTTGTTAACCTTGGAGTCTAGGTTTCCCATTTGTAAAATAATGATCATAATAGTACCTATCTCAAGGGGTGTTGGAAGAGCACATGGATTAATAAATGTAAACTCCAACACACAGTAAGTACTCAGAAAATGGTAGCTATTATTATTAGTTACAATTTGTCTCAAAGATTTTACAGCATCACTGTGTAACAGAACTTTCTATAATAATGGAAATGTGCTATATCTGCACTGTCCAGTGCAGCAGCCAGTATAACAAGTGGCCACTGAGCACTTCAAAAGGTGCTCAGCGTAACTAACAAAATAGTTTTAATTTAATTTTAGTTAGCTAAACTTTAAATAACCACAAGTAACTAATGGCAACGGTATAGGACAATTCAGACCTAGAAAATATACCTGAGATATGACTTATTTTTTTTTTAAAGAATAAAACTTTTTCAATTTTTGAGAAAATAAAATTAAAAAAAAAAAATTGACAGCTAGCCAACTTCCACTAACGGAAGAATGAAAAGTGAATCCTCAGTACTTCCCTGGTGGCACAGTGGTTAAGAATCCGCCTGCCAATGCAAGGGACACGGGTTCGATCCCTGGTCCAGGAAGATCTCACATGCTGTGGAGCAACTAAGTCTGTGCGCCGTAATTACTGAGCCTGCGCTCTAGAGCCCGTGTGCCACAACTACTGAAACCCACACGCCTAGAGCCTGTGCTCTGCAACAAGAGAAGCCACCACAATGAAAAGCGCACACACCACAACGAAGAGTACTCCTCTTGCCGTAACTAGAGAAAGCCCGTGCACAGCGACAAAGACCCAATGCAGCCAAAAAAAAAAAAAGAGCGAGCTTCCCTAGTGGCGCAGTGGTTGAAAGTCCGCCTGCTGGTGCAGGGGACGTGGGTTCGTGCCCCGGTCCGGGAAGATCCCACATGCCGCGGAGCGGCTGGGGCCGTGAGCCATGGCCGCTGAGCCTGCGTGTCCGGAGCCTGTGCTCCGCAACGGGAGAGGCCACAGCAGTGAGAGGCCCGCGTACCACAAAAAAAAAAAAAAAAAAAAAGCGAATCCTCGCCTAAAAACCTGACAAAACTGTCACACATGTCACACACAAACAAAGAACCCACCTATTTCAAAGCATGGGGAAACAACGATTATGAGACAAAATGCAGTGTTTATTCTACAAAAAACTGCTAGAGTTTCTGGTAAAAACAGTGGAAGGCACTGGCTTTCTTGCCTGAGGATGATCCTAAAAACAGCAGCTTTGTTCCCATACCATATACAAAAATAAACTCAAAATGCATTAAAGACCTAAGTGTAAGACCAGACACAATAAAACTAAAACAAAACACAGAACACTCTTTAACATAAGTGGTAGCAATATTTTTTGGATCTGTCTCCTAAGGCAAAGGAAACAAAACCAAAAATAAACAAATGGGACCTAATTAAACTTAAAAGCTTTTGCCCAGCAAAGGAAACCACCAACAGAACAAAAAGACAACCTACTGAATGGGAGAAAATATTTGTAAATGATATGACCGATAAGGGGTTAATATCCAAAATATATACACAGCTCATGTAACTCAATATCAAAGGAAAAAAAACCCAATTTAAAAAATTGGCAGAAGACCTGAATAGACATTTTTCCAAACAAGATATACAGATGGCTGACAGGCACATGAAAAGATGCTCAACATCACTAATCATGAGAGAAATGCATATCAAAACCACGATGAGGTATCACCTCACATCTGTCAGAATGGCTATTATCAAAAGGACCACAACAAATGTTGGTGAGAATGTGGAGAAGAGGAAACCCTCCTACACTGTTAGTGGGAATGTAAATTGCTGCAGCCACTTTGGAAAACAGTATGGAAGTTCCTCAAAAAACTAAAAATAGAACTACTATATGACCCAGCAATTCTACTCCTGGGAATATATCTGAAGAAAATGAAAACACTAATTTGAAAAGATACATGCACTCCAATGTTCATGGCAGCATTATTTACAATGGCCAGGATATGGAAGCAACCTAAGTGTCCATCAATGGATGAACAGATAAAGAAGAACTGGAATATATATGTGTATATACATACACACACACACACACACACACACACACACACACACACATATCACAATGGAATACTATTCAGCCATTAAAAGAAAAAAGAATGAAATCCTGCCATTTACAACAACATGGATGGACCTGGAATGTATTGTGCTTAGTGAAATAAGTCAAACAGAAAAAGACAAATACTGTATGTTATCACTTAACATGCTGAATCTAAAAAATAAAACAATGAATGGATATAACAAAACAGAAACAGACTCAGTATGGAAAACATATCAGTAGGGAGAGTGAAGGAGGCGGGGCAAGATAAACGTAGGTGATTAGGAGGCACAAACTACTATGTATATAATAAATAAGCTACAAGAAGATATTGTACAGCACAGAGAAAACAGCCAATATTTTATAACAACATTTTTGGTTTTTTCTTCTTTGTATTTTTTATATAATAACTTTGAATGGAGTACAACCTATAAAAATATTTATTCACTGTTGTACACCTGAAACTAATGTAACACTGTAAATCAACTATACTTCAATTTAAAAAAAACAAAGCAAAATAGCAGCTTTGCTGCCCCATGAAGCAGGATCAATTAGGTTAGGAGGGCAAATGTGAGCAGAACATTTGCCAGCTAAAAGTGGGTATCCAAGTTAGGAAAGAATATCTTCCCTATACTGTGGCAGCAGCCCATTCAGAAAATTAATATAAGACACTTAAAATGAGAGAGTCACAGAAGAACTAAGACAAACTCTCCACACATAGCTGTCTAACTAAAAGGGACACCCAAGAAAGCCCAGCAAAAATGAAAGGCCAAGTGAGACTAAAAACTGGCTGCAACTTTTAGTGTGTTTCCTAAACTAAACAGAGATGGATCATCAGTGGTGTGAGGCTGATAGGCTCAAGGTATCTGACTACAACTTCCACCCAAACCACTGGCTGAACACCAAGCTATGCAGATACAGAAGCGAACCCTAGCAAGCCAGGCTAAACGATTAAAGTAAAAATACTGAAAAGAGACATCAGTGGCTGTAAGCTGTACAGACTCCATACTTTAAGCAAGTTACTAAAAAATACCAACAACCCACAGAAAAATAAAGCAGAATTCATAGTTGCTACAATATAATATAATCTAGTTGACAAAACATACAAAGAAACAGAAAAGTGTGACTGAACCTGATGGTGGGGGGGTTGGGGTGGGGAATCAGTCAACTAATCAACTTAGTCCAGACACTGGAGTTAGAAGACAAAGATTTCAAAGCAGCTAAGCATAAAGGTACTGAGTAAAATACAATGGCAGTACTCAACATACAGGAAGTCTCAAGAGAGAACTAGGAACTATAATAACAATCCATAAGATGAAAAGTACAACATCCAAAATAAAAATTTCATCATACAGCTATGCTCAATAGTAGACCTGAGCGACTTCCCTGGTGGTCCGATGGCTAAGATTCCGCACTCCCAATGCAGGGAGCCCGGGTTCAATCCCTGGTCAAGAAACTAGGTCCCACGTGCATGCCTCAACTAAGAGTTTGCATGCCGCAACTAAAGATCCTGCACGTGGCAACAAAGATCCCACGTGCCACAACTAAGACCCAGCACAGCGAAATAAATATATTTTTTAAAAACTGTTAGAAAAATTACAGACTTGAGTGAGCCTGTAGATAGATGAAAGTATCTAATCCTTAAAAGAGGGAAAAGACCAAAAAAAAAGGAAACGGCTTCTCAGAGACCAGGGAGACAAGATCAAGAATCCCAACATAAATGTAGTGGAAGTCCCAGGAGATGAGAGTAAGGAGTAGGAAAAACGGTTGAGGAAATAATGGGCCAAAAACATCCCAAACTTGATGAAATACATTAATCTGCAGAGTCAAAAGGTGGAAGAACTCTCAAACATAATAAAAAAGAGAATCAAACCTTGATTTATCATACTCAAACTGCTGAAAGGCAAAGATTTTCAAAGAAAATCTTGAAAGCAGCAAGAGAAAAACAATTCATCACACACAGAGAAACAATACTGACATCTGACTTTTCATCAGAAACAATGGAGACCAGAAAGCAATGAAATGACATATTTAAAGTAACTGAAAGACTGTAAAACCAAGAATTCAATATAAATCAAAAATATTCTTCAATAAGAAAGCAAAATAAAGAAATCCTCAAACAAAAATTAATAGAATGTCGCTAGCATATGTGTACAACAAAAAATACTAAATGAAGCCCATTCAGGCTGAAAAGAACTGAAATCAGACTATAACCTGAATCAGCAGGATGGAAATGAGGAGCATTAGAAATGGTAAACATGGAAAACACAAAGACTATTTTTTCCTCTTAATTTCTTTAAAAAAAAAAAAAGCCCATAAGATTGTTTAAAGCAATAATCAGAACAATGCACTGATAGTTTTTAAACATACAAACGAAATAATATGACAATAGTTACAAAGAAGAGGAATGGATCTATAGCAAAGTTGCTATGTTTTAACAAAATTAATACAGTATTACCTTGAAGTGGCATGTAATAAATTAGACATATAATTGCTAGAGCTAAAACAAAAACAAAGTAGAAACAAAATGAGAGAAAAATTTATAGAATGTTGAAAATACTGGTGAACACAAAAGATTCAGTAAAAGGAACCAAAAACTGACATGACAAAGATGGAAAACAAACAACCTAAATCCAACCATATCATTACTTACATTAAATATAAATGGACTAAGCACTCCAATAAAAAGGCAGAGATTAGACTGGGTAAAACACAACTATGTGGCATCTTAAACATTCAAACCCAGAGACACAACAGGATGAAAGGGAAAAAAAGGAAAAAGATATACCATGAAGATAATAACTGTAAGAGAGGTGGAGTGGTTATATTAGCATCAGGAAAAAGACTCTCAGATAAAACGTATTACTCAACTCAAAGATAAACATTTTATATGCTAAAGGACCAATACATCAGAAATATCTAACAATTATATGTGTATATGCACCTAAAAAATACATGAAGCAAAACTGATAGAATGCGGGAATTCCCTGGTAGTCCAGTGGTTAGGGCTCTGAGCTTCCAGTGCAGGAAGCACAGGTTTGATCTCCGGTTGGGGAACTAACATCCCACATGCCGCACAGCTGCAGCTAAAAAAAACCAAACCAAAAAAACCTAACAGAATAAAAGGAGAAATGGACAATTCAACAATGTCAGATGGAGACTGCAATACTCATTTCTCAGAAACTGATAAAAGCAACTATCTTAGTGAAATATAAAAGCCTTGAACAACACTGTAACCAACTTGATGTAACTGATCAACACAAACACTCCACACAAAGACAGTACAATACAAATTCTACTAAAGCACAAATCAAACATTCTCAAGGACAGATCATGTATTAGTGCAAAGATGGGCACTAATACTAAGGCCCATGGGCCAAATCAAGCCCAGTCTGTTTCTGTATGGCCCACAAGCTAAGCAGTAGTTTACATTTTTCAAAGAGTTCTGAGAGGCTTTTTACCTCCTGACATCAAATACCTGGTATCTTTTCTAACACCACTTCTCCAACTCTCTGACACCAACTGGGTGTCTAACAATTCAATTCAGTTCCAACCTTAACTACCTGCAGGTAGCATTAAACTCCACAAAAGAAGGGCCGTCTCACAAGACTGCCCCTACCACAGATGCCAGTCACAAGTCCTAGGTTGACACCAGTACTTCTGACCAACCAGTGATGAAATTCAAAGAGTTTCCACAATCCCCTCTTCAGGTTCAATTACATACAAAACGACTCAGAACAGCAAAGTGCTTAACTTACTATTACTGATTTATTATAAAGGATACAACTCAAAAACAGATAGAAAACATTCATAAGGGCTTCCCTGGTGGCGCAGTGGTTGAGAGTCCGCCTGCCGATGCAGGGGACACAGGTTCGTGCCCCGGTCCGGGAAGATCCCACATGCCGCGGAGCGGCTGGGCCCGTGAGCCATGGCCGCTGAGCCTGCGCATCCAGAGCCTGTGCTCTGCAACAGGAGAGGCCACAGCAGTGAGAGGCCCGCGTACCGCAAAAAAAAAAAAAGACATTCATAAGATAACGAATAGGGAGGAATGAGCACAGAGCTTCCTCTCCAACCCCTGGATGTCTGCACCAGCCCAAAGCTCTCCAAACCCCATTGTTTAGTTTTTATGTAGGTTCCATTACATCAGCATGACTGACTAAATCACTGCCGGTTTGTGACTGATCTCTATCTCCAGACTCTCTGCCCTCCCTAGAGGTCCAGGAATTTCAGCCCCACTCTCTAATCACACGGTTGGTTTCTCCTAGCAGCACTCATCCTGAAGCTATCTAGTAGGCCTACTTAGTTGTTTTCTTACCATAAGTTCAGGTATGGTTAAAAGGGATCTTTTATAAGTAATGAAAGAAGCACCTATCATCCCTATCACTCCGTCTTAAGTTCTGTGTCTGGAACGAGGATCAAAGCCCAAACATATTTTTTTTTTTCTTTGGCCACACAGCTTGTGGGATCTTAGATCCCCATCTAGGGATTGAACCCATGCCCTCGGCAGTGAAAGTGCCGAGTCCTAACCACTGGATAACCAGAGAATTCCTACCAAACACATAATTCAAATTATCTGGGGGGAAGAGGAAGTAGGCCACAACAGAGACCTTGTGTGGTATACAAAGCCTGAAATACATATTATCTGGCCCTTTAAAGAAATACTTTGCCAACCGCTGTGCTGGTTAATAAGACAAATCTCAATAATTTGAAAGGGTCTGAAATCATTCATAGTATGTCCTCTTACCACAGTTAAATTTAATTAGAAAGTAACAACAGAAAGAAATCTGGAGAGCCAAAATTTTTGAAAGCTTAACAACCAAATTCTAAATAACTCACGGGTAAAAGAAATCACAAGGACTATTAGAAAATATACTGAATTGAATAAAACTTAAAATTAATATGTATAAATTCACAGGATGCAGTTAAAGCACTACTTAAGAGTCCAACAGAAATTCTGGCAAATGTTCTATATCTGCAATGTCCAATGGGGTAGCCACTAGACACATGAGCTTAGTGAACACCTGAAATGTGACTAGAATGACTGAGGAACTCAATCTACTATTTTATTTAAATTTTAATATTAATAGTTACACATGGGTGCTAGCTAACACATTTGATGGCACAGGCTTAGAGAAAAATTTTTTTCATTCATTCATTCATTTATTTATGTATGGCTGCATTGGGTCTTTGTTGCTGCGTGCGGGTTTTCTCTAGTTGCGGCAAGTAGGGGTGACTCTTCATTGCAGTGCACGGGCTTCTCATTGCAGTGGCTTCTCTTGTGGAGCATGGGCTCTAGGTGCATGGGATTCAGGAGTTGTGGCTCGCGGGCTGTAGAGCGCAGTCTTAGTAGTTATGGCACATGGGCTTAGTTGCTCCACGGCATGTGAGATCTTCCCGGACCAGGGATCGAACCCATGTCCCCTGCACTGGCAGGAGGATTCTTAACCACTGACCACCAGGGGAAGTCCCGAGAGAAATTTATAGCTTTACAAATATACTAGAGGACTTCCCTGGTGGCAAAGTGGTTAAGAATATGCCTGCCAATGCAGAGGACAGGGTTTCAATCTCTGGTCTGGGCAGATCCCACATGCTGTGGAGCAACTAAGCCCATGTGCCATAACTACTAAGACTGCGCTCTACAGCCCGCGAGCCACAACCACTGAAGCCCGCGTGCCCTAGAGCTGGAGTGCTGCAACTACTGAGCCTATGTGCTGCAACTACTGAAGCCCACGCACGTAGAGCCCGTGCTCCACAACAAGAGAAGCCACCACAGTGAGAAGCCTGCACACCACAATGAAGACTAGATCCCACTCACTGCAACTAAAGCCCACACGTAACAACGAAGACCTGACACAACCAAAAAAAAAACTAGAAAGGCAAAGTAATTTTTAACCAATAATCTGAACATGTATATCAGATTCTGCAAATCAACCCAAATTAAATAGACTGAAATAAAGATCAGAGTACCCATCAGTGGAGGGAAGGAGGATAAAACCGAAAGATGATTCTTTGAAAAGATCAACAAAATTGATAATTAGCTAAATGGTGGGGAAAAGCTGCAGGTAAGGAAAGGAAAGGAAGGGAGAAAGGGAAGAGAAGAAAAAGAGGAAGAGATTTAAGGTGGGGGTACAGAGACACAAAATGACATAGATTGATTCAGAGGTAAAAAAAAGAAAAAAGATTACCAAAATCAACAGTGTAAAACAGAGGACTTAACAACAAACCCTACAGAAATGAAAAAAATTAAAGGAATATTATTAAAGTTTTTATACCGAGTTAGACAATTTAATGAGTCAAATTTTTAGACAAACACAAACTACCAAAACTGGCTCAAGGAAACAGAGAAACGGAATATACTAATACCAAATAAAGAAACTGGATAAGTAATTTAAGTCTTCTAGAAAAGAAAGTCCAGGCTTGGTTGGTTGTTTCAATGGTAAATTTTCTTAAGGAAGAAATAATACAAACCTTACACAAACTCTTTAAGAAATAAAGGAGTCACAACTAGGGCACCTACCAGGCACCAGTGGGGGATCACGGACACCTTAGGAGATGGGAAGAATCCCCAGTGACCAGGTAGGATGTGGGGCTTGGGGGAAGTGAAGGGGGAGGAGAAGTGGAGGCAGAAAGGGATTGGCGCCCCTGAGGGGTGGCTGGGGGAGAAGAAGGGATCCCACGCCCAAAGGGGGAAATTGGAGAACCACTGGGAGGGCAGAGGATCAAAAGGGAACATTGGCCACGTTTCCCATGCCCACTTGGACCCCCAGGAACCTGTTGAGATCCTGAGCCTGATCCTCTGCCCACCTAGGCTCCCTACAGCCGCACAGGTCCTGAGGGAGTGGGGAGGGAAGGAGGAGCAAAAGTAAAGGCCAGAACTCCAGGACTGGCACCCCTGAGGCGTGGCTGGGGGAGGGAAGGAGTTCCTACACCCAGTGGGACCCACCCACGGTTAGGGAATCCAGCGGCCCAGCAGCAATGGGAGACCCTGGGGGAGATGGTGGGGGACAGGTGAGAAGGAACAGAATGGAACGGGGTCCGTGCTTTCCCTGTGCAATCAGGCACCGAGAAGCCAGACCTAATCCTCTTCCCTCAGAGCCATGCTCCTGCCGTGCAGAGCCCAAGCCACACCACTACACCCCCACCAAGAGCCCTACCACTACACTAGGAGACCCCCCCTCCAAGGAGCTGGGCCTAAACCGCACCCACACAACCTCACTCAGGGCCCTACCTCCAAACTACAGAACACCACTCCAGGGGCCTTCCTTCCCACATGCTACCTCTCCCCTTCTGGGCAGATCCTAAGGAGAGGCCCCGCCCCACTCTTGAGCATCACCCTGAACTAGGCCCCGCCCAGACACCCCGCACGCTCAAATGTCACCACCCACACCCCACGTAGGTCCGGCCCCACTCAACATCCCACCCCTGCCTAAGTTCTACACCATCCTCCACCTAAACTCTACCCCCATAGCCAAGGATTTTTTTTTTTTTCTGTTTTCCTCTTTGACATTGGGATTCTGTTTTACCTTGTTGATTCATTGTTGGTGATTCTTTTAAATTTTTATTTTTCCTAATAAATCTTTTATTTTTCTAATTTTATTTGATTCTTTATACTTTGTTAGTGATCCCTCATTTTAGACTGTCCCCCCCTTCTTTTTCTTTCTGTTGTGGTTTTATTTTATCTTGTTGAAATTGTTTCAACTATAGTTTTATTTTTCCTAATATATTTTTTATCTTTCTAACTTTATTTTGCTTTTTATTCTTTAATATTGTACTGTTCCTTTTTTTTTCTTGCTTTCTTTCTTTGAATATTGCGGGATCTTGGTTCCCAGGCCGGGGGTCAGACCCAAGCTCCTGTGGTGGACGCTCCGAGACCAAACCACTGGATTAAGAAAATTGCAGACACCAGGGAATATCAATCAGAGTGAGCCCTCCCGGAGGTCCTCATCCCAACATCGAGACCCAGATCTATCCAACTGCCTGCAAACTCCAGTGCTGGACGTCTCAGGCCAAACAACCAGTAAGACAGGAATACAGCGCCACCCATAAAATAAAAAAAAATTAAAAAAAAAAAACTAAACAGCAAAATAATTTGTTACAGACGAATAAGCAAAGTAAAAACCTAAAAAACCAAATAAATGAAAACAAAATAGGCTACCTACCTGAAAAAGAATTCAGAGTAATGACAGTAAAGATGATCCAAAATCTCAGTAAAAGAATGGAGAAAATACAAGAAACATTTAAGAAGGATCTAAAAGAACTAAAGAGCAAACAAAAAGTGATGAACAACACAATTACTGAAATTAAAAATACTCCAGAAGGAATCAATAAAAGAATAACTGACGCAGAAGAACGGATAAGTGAGCTGGAAGATAAAATGGTGGAAATAACTGCCAGGGAGCAGAATAAAGAAAAAAGAATGAAAAGAATGGAGGACAGTCTCAGAGACCTCTGGAACAACATTAAATGCACCAACACTCAAGTTACAGAGGTCCCAGAAGAAGAAGAGAAGAAAGGGTCTGAGAAAATATTTGAAGAGATTGTCAAAAACTTCCCTAACATGGGAAAGGAAACAGTCAATCAAGTGCAGGAAGCACAGAGAGTACCATAAAGGATAAACCCAAAGAGAAACATGCTGAGACACATATTAATCAAACTATCGAAAATTAAATACAAAGACAAAATATTGAAAGTAACAAGCAAAAAACAACAAATAACATAAAAGGGAATCCCCAGAAGGTTAACAGCTGATTTTTCGGCAGAAACTCTGCAAGCCAGAAGGGAGTGGCAGGACACATTTGAAGGGATGAAAGGGAAAAACCTACAACCAAGATTACTCTACACAGCAAGGATCTCATTCAGATTCCACAGAGAAATTAAAACCTTTACAGACAAGCAAAAATTAAGAGAATTCAGCACCACCAAACCAGCTTTACAACAAATGTTAAAGGAACTTCTCTAGGTAGGAAACACAAGAGAAGGGAAAGACCTACAATAACCCAAAACAATTAAGAAAATGGTAATAGGAACATACATATCAATAATTACCTTAAATGCAAATGGTTTAAATGCTCCAACCAAAACACATAGACTGGCTGAATGGATACAAAAACAAGGCCCGTACATATGCTGTCTACAAGAGACCCAAATCAGACCTAGGGACACATGCAGACTGAAAGTAAAGGGATGGAAAAAGACATTCCCTGGAAACGGAAATCAAAAGAAAGCTGGGGTCGCAATTCTCATATCAGATAAAATAGACATTAAAATAAAGACTATTACAAGAGACAAAGGAGGACACTACATAATGATCAAGGGATCAATCCAAGAAAAAGATATAACAATTGTAAACATTTATGCACCCAACATAGAAGCACCACAAAACATAAAGGAAATGGTAACACCCATAAAAGGGGAAATCAACAGTAACACAATAATACTAGGGGACATTAACACCCCACTTTCACCAATGGACAGATCATCCAAGATGAAAATAAATAAGGAAACAGAAGCTTTAAATGATACATTAAACAAGATGGACTTAATTGGTATTTACAGGACATTCCATTTAAAAATGACAGAATACACTTCCTTCTCAAGTGCTCATGGAACATTCTCCAGGAGAGACCATATCTTGGGTCACAAATCAAGCCTTGGTAAATGTAAGAAAACTGAAATCGTATCAAGTAACTTTTCCGACCACAACACTATGAGACTAGATACCAAATACAGGGAAAAAAACTGTAAAAAAAACTACAAATACACAGAGGCTAAACAGTACGCTACTAAATAACCAAGAGATCACTGAAGAAATCAAAGAGGCAATCAAAAAATACCCAGAAACAAATGACAATGAAAACACGAAGACCCAAAACCTATGGCATGCAGCAAAAGCAGTTCTAAGAGGGAAATTTATAGCAATATAATCCTACCTCAAGAAACAAGAAAAATCTCAAACAACCTAACCTTACACCTAAAGCAGTTAGAGAAAGAACAAAAAACCCCCAAAGTTAGCAGAAGGAAAGATCAGATCAGAAAAAAATGAAAAAGAAAGAAACAATAGCAAAGATCAATAAAACTAAAAGCTGCTTCTTTGAGAACATAAACAAAATTGATCAACCATTGGTCAGACTCACCAAGAAAAAAGGGAGAAGACTCAAATCAACAAAATTAGAAATGAAAAAGGAGAAGTAACAACTGACACTGCAGAAATACAAAGGATCATGACAGATTACTGCAAGCAACTATATGCCAATAAAATGGATAACTTGGAAGAAATGGACAAATTATTAGAAAAGCACAACCTTCCAAGACTGAACCAGGAAGAAACAGAAAATATAAACAGACCAATCACAAGCACTGAAATTGAAACTGTGATTAAAAATCTTCCAACAGGGCTTCCCTGGTGGCGCAGTGGTTGTGCGTCCACCTGCCGATGCAGGGGACACGGGTTCATGCCCCGGTCCAGGAGGGTCCCACATGCCGTGGAGTGGCAGGGCCCGTGAGCCATGGCCGCTGGGCCTGTGCGTACGGAGCCTGTGCTCCGCGGCAGGAGAGGCTGCACCAGTGAGAAGCCCACATACCGCAAAAAAAAAAAAAAAAACTTCCAACAAACAAAAGCCCAGGACCAGATGGCTTCACAGGCAAATTCTATCAAACATTTAGAGAAGAGCTAACACCTATCCTTCTCAAACTCTTGAAAAATATAGAAAAGGGGGCAACACTCCCAAACTCATTTTATAAAGCCACCATCACCCTGATACCAAAACCAAAGATGTCACAAAAAACAAAAACTACAAGCCATATCTCTGATGAACACAGATGCAAAAATCCTCAACAAAATACTAGCAAACAGAATCCAACAGCACATTAAAAGGATCATACACCATGATCAAGTGGGGTTTATCCCAGGAATGCAAGGATTCTTCAATATACGCATATCAATGTGATACAGCATATTAACAAATGGAAGGATAAAAACATACGATAATCTCAATAGATGCAAAAAAAGTTTTCAACAAAATTCAACACCCATTTATGATAAAAACTCTCCAGAAAGTAGGCACAGAAAGAGCCTACCTCAACATATTAAAGGCCATATATGAGAAACCCACAGCCAACATCGTTCTCAATGGTGAAAAACTGAAACCATTTCTTCTAAGATCAGGAACAAGACAACGTGGCCCACTCTCGCCACTATTATTCAACATAGTTTTGGAAGTTCTAGCCACATCAATCAGAGGACAAAAAGGAATCCAAATCAGAAAAAAAGATGTAAAATTGTCACTGTTTGCAGATGACATGATACTATACATAGAGAATCCTAAAAATGCTACCAGAAATCTACTACAACTAATCAATGAATTTGGTAAAGTTGTAGGATACAAAATGAATGCACAGAAATCTCTTGCATTGCTATACACTAATGATGAAAAATCTGAAACAGAAATTAAGGAAACACTCCCATTTACAACTGCAACAAAAAGAATAAAATACGTAGGAATAAACCTATCTAAGTAGACAAAAAACCTGTATGCAAAAACTATAAGACACTGATGAAAGAAATTTAAGTTGATACAAACAGATGGAGAGATATACTATGTTCTTGGATTAGAAGAATCAACATTGTGAATATGACTATATTACCCAAAGCAATCTACACATACAATGCAATCCAATCAAACTACCAATGGCATTTTTCACAGAACTAGAACAAAAATTTGCACAGTTTGTATGGAAACACAAAACACCCCGAATAGCCAAAACAGTCTTAAGAAACACAGAGCTGGAGGAATCAGGCTCCCTGACATCAAACTATACTACAAAGCTACAGTAATCAAGACAGTATGGTACTGGCACAAAACAGTAATATAAATCAATGGAACAGGATAGAAATCCCAGAGATAAACCCATGCACACATGGTCACTTTACTTTTGATAAAGGAGGCAGGAGTATGCAATGGAGAAAAGACAGTCTCTTCAATAAGTGGTGCTGGGAAAACTGGACAGCTACATGTAAAAGAATGAAATTAGAACACTCCCTAACACCATACACAAAAACAAACTCAAAATGGATTAAAGACCTAAATGTAAGGCCAGACAGTATAAAACTCTTAGACGAAAACATAAGCAGAACACTCTATGACATAAATCACAGCAAGATCCTTTCTGACCCACCTCCTAGAGAAATGGAAACAAAATCAAAATTAAACAAATGGGACCTAATGAAACTTAAAAGCTTTTACACAACAAAGGAAACCATGAAAAAGATGAAAATGGGAGAAAATACTTGCAAACCTAGCAACTGAGAAAGGATTAATCTGCAAAATCCTCAAGCAGCTCATGCAGCTCAATATCAAAACAACAAACAACCCAATTCAAAAATGGGCAGAAGACCTAAATAGATATTTCTCCAAAGAAGACATACAGATTGCCAACAAACACATGAAAACATGCTCAACCTCACTAATCATCAGAGAAATGTAAATCAAAACTACAATAAGGTATCACCTCACACTGGTCAGAATGGCCATCATCAAAAAATCTACAAACAATGCTGGAGTGGGTGTGGAGAAAAGGGAACCCTCTTGCACTGTTGGTGGGAATGTAAATTGGTACAGCCACTATGGAGAACAGTATGGAGGTTCCTTAAAAAACTAAAAATAGAACTACCACACAACCCAGCAATTCCACTACTGGGCATATACCCTGAGAAAACCATAATTCAAAAAGAATCATGTACCACAATGTTCACTGCAGCACTATTTACAATAATCAGTACTTGGAAACAACTTAAGTGTCTATCAGCAGATGAATCGATAAAGAAGATGTGGCACATATATACAATGGAATATTACTCAGCCATAAAAAGAAACGAAATTGAGTTATTTGTAGTGAGGTGAGAGGACCCAGTAGAGTCTGTCATACACAGTGAAGTAAGTCAGAAAGAGAGAAACAAATACCATATCGTAACACATATATATGGAATCTTAAAAAAAAAAAAAAGGTTGTGATGAACCTAGGGGCAGGACAAGAATAAAGACACATATGTACAGAATGGACTTGAGGATGTGGGGAAGGGGAAGGGGAAGGTGGGATGAAGTAAGAGAGTAACACTGACATATATACACTACCAAATGTAAAACAGGTAGCTAGTGGGAAGCAGCTGCATTGCACAGGGAGATCAGCTCAGTGCTTTGCGATCATCTAGAGGGGTGGGATAAGGAGGGTGGGAGGGAGATGCAAGAGGGAGGGTATATGGGGATATACATATGCATATAGCTGATTCACTTTGTTATAAAGCAGAAACTAACACAACACTGTAAAGCAATTATACTCCAATGAAGATGTTAAAAATAAAGGCGAAGAAAACTCATAATTCGTTTTAAGAGGCCATGTTATCAAAGACATAAGATGAACAAGACATCACAGAAACTATATCCCCAGAAAATTAGACTGGAGAACAGAGATGTAATAGAAGAGGAGACAAGGATCATTCCCAAGTTTCTTGCTTAGGAATAAGAAGAATAAGAAAGGGCTTACAAGAGGAGATTCAATAATTTTTGAGACAAGTTCAATTTTAAATATGGTAAATCTGAAATGCATCTGGGTCATTCAAGAAAAAGGCAGTTGTGTTAAAACTGTGCTTGAGTGAGACTGCATGATGATAATATAATGTTTTATTCTGAAGTAATGGCCTACCTGACAAGACTTCCTGTACTCTTATTAGCTTCTTAGTTGATATGTATTTTTACATTTCCTGGTAAAAATGATATAGTATTTAATGTTAGTAATTTATGGATTTAAATGAGTTACCATTATATAACCATTTATCTTGTTCAAATTCTAATCATGTCCACGTTCTAGTATTTCAAAGTAATTATAAAAGACAAAATGGTGGAAAAATATTATAGCCAAATACCCTTGACCACGACTTTCTGACCTGTAAATTTTCCCATTTGCAAAAATAAATTATATCGGGAATTCCCTGGTGGGCCAGTGGTTAGGACTCCGAGCTCTCTCACTGCTGAGGGCCTGGGGTTTGATCACTGGTGGGGGAACTAAAATCCCACAAGCCACGTGATGCAGCCAAAAAATAAATAAAAATAAAAATAAGTAAATAAATAATAAATTATATTGAGCATCCCTTCAATTGTTAAAATTAAGCACTTATTCAAGTCTCCCAAACCCAAATATGATACCCTGAGATCAGAAATCATCTAACACTGCCTTGCACAGAACAGGAATTGAAGCTAGAATTCAATGAGTCATGATTCTATAATTTCACACCTATAAAGTGTAAAATGTCAGGACCTAAAGAAATCCTCAGTATATCCACTTCAACAAATAGCGTTGGGAAAACTAGATTGCCACATGCAAAAGAATGAAACTGGACCCCTGTCTTACACCATACACAAAAATCAACTCAAAGTGAATTAAAGATAAAAATTTAAAAGCAGAAACTATAAAACTCAAAACATAGGGGGTAATAAGTTCCTTGACATCAGTCTTGGCAATAGTTTTAATGGCTTTCATCAAAAAGACAGATAAGTGTTGGTGAGGATGTGGAGAAAAGCAAACCCCTGTGCACTGATGGTGGGAATGTAAACTGGTACAGCCATTATGAAAAACAGTATGGAGGTTTCTCAAAAAATTAGAAACAGAACTACCATATGATCCAGCAATCCCACTTCTGGGTATATATCCAAAAAAAAAAAAAAGAAAGAAAGAAGAAAACAGGATATCAAAGAGAAACCTGCACTCCCATGTTCACGGAAGCATTATTCACAATAGCCAAGATAGGGAAACCTAAATGTCCATCATCAGATAAATGGCTAAAGAAAATGTGGCATGTGTGTATACATACATACATACATGCATACAGTCTCACTCACACACACACACACACACACACACACACACACACACACAATGGAATAGTATTCAGCCATGAGAAAGAAGGAAATGCTGCCATTTGTTACAACATGGATAAACGTAAGTGAAATAAGCCAGACAAAGACAAATACTACATGGTATCACTTATATACAGAAGCTAAAAAAAAAAAAAAAATTGTAAGTCAAACTGAAAGAAAGAAACAGTACAAAAGTGGTTGTCAGAGCCCAGGGTGAAGAATACAGGAAGAGAGAGAGGTTGGTAAAAGGATACAAATTCTCTGCTCTAAGATGAATAAGAACTGAAAATCTAATGTACAACATGGTGACTATAGTTGCTAACACTGTATTATATAATTGAAATTTCCTTAGGGAGTAGAACTTAAATATTCTCACCTATAAATATAAAAACATGAGGTGATGGATGTGTTATTACTGAATAGACAGGGAGGAATCCTTTCACGATATATATATACATCAAGTCATTATGATGTACATTTTAAATATCTTACAATTTTGTCAAATATGCCTCAATAAAGCTGAAAAAAAAGGGAAAAAATCCTCATTATCTCCACTATCATGATCTTAAACAAACGACATTTTAGTTGAAGCAGATTATTTTTTCTTACCTAAACTACTAAAAATAACTCCTACCCTCCATGTCAGAGGGCAGTAACAGGGAGCTGAACTTCCACCCCCACTTGGCAATAACAAGAAGGAATAAGACAGTGGAAGGTGAGGCAAGTCATCACTCTACTTCCAGTCTCTGCTAGGCTAAAGTCTCAGGGGGATAGATGAGATTCCACCCTTACCCTGCAACAAAAAGGTGGTGTGAGTCAGCCCTATGCTTCCTATTTCCCTTGTGTCAGTGGGGCTGAGTGGAACTGAGCAGACATGGCAACAAAGTTGTATGAGTTCATATCTCATTTTTGGGAACTGAAATTTCACCTCATCCATTTGCAACAAGGCAGTGAAAGTCAGCACTCCACTTCTGCTGGAATGGTGACAGTAGGGCTCAGTGAGAAGCTGAACATACATATCCACTTAATCATCATGTCCTTCCACAGGAAGACTACTTGCTTAAAAAGATTAAATATGACCTCAAGTATCAGAACATAATATCCAAAACATCACAGTACACTAAAAAATCAGTCAAACTAACAACGAGAAATATCTAATTTAAATCAGAAAAGACAACTGATTTATGCTCAACAGAATCAGATGTTAGAACTATATGACAAAGCATTTAAAGATATCAACATAAAAGGGCTTCAAAAAGCAATTACAAATTCTCTTGAAACAAATTTTAAAAAAACATACCAAAGAAACAGAAGTTATAGAAAAAGCCAAATGGTAATGATATAACTAAAAAATACAATAACCAAACCTTGATAAACAGCCTCAATAGTAAAGCGAAAATGGCAGAGAATAAAATCACTGAACTTCAGACCAAATCAATATAATTTACCCAAAATAGACGAAAAAAAATTCAACAGTCTCAAGGACCTATGGGACAATAAGAAAACAGCTAACATTCATATCACTGGCATCCCAGGAGAGGAGTGGAACTTAAAAAGTATTTCAACAAATAATGGCTGCAAATATCCCAAATTTTCCAAGACATAAACCTACAGAATGAAAGTCCTTAAAAATTCCAAACAGGATAAATCCAAAGAAATCCACACCAAGACCCATCATTAAGTTCTGAAAGCTTACAGGCAAAGAAAAAACCATGAAAGCAGCCAGTGATTGCATTACAGGGGAACATCAAATTCAAACGGCAGTGGATTTCTCAGTGAAGGACAGAAGGAACTTCTACAGTGTTGTTCAAAAGCTAAAGCAAAAGAATGCAACCACAAATCCTGTATGCAATATTAAGTATTCTTCAGGAGTGAAAGAGAATTAAAAACGCATTCTCACAACGCAAACTACAAAAATTTGTCACTGGCAAACCTACCCTTAACATATGATTAAAGGAAGTTTGCTAAACAGAGAAGACTTGTTAACAGAAGGAACTTCGATTTTCAGAAAAGAACACTGGAATGGCTAAGAATGAGGGTAAACATAATACTTCTCATGAGTGCCTTAAATGTTATATGATAGCCGATGTTACAATTATAACATTATCTCACAAGGTGCTATATGTAGAGGAAATATTTAAAGACAATCCTATTTTACAACTAGGAAGGATAAAACGATCTAAATAGAAATAAAGTTTCTGTACTCAGCTCCAAATGGTAAGTCATCAATATAGACTCTAAGTTAAAAATGAGCATTACAATATTTAGAACAACCACTAAGAAACTACTCAAGCACTATACAAAACTATACGAACACAACACAAAGATGGAATCTTAAAAAAAAAAGTTTAGGTAACCCACTTGAAGGCAAGAAAAAAACAGGAATCAAACAAAAAAATAAGAGATTTAATCCCTAGCATATCAGTAAGTGCCTTAAAACGTAAATGGTCTAAATACACAAATTAAAAGACAAAGACTGGCAGAATGGGTAAGTTTAAAACATGATCCAACAATATATTCTCTAAATGAAATCACTTCAAACAAAAGACATAAGCACACTAAAAGCAAAAAGACAGGAAAAGACACACCATGAAGATATTTTCTTAAAAATCAGGACAGGAATTTTTGAAAAGGTAGTGGGAGGAGCTCTGCAGATGCCTTCCTGGGGAAATAACCATAATTGGGAAACATGATTTTTAAAAAAATAACCATTTAGGGCTTCCCTGGTGGCGCAGTGGTTGAGACTCCGCCTGCCAATGCAGGGAACACGGGTTCGTGCCCCGGTCCAGGAGGATCCCACCTGCCGTGGAGTGGCTAGGCCCGTGAGCCATGGCCGCTGAGCCTGCGTGTCCAAAGCCTGTGCTCTGCAACAGGTGAGGCCACAACAGTGAGAGGCCCACGTACCACCAAAAAATAATAATAATAACCATTTAAAATCTCTGGAAATTGTCCTAAGAGCATACAGTTTAAAAAAAGAAAGAAACATTTACTTAAGAAAAGCTACTAGATCTTGGTAGATAAAACAACAAATCCGTGGCACTGAAGCCACAACCCACTCCCCACCTCCCCACCAACTCAACACGATGAAAGCAACACTCCAGGTAGATACGACCAAAAAGACCTTTCCCACAGGCTCCAAGTCAAGGTCTACAATACCTTCCCCAAAAGGGGCAGGCCATCAGCATTTCTCAACCTGCACAGCTCTGGACTACAAACGCTAAATTCAAGGCAGTGCAACCAAGGGTCAGGAGTTCCCTTTCTCCACGCAGCCCCAATATATAAGGCACAATTCTATCCAAGGCACAGTAGGACTAAAATACTCTGGCAACTGGCTCACCTGCTTGTAATGCAGAGGCTCCACGCCTAAGAGAGGCAAGCCAATAAGACAAGAGACAGCTGTACTTCACCTAGTATCCTGCTCATACAGTAGGGAAGTCACCCAAAGAAATGAGGCACTGGCCCCACCTACAGCTCCAGAGCAGTGACTCAGAGAATTTACACAGGGGAAGAGGTAGACTATAAGAACAAAAAGCTCTGAAGTTCCTCTGAGAATATTTGCAAATGAAGAACTGACTTTACTTGGAATAGAATATGCAAAAGTTCAAACCTAAGAGCACTTCCTGAAAAAAACTTTTGGTGGCAAGCAACTAAGAGGAAGCTGAACTAATGATGAAAACTCTGAAAGAGAAATTAAGGAAACACTTCCATTTACCATTGCAACGAAAAGAATAAAATACCTAGGAACAAACCTACCTACGGAAACAAGAGACCTGTAGGCAGAAAACTATAAGACACTGATGAAAGAAATTAAAGATGATACAAACAGATGGAGAGATATACCATGTTCTTAGACTGGAAGAATCAACACTGTGAAAATGACTATACTACCCAAACCTATCTACAGATTCAGTGTAATCCTTATCAAACTACCAATGGCATTTTTCACAGAACTAGAACAAAAAGTTGCACAATTTTTATGGAAACACAAAAAACCCTGAATAGCAAAAGCAATCTTGAGAAAGACAAACGGAGCTGAAGGAACCAGGCTCCCAGACTTCAGACTACTACAAAGCTACAGTAATCAAGACAGTATGGTACTGACACAACAACAGAAATATAGATCAATGGAACAGGATAGAAAGCCCAGAGATAAAACCCACGCACACATGGTCACCTTACCTTTGAGAAAGGAGGCAAGAATATACAATGGAGAAAAGACAGCCTCTTCAGTAAGTGGTGCTAGTAAAACTGGACAGCTACACGTAAAAGAATGAAATTAGAACACTCCCTAACACCATACACAAAAATAAACTCAAAATTGATTAAAGACCTAAATGTAAGGCCAGACACTATAAAACTCTTAAGAGGATAACATAAGCAGAACACTCTGACATAAATCACAGCAAGATCCTTTTTGACCCACCTCCTAGAGAAATGGAAACAAAATCAAAATTAAATAAATGGGACCTAATGAAACTTAAAAACTTTTGCACAGCAAAAGAATCCATAAAGAAGACGAAAAGACAACCCTCAGAATGAAAGAAAATATTTGCAAATGAAGCAACTGACAAAGGATTAATCTCCAAAGTTTACAAGCAGCTCATGCAGCTCAATACCAAAAAACAAAAAACCCAATCCAAAAATGGGCAGACGACCTAAATAGACATTTCTCCAAAGAAGATACAAGGGTTGCGAACAAACACATGAAAGGATGCTCAGCATCACTAATCATTACAGAAATGCAAATCAAAACTACAATGAGGTATCACCTCACACCAGTCAGAATGGCCATCATCAAAAAATCTACGAACAGTAAATGCTGGAGAGGGTGTAGAGAAAAGGGAACCCCCTTGCTCTGTTGGTGGGAATATGAATTGGTACAGCCACTATCGAGAACACTATGGAGGTTCCTTAAAAAACAGAACAGAACTACCATACGACCCAGCAATCCCACTACTGGGAATATACTCTGAGAAAACCATAATTCAAAGAGTCATGTACCACAATGTTCATTGCAGCTGTATTTACAATTGCCAGGACATGGAAGCAACCTAAGTGTTCATCGACAGATGAATGGATAAAGATGATGTGGCACATATATACAATGAAATATTACTCAGCCATAAAAAGAAACAAAATTGAGTTATGTGTAGTGAGGTGGATGGACCTAGAGTTTGTCATACAGAGTGAAGTCAGAAAGAGAAAAACAAATGCTGTATGCTAACACATATATATGGAATCTAAAAAACAAAAAAAGGTTCTCAAGAACCTAGGGACAGGACAGGATTAAAGACGCAGACGAAGAGAATGGACTTGAGGACCGGGGAGGGGGCAGGGTAAGCTGGGACGAAGTGAGAGAGTGGCATGGACATATATACACTACCAAATGTAAAACAGACAGCTAGTGGGAAGCAGCCACATAGCACAGGGAGATCAGCTCAGTGCTTTGTGTCCACCTAGACGGGTGGGATAGGGAGGGTGGGAGGGAGATGCAAGAGGGAGGAGATATGAGGATATATGTATATGTACAGCTGATTCACTATTTTAAACAGCAGAAACTAACACACCATTGTAAAGCAATTATACTCCAATAAAGATGTTAAAAAAATTGATGTAGAAATAAAATATACATTTAAAAGTTGAAAAAAAAGTAAGAGGAAGTTGATATGTTCATGAGAAAAATAAGCTAAACCACAGGCCAACTGTTTATCAGGGACACAAGGAACCTAATAAGGAGCCCACCTCAAAGACAACCTCAAAAACTACCTTGGAAAGGGGTCTGAATTTCATTTTAACAGACTATGGAAAAAGTTATGTCCCAGGGCACTGTCAGAAACAACAGAGAAGGACTTCCGTGGTGGTGCAGTGGTTAAGAATCTGCCTGCCAATTCAGGGGACATGGCCTCAATCCCCGGTCTGGAAAGATCCCACAAGCCATGGAGCAACTAAGCCCATGAGCCACAAATACTGAGCCCACGCGCCACAACTCCTGAAGCCCATGCACCTAGAGCCTATGCTCTGCAACAAGAGAATCCACCACAATGAGAAGCCCACACACCACAATGAAGATTAGCCCCCTTTTGCTGCAAGTAGAGAAAGCCTGCGGGTAGCAACAAAACCCAACACAGCCAAAAATAAATAAACAAATAAATAAATTTATTAAAGGAGAAAAAGAAAGAAACAACAGAGCAACCAGACCACAATTAGCAGAGCCTAACAGCTTGATATGATATCAAGAGAGGTAGAGAGCTTAACAGATCAAGAAAATAAACAAAGAGCCTACCTAAAATCATGTTATCCCAGGGTGACTACACATGTCCAAGATTAAGCCCTCTGACAAGAGATAGCAGAGGCTTCACACTGTAGTGGAAAATAAAGTTGACTTCACTAAAATGATCCTATCCAGTCACTAAACAAATAAACCAACTGGCAGCCCTGGGGGTGGGGGAGATTAGTATCACAAAAGAAGTCAGAAATGGAAAAATGGAAGAACAAAGGATATGAGAAAAAGCAAAATGGCAGGCATAAATCCAAGTATATCAACAGTAACATTAAGTATAAATGGATTAAACAATCCAACCAAAAGACAGTGATTGTTAGGCTGGATTAAAAACAAAAATAAGACCCAACTACACACTGTTTCCAAAAGATACAATTTAGATTCAAATACATAAATAGGCTCAAAGTAGAAGGGTAAGAAAAGATACAAACAGCAACCATAAGAAAGATAATGGCTATACTAATTACAGTACTTCCTAATCCCCAGAATCTGTTGAAGAATGAAAGACCAATGTACAAAACTCAATATTTTTATGCAGTGAATGACTAAGGAACATGAAGTAACAGACAATTTTAAAAAAATGAAATTAAGAAGACAATCCCACTTGCAAGAGCATTAGAAAGAACACAATACAGTTGACCCTGAACTGCATGGGTCTGAACAGCACTTATACATGGCTTTTTTTTTTTAATTGTTTTTTAAATAATTTTTGGCTGCATTGGGTCTTTGTTGCTGTACACGAGCTTTTTCTCTAGTTGTGGCGAGCGAGGGCTACTCTTTGTTGCAGTGTGCGGGCTTCTCATTGCAATGGCTTCTCTTGTTGCGGAGCACAGGCTCTAGACGTGTGGGCTTCTGTAGTTGTGGCTCATGGGCTCTAGAGCACAGGCTCAGTAGTTGTGGAGCACGGGCTTAGTTGCTCTGTGGCATGTGGGATCTTCCTGGACCAGGGATCGAACCTGTGTCCCTGCATTGGCAGGTGGATTCTTAACCACTGCATCACCAGGGAAGCCCATGGATTTTTTTCCAGTAGTAAATACTACAGTACCACACAATTCATGGTTGGTTGAATCTACAGATGCAGAACCGTGGATATGGAAGAAACAAACTGCTTATACGGAGGGTCGACTGTAAGTTATACACAGATTTTTGCCTGCTCAGAGGATTGGCACCCCAAACCCCATAATGTTCAAGGGTAAACTATACTTAGAAATAAATTTCTTAAAGCATAAAACCTGTATTCTGAAAACTATAACATACTGTTGAAAGAAATTACAGAAGACCTAAATACAGGCATACCTCGAGATATTGTGGGTTTGGTTCCAGACCATCACAATAACGTGAGTATGACAATAAAGCAAGTCACACAAATTTTTTGGTTTCCAGGTGCATATAAAAGTTATGTTTATGCTATACTGTAGTCTATTAAGTGTGCAACAGCATTACATATTTAAAAAAATGTACATGCACATATCTTAATTTAAAAATACTTTACTGCTGAAAATGCTAACCATCATCTGAGCCTTCAGCAAGTCGTAATCTCTTTGCTGGTGGAGGGTTTGAAATACTGCAAAAATTAGCAAAATATGACAGATACATGAAGTGTGCAAATGCTGTTGGAAAAATGGTGCTGACTGACTTGCTTGATGCAGGGTTACCACAAAACTTCAATCTGTAAAAAACACAGTATCTGCAAAGCACAACAAAGCAAGGTATGCCTGTAAATGTAAAGATGTCCCAGATTCATGAATCAAAAAAATTAATATTAAGATGGCAAAACTCCTCAAAACTGGCTTACAAATTCAACACAATTTCTATCAAAATCCCAGATGACTTTTTTGTAGAAATCAACAGGCCAGTATTTGACTTTCCAAATTTATATGGAAAGTCAAGGGACCTAGAATAGAAGGGCTAAAATAATCTTGAAAAAGAACAAAGAGACTTACTACCAATTTCAAATCTTACTACAAAACTACAATGAACAACACAATTTGGTTCAGTCATAAGGATGCACAAAAATAATCATCCCCCAGTATTCATGGGGGATTGGTTCCAGGACCCTCATGGATACCAAAATCCGCAGATGCTCAAGTTCCTTTTATAAAATGAAATAATATTTGAATATAACCTACACACATCCTTCTATATACTTTAAATCATCTTTCGATTTCTTATAATACCTAATACAATGTAAATGCTATGTAACTAGTTGCCAGGATGGTTTTGCTCTTTGCAACTTTCTGAAAAATTTTTTCCAAATATTTTCTACCTGCAGTTGGTTGAATCCATAGATGTGAAAGCTGCAGATATGGGAGGCCAACTGTAGATGAATGCAATGGAATTGAGAGTCCCAAAACAAAAATTCACTTCTATGGGTGCTAAGACAATTCAACAGGGAAAGAATAGCCTTTTCAATAAATGGTACTGGGACAAGTGTTCCCTGATGGCCTAGTGGTTAGAATGCTTGGCTTTCACTGCTGTGGCCCAGGTTCAATCCCTGTCGGGGAACTGAGATCCCACAAGCCTTGACATGTGGCCAAAAAAATAAACTAATTAAAAAAAAAATGGTACAGGGACAATGAATAAGCACATTTAAAAAAACTGAAGCTGGATCTTTACTTCACACACAAATTTTACATACAAAAATTATTCAAATGCATCATGGATCCAAAAGTAAGAGATAAAACTGTAAAGTCCTTTTAAAAAAAAAAGTACATTTTCATGATCTTGGGTTAGGAAATGGTATTTTAGATACAACATCAAACATAAAAGCACAGGAAAAAAATATTAAATTGGACTTCAGCACAGAAGTTTTTGTGCTGTCAACACTATGAATGCAATTCATGCCAAAAAGATGTACACTTAGTAATGGATAAAGTGGCAAATTTTGTTACATCTTTTTCTACAATAAAAAAATAGCAAGATGTTAAAAAAAACTGTGTGGCAAATGATATCATCGAAAAAATGAAAGACAGAAGATACATGCAAGTCAGATATAAGGGTTTACTATCCAGAATATATAAAGAACTCTGACAACCTAATAACATCAAATAATCCAATTAAATAATGGGCAAAAGTCGGAACAGACATTTCCTCAAAGAAGATACACTAATATAGTAAATAAGCTCTTGAGAAGATGCTCAACATTATTAGCCATCAGGAAAATGCACATCAAAACCACGATGAGACACCACCTCACACCCACTGGGATGCCTCTAATAAAAAAGACAGAATAACAACTGTTAGGAAGATTATGGGGGAAAAAATGGAACCTTCATAAACATTGCTAACGAGATATTGCAAAATATTAGACACATTGGAAAACAGGCAGTTCCTCAAAAGATTAAGTATAGAGTTACAATATAACCCCAAAATTCCACTCCTAAATATATATACAAGAAAAGTTGGGAATTTCCTGGTGGCACAGTGGTTAAGAATCCGCCAGCCAATTCAGGGGACAACTGTTCCATCCCCGGTCCGGGAAGATCCCACATGCCAAGGAGCAACTAAGCCTGTGAGCCACAACTACTGAGCCTGCGCTCTAGAGCCCGCGAGCCAAAACTACTGAAGCCTGAGCGCCTAGAGCCCGTGCTCCACAACAAGAGAAGCCACCTCGATGAGAAGCCCGGCCTGCGCACCACAACGAAGAGTAGCCACCCACTTGCCACAACTAGAGAAAGCTCACCCACAGCAACAAAGACCCAATGCGGCCAAAAAAAAAAAAAAAAAAAAAAAAAAAAAAAAAAAAAATCTGTTAACCTTTAAAATAAAAAAAGAAAAGTTAAAACAGGGACTTCCCTGGTAGCACGGTGGACAGGACTCCAAGCTCCCAATGCAGAAGGCCCAGGTTCAATCCCTGATCAGGGAACTAGATCCCACATGCACGCTGCAACTAAGAGTTTGCATGCTACAATGAAGGATCCTGCGAGCCACAACTAAGGAGCCCGCCTGCCGCAACTAAGACCTGGGGCAACCAAATAAATAAATAATTTTTTTTTAAGAAAAAAGGAAAAGTTAAAACATATGTTCATGCAAAAACTTGTACAAAAATGTTCACAGCAACATTATTCATAATAGTCCAAAAAGGGGAAGGAACTCAAATGTCCATCAACCAATAAATAAACAAAACATAGGACAGCCATAAAATGGAGTATTATTCAAGCCTAAAAAGAATAATGTGGGACTTCCCTGGTGGTCCAGTGGCTAAGACGCCACACTCCCAATGCAGGGGGCCCTGGTCAGGGAACTAGATCCAATACGCCACAACTAGAGATCCCACATGCCGTAACTAAAACTAAAAGATCCAGCTTAGATAGATTAGATAGACAGATAGATATTTTTTTAAAAAAAGAATAACGTGCTAACACTGCTACAGCATGTATGAACCTTGAAAGCTTTGTGCCAAATAAAAGAAGCAAGTTACAGGGATTCCCTGGCAGTCCAGTGGTTAGGACTTGGCACTCTCACTGCCGGGGCCCTGGGTTTGATCCCTGGTTGTGGAACTAAGATCCTGTAAGTCAAGGGACGCACCCAAATTAAAAAAAAAAAGCATGGGGCTTCCCTGGTGGCACAGTGGTTGAGAGTCCGCCTGCCGATCCAGGGGACACGGGTTCGTGCCCCGGTCCGGGAAGATCCCACATGCCGCGGAGTGGCTAGGCCCGTGAGCCATGGCCGCTGAGCCTGAGCGTCCGGAGCCTGTGCTCCGCAGCGGGAGAGGCCACAATAGTGAGAGGCCCGCGTACCGCAAAAAAAAAAAAAAAAAAAAAAAAAGCAGCAGCCAGTCACAAAAGACTATATACTCCATGATCACATTTATATGAAATGTGCAGAACAGGCAAATCTATAGACACAAAAAAGTAGAACAGTGGTTGTCTAGATCTGAGAGTGGGTATTATGGGTAAATGGGGAGTGACCATTAATGGGTACAGGGTTTCTTTTTAGGGTGATAAAAATGTTCTAAAATTGAGGTGATGGTTACACAACTCTGTGAATACGCTAAAAACCATTATTGAGCTGTACACTTCAAATGTATGAATTACAATCACCCCTCCGTATCAGCGGGTTCCTCATCTGCAGATTCAACCAACCATGGATAAAAAACATTCACAAAGAAAAAACTTCCAGAAAATTCCAAAAAGCAAAACTTTAATTTGTCATGTGCTGGCAACTATTTACATAGCATTTACATTGTGTTAGGTGTTATAAATAAACTAGAGATAATTTAAAGTACATAAAAGAACAGGTTACATGCAAATACTATAGATTTCAGAACAAAAAATAAAATATCTCCAAGATACAATTTTAAATGAAAAAATTGGGGACCTCCCTGGTGGTCCAGTGGATTAAGGCTCTGCACTCCTGATGCAGTGGGCCTGGGTTCGATCCCTGGTCAGCGAACTAGATCCCACATGGATGCCACAACTAAACATGCTGCAACGAAGATCCCGTGTGCCTCAACTAAGACCGTCCCAGCCAAAATGAATAAATAAATCTTTTTTTAAAAATAAATAAATGAGGGGCTTCCCTGGTGGTACAGTGGTTGAGAGTCCGCCTACGGATGCAGGGGACACGGGTTCGTGCCCCGATCCAGGAGGGTCCCACATGCCACCGAGCAGCTGGGCCCGTGAGCCATGGCAGCTGAACCTGCGCGTCCGGAGCCTGTGCTCCGCAACGGGAGAGGCCACGACAGTGAGAGGCCCATGTATCGCAAAAAATAAATGAATAAATAAATAAAAATAAATAAATAAATGAAAATTTTTAATGTTTCCATTTACATAAAACAGAAAAATGATTTTGGGTTTTTTTTTCTTTTTAACTTTTTGTTTTATATTGGAGTATAGCCAATTAACAATGTTGTGATAGTTTCAGGTGCACAGCAAAGGGACTCAACCATACATATACACATATCCATTCTCCCCCAAACTTCCCTCCCATCCAGGCTGCCACATAATATTGAGCAAGTTCCCTGTGCTATACAGTAGGTCCTTTTTGGTTATCCATTTTAAACACAGCTGTGTGATTTTTATTTGTATTTACATAGGGTCAGGTCTCATTATTCACAGCAGTTGTTTTATAAAGTTGCTACAAAAAGGAATCAGTGGATACTGAACCATCACTAGGAGAAACACAGGGTTAGGTTCCTGCGAGACTCTGGTCAGAACATTTAAAACAACCAATCAATACACTACCTTGTTTTATGTGTATTTCTGTTTAATATACTTTAGTTAATATACTGGGTTTGCCAAAATGTTCGTTCGGTTTTTTCCATGATGGCTCTAGTAGTACTTAGTCGTTTTTCACTTCATTCGAAACAGTTTTGTTAGGCTGTACTGTGACAGCCGTCATATCAGCATGCATTTTAAAAAAACTTATCAAAATTGGTGCATTTTGGGCTTCCATGGTGGCACAGTGGTTGAGAGCCCGCCTGCCGATGCAGGGGACATCGGTTCGTGCCCTGGTCCAGGAAGATCCCACATAATTTGCTTTATTTATAGGCCTATTATGCTTTATTATTTCAAGAAAGGTAAAAACGCAACTGAAATGCAAAAAAAGATTTGTGCAGTGTATAGAGAAGGTGCTGTGACTGACTGAATATGTCAAAAGTGGTTTGCGAAGTTTCATGCTGGAGATTTCTCGCTGGATGATGCTCCACGGTCGGGTAGACCAGTTGAAGTTGATAGCGATCAAATCAAGACATTGAGAAACTCAACACTATACCACGCGGGAGACAGCCGACATACTCAAAATATCCAAATCAAGCAGTGAAAATCATTTGCACCAGCTTGGTTATGTTAATCGCTTTGATGTTTGGGTTCCACATAAGTTAAGCGAAAAAAACCTAAATGACTGTATTTCTGCATGCAATTCTCTACTGAAACGTAACAAAAACTTTCCATTTTTAAAACAAATTGTGATGGGCAATGAAAAGTGGATACTGCACAATAATGTGGAATGGAAGAGATCGTGAGGCAAATGAAATGAACCACCACAAACCACACCAAAGGCCGGTCTTCATCCAAAGAAGGTGATGTGTATATGGTGGGATTGGAAGAGGGTCCTCTATTATGAGCTCCTTCCGGAAAACCACACGATTAATTCCAACAAGTACTGCTCCCAATTAAACCAACTGAAAGCAGCACTTGACGAAAAGCATCCGGAATTAGTCAACAGAAAACGCATAATCTACGACCAGGATGACGCAAGACTGCATGTTTCTTTGATGACCAGGCAAAAACTGTTACAGCTTGGCTGGGAAGTTCCGATTCATCTGCCATATTCACCAGACATTGCATCTTTGAACTTCCATTTATTTCGGTCTTTAAAAATTGTCTTAATGGAAAAAATTTCAATTCCCTGGAAGACTGTAAAAGGCATCTGGAACAGTTCTTTGCTCAAAAAGATTAAAAAGTTTTGGGAACACAGAATTATGAAGTTGCCTGAAAAATGGCAGAAGGTAGTGGAACAAAATGATGAATATTTTGTTCAATAAAGTTCTTGATGAAAATGAAAAATGTGCCTTTTAAAAATATATTTATTTGGCTGTGCCGGGTCTTAGTTGCAGCAGGTGGGCTCCTTAGTTGTGGCTCACGGGCTCCTTAGTTGTGGCATACAAACTCTTAGTTGCAGCATGCATGTGGGATCTAGTTCCCTGACCAGGGATTGAACCCGGCCCCCTGCATTTGGAGCACGGAGTCTTAACTACTGCGCCACCAGGGAAGTCCCAAATGTGTCTTTTATTTTTACTTTAAAACCAAAGGAACTTTTTGGCCAACCCAAAATAATCTTGGTTCATTAACACTGAATTCAAGCCAAAAGCACTATAACTCCAATAATACTATAAATCTCTGAAAAAAGCTTATCTAACATGTATTTTCTCAATAAAGCACACAGTCTTCTTGCACTTAAAAACACTAGACAGGGAATTCCCTGGCAGTCCAGTGGTTAGGACTCTGTGCTTTCACCATCAGGGCCCAGGTTCAATCCCTGGTCGGGGAACTAAGATCCCACAAGCCGGGGATGTGGAGTGCAGAGAAAAAAAAAAAAAAATCCTCAAGAGCACTTCCCCTCTATGCTTGGGGGCCATTTTAAGCAGTGAAATCACCAAACAAAAAAGCACAAAAATGAGGAAAGCATGGCACAAAACAGACCACAAGAAGGACCGGAGTTTCCAGCATGAAAGCTGAAAAGAAGGCAGAATATTACCATGTTCTCCCTAAGCTTGGAACACATGCATGGAACAACTGGAATTTTTTGCCACTTTGCACGTGTCACAAATGAGAAAGTGCCACAATTACTGATTCGGGGGTTACAAATAAATTTTAGTGAGTAGATAAATTCTAAAATACAGAATTCACAAATACTGAGAATTGAGTCTATATAGTTTTTAAATCTCTGGAAGGAAAAACAAAGTTTTTTAAAGTACTTTTTTATTGTGGTAAAAATACATATACATAAAATTTGCCATTTTAACCATTTTCAGGTATCCAATTCTACAGCATTGAACTACATTCACAAAGTTATATAACCATATAACCATCACTGCCAAACTGTCTTCCAAAGTGGCAGCACCACCTTACATTCCCACCAGCAATATACAAGAGTTCTAATTTCTCCATATCCTTGCCAACACTTTGATTTCTTTATTAGACACACCCTAGTAGATGTGGAGTGGTATCTCATGATTTTGATTTACATCTCTAATGACTAATGATCTTGAGCATCTTTTCATGTGTTTATTGGCCACATGTCTTCTTTGGAGAATTGTCTATTCAGATTTTTTGCTCATTATTTAATTGAATTTTGTCTAAATTATGTTGTACGCATTCTTTATATATTCCAGGTACTAGATTCTTATCTGAGTCTCCTATTCTTGTAGGTTATTTTTTCATCTTCTTGATAATGTCCTTTGATGTACAAAATTTTAATTTTGATTAAGTCCAGTTTATCAACTTTTTCTTTTGTTGCTCATGCTTTTGGTGTTATATTAAGAATCCACTACCAAATCCAAAGTCATGAAAATTTATCTCTATGTTTTCTTTTGAGAGTTTTATGCGTTTAGCTTTTATATTTAGGTTGTTGATCCATTTTGAGTTCATTTTTTTTAATATGGCGGGAGGCAGGGGTCCAACTTTACTCTTTTGCATGTGGAAAATCCAGTTGTTCCAACATCATTTGTTGAAGAAACTATTCTTTCCCCCACTAAATGGATTTGGCACCCATGTCAAAAATCATCTGGATGTACTGGGAGGACAAATAGATTATTAACACATGTTATATATTGGGGGAGATGGGAACTGGATGAGGACAAGGAGTGGAAAGAAGGCTTCACACTATTTAGCTCTGTACACTTTTTAAACGTTTGAGCCATGTGAAAGTACTACTTATTCAAAAGCTAAAATAAATTCAAGTTTTAAAAATACAATTAAATAGGCAAGCCACAGAATAGGATGTATATCTGACAAAGGACTCGTGCTTGGAATATATAAAGAATTCCACAAAAGCATCTGGGAAAAGGCAGACAACCCATAGGAAAAAAAGTATGGGCACAACTTGAACAAGCATATCACAATAAAAGATATCCAAAGGCCGATAAACATAAAAAAGCGTGCTCGATTTTACAGTTTACCAGGGAAGTGCAAATTAAACTGCAATGCTATCCTACTACACTGCACGCCCATCAGAACAGCTAAAATGTCAAAGACAGATAATGTTATGTCTTAGTAAGAATATAAAGCAATTAATCTCAAACACTACTGGCAGAAGTGTAAATTGATATAACCACTTAAGAAAACTGTTTGGCAATATCTAGTAAAGCTGAACTCATGTGCAACTTACGACTCGGCAAGTCCACGCTAAGATACGTAATCAACAGAATGTGTGCATATGTTCCCCAAAGGACATGTTAAATGAACACATTCATAATAGTAAAAAACTATAAACTCAAATGATCACCAACATTTGAGTGGATGAATAAATTTTAGTATATTTATACAATGAATGCTGTGAAGGCAATGAACAAACTACCATCATAAGCAATGTGAATAATCTCACAATGTTGAGCAAAAGCAGTCAGTCACAAACTAGTACATACTGTTTAGTTCTATTTAAATAAAATATTAACACAGGCATATTAACCCATGGTGTTAGAAGTTAGGTTCATAGGTAGTAACAGGAAGGGGACACAAAGAGTACAGGCTTATAGGGTGCTAATAACGTACTTTCTCATTCTGGTTGCTAGACTTACAAATGAGTTTATGCGTATTTACTGAACTATATGCTTTTGATTTTTATACTTTCATTTATGTATATTTCAATAGCACATTTACTTTAAAAACTGCACACATCATTAAAAATAAACCAATATTTTAGTCTCCCATCACAAAACTACTCTGTATGAGCAAATCTGTTTACTACCTTGACCATGCTCTCTACTGAAAAGGCAAAGTTTTCATACAACTTTTCTTTCGCATGAGATTGTCTTTTCCCAAGCTTTTGCAAGGATTAAGCAAGTTGTCATGTTTTATGTCACGTTAAATGACCCACTGGAGTCAACAGTTAGATCAAACAGACATCAAATGTGTCACTGTAACAAAAATTAATTTCACACTGTTCAGAATCTGGCAGTACACCTGTGAAGTGCTCAAGTGTAACATGCTGCTATGACACATCAACTGAGAACCATTCACCTAATTCCATTTTGAATATGTAAAAACTTGAGTGTTTTTAGAAGTGGGAAGAACAGGTAGGTAAATTTCAGAAGTATATTATAATATGGGTTTGGTACAGAATTAGTAAAATTTTGAAGGCACCTATACCATCAGTTAAACAGACTTTTGTGAACTTGCTAATCACCATTTTTCAGCATTTCAATCACTTTACCAAATTTGACTAGACAATTCTCTTACCTTCTTCCCTTACTAGTAAAAATACTAGTCATTCTAATGATGTTTAATTCTTTTTTTTATTTATTTATTTTTGAGGCAAGAAATACGACTTTATTTGGGAAGCCAGCAGACCGAGAAGATGGCAGACTAGTGTCTCTGAACAACCATCTTCTAATGATGCTTAATTCTTATTAAAATATTACAATATCACTTACTGAAACACTCTAAAGGAAAAAGTTTACATAAATAGTTAAGCTTTTAAAACTATGACTTCTAACTAATTATAAATTAATTATATCCAACTCAGATAAAAGTAACTAATCAGATCCAAATAAGGGCAAAGGTAGAAAACTGGCAGTCTGGTATCATCTGATCAGGAAGGAGTATTTTTAAAGTTTAAACTTTACTCCTTTTAGGTAAGGCAAGCTTTGATACTCCGTAAGCCTTATTACTAGGTGCCCCTGAAGGCATTTATCTGAGGCTGGTCTACTCTCTCCACACGGGAGAGCCACATTTAGGTAAAATTTTACCTCTCTGCCTCAGTTCATTTGTTTAAAAAACAAAAGAGAATAATATTACCTGAGAAAATTTTTATAAGCTAATAAAAAAAACGTAAAAAACATTTAAACTGAAGCTGATATTATTCTACAGGTAAGGAACATGAAGTCTAGTCAGATTCAAATAAACCTGCTCTTATCTAATTCTCTCCTGCCATTACTAATTCAGATACCCCACCTTGAAACCATACAACAAAGTAGGGAATGGAAAACAGAGAAAGAAAATTGGATCAAAGTTAAAACAGCCTGGATTACAGCCAAAAGCCTAAGAGCCAAAATCTGTCACATCGTATGCACATGAGAAGGGAGACCATCACCTGCCAACCAACATTAAGAGCGAAAGCTGTGAATTTCAGCCATGACTAATGCTACTTCTGAACCATATTTCAAAGTAAAAAACTGTGGTTTCATTTTTTTTATTTTTAAGAAATTCTGCCACGATGAAATATTTCATTCTAAATTTTCTAATTTCTCTGTCCACTGCTTTCCTGTGAACTGGGAATATCATGTCCCATACTTAGTCTGGTATTGTCCACACATGTTATACTTTTTTAGCAAAGCTATATGGTAAAAGTGCAGAATAAACACTTTCCCATTAAAGGAAAATAACCCACATTCCACTGTGTCTTGAAAGTGTGACATCTGAAATACACATTTCTCTTTTCTTGTTTGAATAGGTAAGTCTGCACTGGTAACAAATATTTTTGTAAATGTCATGCTATACTTATACATATGCCTATCAAGTTATAACTTTTTCACTGCAATTTGTAGTGCACCAAAAGTCATTACAAAGCAATAAATACCACATACAGTCTTTGTCACAACTACTCATTTTGCCACTGTAGCATGAAAGCAGTCATACACAATACATAAACAAACGGGCTTAAATGTGTCCCAAAAATTTAACATGAAAACAAATTTGAATTTCATAAAATTTTCACATCACAAAGTATTCTTCTTTTGATTTTTGTTCAATGATTTAAAAATGTAAAAATCATTCCTAGCCCACGAGTCATATAAAACCAGGCAGCAGGAAGGTGGTGTAAAACACAAAAGACCCCGAATAGCCAAAGTAAGCTTGAGAATGAAAACTGGAGCTGGAGGAATCAGGCTCCCTGACTTCAGACTATACTACAAAGCTACAGTAATCAAGACAGTATGGTACGGGCACAAAAACAGAAATACAGATCAATGGAACAGCATAGAAAGCCCAGAGATAAACCCACGCACATATGGTCACCTTATCTTTGATAAAGGAGGCAAGAGTATACAATTGCGAAAAGACAACCTCTTCAATGGGTGGTGCTGGGAAAACTGGACAGCTACATATAAAGGAATGAAATTAGAACACTACCTAACACCAGGCATAAAAATACTGAAAATGGATTAATGACCTAAATGTAAGGTTATAAAACTATAAAACTTAGAGGAAAACATAGGCAGAACACTCTATGACATAAATCACAGCAAAATCCTTTTTGATCCACCTCCTAGAGAAATGGAAATAAAAACAAAAATAAACAAATCGGACCTAATGAAACTTAAAAGCTTTTGCACAGCAAAGGAAACCGTAAAAACAGACGAAAAGGCAACCCTCAGAATGGGAGAAAATATTTGCAAACGAAGCAACTGAGAAAGGATTAATCTCCAAAATATACAAGCACCTCATGCAGCTCAATATCAAAAAAACAAACAACCCAATCCAAAAATGGGCAGAAGAACTAAATAGCCATTTCTCCAAAGATATACAGATTGCCAACAAACATAAAACGATGCTCAACATCACTAATCATTAGAGAAATGCAAATCAAAACTACAGTGAGGTATCACCTCACACAGGTCAGAATGGCCATCATCAAAAACTCTACAAACAATAAATGCTGGAAAGGGTGTGGAGAAAAAGGAACCCACTTGCACTGTTGGTGGGAATGTAAACTGATATAGCCACTATGGAGAACAGTATGGAGGTTCCTTAAAAAACTAAAAATAAGGGCTTCCCTGGTGGCATAGCAGTTAAGAATCCGCCTGCCAATGCAGGGGACACGGTTTCAAGCCCTGGTCTGGGAAGATCCCACATGCCGCGGAGCAACTAAGTTCATGTGCCACAACCACTGAGCCTGTGCTCTAGAGCCTATGAGCCTCAACTACCGAAGCCCACAAGCCTAGAGCCTGTGTTCCTCAACGAGAAGCCACCACAATGAGAAGCCCATGCACCTCAAAGAAGAGTAGCCCCCGCTGCTGCAACTAGAGAAAGCACGCACGCAGCAACAAAGCCCCAACTCAGCCATAAATAAATAAATAAATAAATTTTTTTAGAAAGTAAAAATAGAACTACCATTATGACCCAACAATCCCACTACTGCGCATATACCGTGAGAAAACCATAATTCAAAAAGAATCATGTAGGGCTTCCCTGGTGGCGCAGTGGTTGAGAATCTGCCTGCCAATGCAGAGGACACGGGTTCGAGCCCTGGTCTGGGAAGATCCCACATGTCGCGGAGCAACCACTGAGCCTGCGTGTCTGAAGCCTGTGCTCCACAACAAGAGAGGCCGTGACAGTGAGAGGCCCACGCACCGCAATGAAGAGTGGCCCCCGCTCACTGCAACTAGAGAAAGCCCTCGCACTGAAACGAAGACCCAACATGGTCAAAAATTAAAAATAAAAAAAATATTTTTAAAAAGTCATGTACCACAATGTTCACTGCAGCACTATTTACAATAGCCAGGACACAGAAGCAACTTAAGTGTCCTTCGACAGTGGTATAGATAAAAAAGATGTGACACATATATACAATGGAATATTACTCAGCCCTAAAAAGAAACGAAACTGAGTTATCTGTAGTGAGGTGTATGGGCCTAGAGTCTGTCACACAGAATGAAGTATGACAAAGAGCAAAACAAATAGAGTATCCTAACACATATATATGGAATCTAAAAAAAAATGGTTCTGATGAACCTAGGGGCAGGACAGGAATAAACATGCAGATGCAGAGAATAGACTTGAGGCCACAGGGAGGGGGAAGGGTAAAGCTGGGACGAAGTGAGAGAGTAATGCTGACATACCTACACTACCAAATGTAAAACAGATAGCTAGTAGGAAGCAGCAGCATCACACAGGGAGATCAGCTAGGTGCTTTGCGACCACCTAGAGGGGTGGGATAGGGAGGGTGGGAGGGAGACGCATGGTGGGGGGATATGGGGATATACGTATGCATATAACTGATTCACTTTATTACATAGCGGAAACTAACACAACACTGTAAAGCAATTATACTCCAATAAAGATACTGAAAAACGACAACAACAACATGGGCAGTATTTTGCCAACCCCTGATCTAAAGTAAGGTCCAACAATTAACAAGCACAGAACTTCCAATTAGAATTTTATTGCCTCACTCAAATAGGAAAAGAACCAAAGATTATCCACTGTTTAAGGAAGCCTTTGAGACAAGAAGAGATAAAGATAAAAAGAAAAAAACAAAGTTAGAAAATAAAGTCAAGGACTTCCCTAGTGGCACAGTGGTTAAGACTCCGTGCTCCCAATGCAGGAGGCCTGGGTTCGATCCCTGGTCAGGGAACTAGATCCCACATGCATGCTGCAACTAAGAGTTCACATGCTGCAACTAAGACTCAACACAACCAAATAAATAAATAAACCAATATTTTTTTTATAAAAAAGAGAAAGGGAAGAAAGAAAATAAAGTCAAGGTGATCTTTCAGAATGTCAGTTGAATAAGAAAGTAAAGAGAAGGGGAATTCCCTGTTGGGCCAGTGGTTAAGACTTGGCACTTTCACTGCCGAGGGCCCCAGTTCCATCCCTGGTCAGGGAACTAAGATTCCACAAGCATCGTGGTGAGGCCAGAAAAAAAAAAGAAAGAAAGAAAACAAAGAGAAGGAAAGCATAAGAGAAAACGTAGGAGAGAGTATGAACCCAGTAGCTCCAACATTCAAATAGAAACAGTTCCAAAAAGAGTGAGAGAAAGGGGGGCCTGAAGGGGAAGGGCATGAAGAGAGAGGGTCCTTATGAAAAAATTTTTTAAGTTTAAACTTTTTCTTACTATAAATGAAGAGTAGAAGACTAAAAGAAAAAGCACAGTGAACTTTTAAAAACGATAAAGGAAAAAAAATAGCAACAATCACTATATTCCAGAAAAGGATGAAGAAATATTAAAAGGTTCCAAGAAGAGGTAAATAAAACCCAATTGGGGTTGTACAAGGGAGCAAAATCAGACTAGCATGAGCAACACTGACTACTTTAAAACAAGGGAGGAGATACCTTCAAAGTTCTGAAGAAAAACAAATTTGAACCTGGAATTCCATATCCAGTCAAACTACCATTTAAATAGAAGAATAAAATAAAGAGCTTCAAAAAGTCTCCGAAATTTTACTCTTAACGATTCTTTCTTAGTATGTACAAACAAGGGAGTAAACAAAGAATGGGGAAGCCTGTGTAAAATAATTAGAAGCAAGACTCTCCTCATGAGGCAGGCTTGAAAGATTACACCCTCAGTTAGAAGGGTGCATAAGCAAATAATAATAGTAAAACTTAAAAAAAAATAAATCAGACAATTAGCATAGGAAAAAAAAAAAACTGTCACTCCCTGGTTTCAGAGTGAGGGAAAAAATTTTCTCCTGAGAAGTTTCAAATACAGGTTAGCCTATAAGGTAAACTCTAAATCAACATCTGCCAGTTCTAAGAAACACCAAACTAAAAATTAACATCAGTGACTTTTCACTGGTGGTACCTGACAGAAGCAAGGACAAAATACTCTTTGGAGGCTTGTTTCCAAAAATCAGGTCTGGCAGAGTTCATAGTTAAAGCCCTAGTAAACACACTCAAACTCCAAAACTATAAAACACTGGAGAACACCATCTACAATAATCAGGAATAGGCAGAAGCAAGTAATAGTAAAATAGGACCTCAAGAACTTTAGATAATGGAATTATCAAATATAAATATGAAATAAGTATACTTCAGATATTTAAAAAGTAAAATGAAAAACAAGAAAACAAAGCAAACACAGCTAAATGTAATTTAAGGGAAGCCATTTATAGTAAAAACAAAATATATCAGAATAACTCATAAAAGACATACAAGACTTTTCTAGGAAAAAAGCTATATAATATTCAAAAATAAAAGATTTAAGCAAATGGAAAGGCATGCAATGTTTCTGAACAGGCAGATACCATATTGTAAAGATGGCATTTTCTCCCAAATTAATCTATATATTCAAAGCAATTCCAACAAAAATGCTGACAAGTTTTTAAAATGAACTTTCACAACATGATTCTAATATGTTTAAGAGCTAAAAGCCAAGATCAGTCAAGATAATCTTTAAGATGAACAAGGTATATGTGGAGGGGGATGAAATTACCTTAACGAATAACAAAGTTTACTATAGCTTTATAATAAGCAATAAAGGAGGAAAAATGGGGGGGAAACTGATTTTTAAAAAACCTCTCATATATCAAAAGACAGCTCTCTAAAGAATAAAGAGAAAAGTCAAGTGTATTAGTTTATTGCTGTGTAACAAATTACCCCAAAACTTAATGGGGTAAAACAATAATTCCTTATCTTTCAGTTTCTTTGAGTCAGGAATCTGGGAGTGATATGGCAAGTGGTTCTCTCTGAGCCTCTAATGAGGCTGCAGTCAGATGTCAGCCAGGACTGCAGTCATCTGAAAACCTGACCATGCTGGAATATCCACCTCCAAAGTGGCTCATTCCCATGGCTGGGAAGTTGGTGCTGGATGTTAACAGACCCCAGTTCTTTACAGAACTGCAAGAGTGATAGTTGTTTTCGCCTAGAACAAGGAATCCAAAGACTAAGGAAAAAGCTGTATACCTTTAATGAAGCCTCAGAAGTCACTGTTAATTCTGCTATACTCTCTTGGTCACCAAACAAGCCCTGAGTCACTGTGAGAAGAGACTAAAGAAGGGTGTGAATACCAGAAGAGAAGAACACTGGGGCCACCTCAGAGGCTGGCTACCACACTAAGCCATAGTAGGCTAAGAACAAATCTTCAATTTATACATAACCAACAAAGGATCAGTATGTAGAACTTACCAAGAATTCTTGTAAATCAAAACAAAAAAACGTTAGCAAACTAAAAAAAATAGAAGACAAATGGACAAGTAATTCACAGAAGCAACAACATAAATCGCACGTAACAAGCATTCAAAAAGTATTTTTCCCTAGAACCACGTAATTCATGCTATTTACGTATCATAAAGGCATAGAATTTAAATATTTTTCTAAAAATGATGCATTTATGTTCATTCATCCTTGTTTTTTCCCACTTCCCCTTGAGACCAATGTCCATTCTGGAAGCTGGCTAAGGATGAAGGTACAATTTGTGGCCACAGAGGAGACACAGATTAATGTATCCAACACCATGATCCCAACCTCAGAACTTGTCCTCTGGAAAATAAAATGATAGAACTCAGTCAACCAGTAATAAATATGAAAAAAAAAAAATCAGCAGATCGACAGCACACTATTTACAAAAGGTCAATTTTAGTTATTAAGTACTTTTTTCCTCTTTACATTTACATTTGGGGCAAGCTCTTTATGAACTGTGATGGGTACCCCAAAATGAAGGACTATAAATGCATGAATCTGCCACCTTCTACTATTCCATGGTTTGACACTCTTCCTAATGACTTTACATTATCACTTGGTTATAGCCCCTTTAAAGAAGCAGGTCTCTGGGCTTCCCTGGTGGCACAGTGGTTGAGAGTCCACCTGCCGAAGCAGGGGACAGGGGTTCGTGCCCCACTCCGGGAAGATCCCACATGCCGTGGAGCGGCTGGGCCCGTGAGCCATGGACGCTGAGCCTGCGCGTCCAGAGCCTGAGCTCTGCAACAGGAGAGGCCACAGTAGTGAGAGGCCCGCGTACCGCAGAAGCAGGTCTCAAACTTTTTGGTCTCATAATCCCTCTTACATTCTTAATCATCAAGGACCTAAAAAGCATTTGTTCAGATGGGTTTTATCCATCTATGTGTACAGTATTAGAAATAAAAACTGAAGATTTTTAAATATTTAAAATTGTAATAAATAATAGCAAATTAATAATCTGTTTCATTAAAATTAAATACTTTATTAATTCATTTAAAAATAAACACATTAAATAATAAATAAAAATAAACACACTGCATGTTTAAATAACATTTTTAACAGAAATAACTAATTTCCAAAACCAAAAAAATTTTTTAGTAAAGAGTGGCACTGATTTCACTTTTAAATCTCTTTAATGTTTAGTTTAATAGAAGATGTCTGTATATACCCTTTTGCATTTAATCTGTTGTGAGAGATTTTTTGTTTGAAGACTATAAAGAAAACTTGGCCTCATATAACCATGTACTTAAGAAAAGGGAAGAGTATTTTAACAGTCTTTTCAGACAATCTGTGGATATTCTTCTTTGATACATTCAAAAAATTTAAAGTGTTTTATTTATTTCTTAAACATCAGTTGCAATGTGAAATTTCAAACTATAGTGATGAACTTTTACTACGTCCTTACATTAAAATCTATTGGTCTATTTTGCACTTTGAATCTTTTTCCTATGCCTGATTTTGTAACATGATGCATTGGTCATTTGGCAAATACTGGTTCACTATGTAGATCTTCCAAATGATGACATTTCATTACACAATATCAAAAAAAAAGTGTTAATATCACTACCAATCTCATCAGAAAAGCTTTTAAATATTGAGAAGCTGTCAAGCTCATGGTGGCATATACAAGTTTCCCAAAAATCCTAATTTTCATTTAAAAGCTCAATTTTTATCACTGGCAACATATAACAACATCAGTTGTTTCTCTTGAAGTGACAAGGCTCAATTCATTCATTTTAAAGAAAATATCTGCCAAATATCCATTCTTGAAAACCACAGTTTGTTACTCATTCTTTCAAGTAAAAATTATTTTCCAAGAAAAAAAGCAGCTAATTCAACTTGGAATTCAAACAACTGCACAAGTACTTTTCTTATTGCACTTCAGTCTGCAGCAGAAGCACTTTATGCATTATCCCATTTCATCGCACAGAATATTAAGGATAAAGATTTTTAAAATAGGGATGTCCCTGGTGGTCCAGTGGGTAAGACTCCATTCCCGATGCGTGGGGCCCGGGTTCAATCCCTGGTCGGGGAACTAGATCCCGCACGCCACAACTAAGACCCGGTGCAGCCAAAATAAAATAAATATTAAAAAATATATATTTTAAAAACAAGTTTCACTGCTTCATCAAGGACATAAAAGTAAAACTAACATAACTTTTGTTGGTGGCGGTGGTTTTACTCTAAGTATGTGATGGTAAAGTTACAATAACTTTTAGAGTGCTTTGGAGGCACTATCTTAATTCCTGCTAAGGTGCCAAGCAGTCTTACCCATCATTGCTTTTGTATTATTTATACAAATGTCAGAACAGTGAATAAGGCAAATAATGAATCAGTGTTATAATGAAAACAGTTTCAACTCTGCCAACACCTGAAAGGGTATCAGAGACAATCCCCCGTACCCCCTAACTCAGAGTTTCATGGACCAACTTTGAGAACCTACTTTAAGGTACTATTCTCATTTAGTGTCTGCTTAGAGGAGTATATATAAGGAAATGAAAAGCAGTTAGATTCCCCTAACTGAAATTTTTGGTGTACAGATATTAAACCTTGTAAAAACTTAGGATTTAGAACATGAGTTTACAAGTTTTTACACTGTAAGTTTTAGGCAGCTGAAGAGAGGTTTGGAATACAAATTACTTTGTCTGGTGTGCTGTACTTCATTAGATGTCAGAAAAACCTAGAAAAACACCAACAATTTGCCTTCCTGCCTCTTCTTTTCTGCTTACTGTGAGATAGAGGTAATCACAAAGGCAACAGCAGTACAATTTATTGGGGGCTTACCAGGCGCCAGGCACTCTATGAAGCAATTTACAATGTACTAACTCATTTAATCTGCACAATTAACACTATGAAATAGGTAGTATTATTACTCTCAATTTATGGATGTTAAGTAACATATCCACAGTCATTCTAGTAGTAAATAAAGGAGCTCAAAAATGAATGCAGGCAGTCTGACTCCTGAATTGTGTGCATTTCACCAACCACAATGCCGTAAGATATTAAAAAGTGTTTTTCTTTGATACGTCTGTAATGACTGATTGCTGATGACTATGTTATCATTCAAAAACTCAAGCATATTTATGTCAAACAGAGCATTAGAGAAAGTAGGACCTAAAAAAATCCCGAAACAGATAAGCCACACCCAGAACTAGCAAACTGCTAAATATTACATGTACTCCTGGGACAAGAACTTCCAAGAGCTCAAACAGAAGATTCCCCTGAGTGGCTCACCATGCTCAGTGATAAAACAGGACCACTGTAAGGAGGTGCTCTTCACACTATACCCAGAGTTATTCCCTCCCACTTACCACATGATTGTTGCCATCTCAGACTTTTCACAAAAAGTTGAAGATTCATAAACAGAATCATTTTTCCATGTTGATTATTCCCCACAAAAGATGAGAATATTAAACTTATGTAGATGTAAAAAGTTAGCATAAAAGACAATAACAGAATCACACAGAATTTTACTGGATAGGAACTCAACTTCATATTGCAAACCTGGAGAGGCTGTCTAGGTGACTTGCCCAAGGCTACACAGCATATTAACAGCAGAACCCAATGCAAGTTACTCCCAATCCAGATAATCATCCACATCACCATGCTGTCTATGCCTTACTACAAAAGTCTCACCTCCTTCAAGAGTTCATTTGAGAGGTTGTTCAGATGCATCAATGCATATTTGTATTTTTACTGATACATTATAGATTGTACATACCCACTACTGATAGCTATTCTGACTGAACCTGAAATAAACCTAAAAAAATAAAAGTCACAAAAGCACTTTAAAAAGCTCACAATTGAGATTCAACAAATATTAACTAAATTATCTATTTTGATTTTCCTTTTCCAAATATTCCAACAGCACATAAATCAGTCTTTCTCCTCAAAATATTTAAATCCATGTCTCTCAAAGTGTGGCAGGTTCCAGAATCAGAATCACATGATACTTGTTAAAAATTCAAATCCTAGTGTCATCCCCAAGTCAACTGAAACAGTCTCTGAAACTCCCAAAATGGTATTTTAAAAAGCTCTCCAGATGATTATTCATCCAAAAGTTACATTCACTCTACAATATTCTAGTGGGAAACAAGGAACAAACGAGTAAACAAAAACAAGTAAACATTCTGGACTTTAGCTGTCCTATGAAGAAATAAAGATAATATGTCAAAGAGTGACCTGGAGGACTACAATTGTCCCTCAGCAATCTCAGGGGATTGGTTCCAAAACCCCCATCAGATACAGAGAGCCAACTGTACCTTAAAAGGAGCAGCCAGACACAGAATTTTCAGGGCAGTGAAAATACTATGTATGATATTATAATGGCGAATACATGTCACTATACATTTGTTCAAACCCTTAGATTGTGCAACACTAATAGTGAACCCTAACATAAACTGTGGACTCTGGGTGATTATGATGTAGGGCCATCAACTCTAAAAAATGCAGCACACTAGTGAGGGATGTTGATAATGGGAGAAACTATGTAGGCCTGGGGAGAAGGGATATATGGGAAATCTCCATATCTTCCATTTAATTTTGCTGTAAATCTAAAACTGCTCTTTAAAAATAAAGCCCTAAAAAAAAAAAAAAAAAGAAAAAAAAAGTGATCAAGAGAAGGTCTTTCTGCAGAGGCAATTTGAAGTGAGGAGCCCTTCACTTAAGAACAGTGGTTCTCTTGGGGTTTCCCTGGTGGCGCAGTGGCTAAGAATCTGCCTGCCAATGCAGGGGACATGGGTTTGAGCCCTGGTCCGGGAAGGTCCCACATGCCACAGAGCAACTAAGCCCCTGTGACACAACTACTGAGTCTGCACTCTAGAGCCCACATGCCAGAACTGAGCCCACGTGCCGCAACTACTGAAGCCCGCATGCCTAGAAGCCGTCCTCTGCAACAAGAGAAGCCACGTCATGAGAAGCCCGTGCACCGCAACGAAGAGTAGCCCCCGCACACAGCCACGAAGACACAACACAGGCATAAATACATAAATCAATAAATAAATTTTATATATATATAAAAAAGAATAGTGGTTCTCAAACTTAGTGTGCATCAAAATCACCTGGAGGACTTACTAAAAATGATTTCTGGTTTGAAGGTCTTGAGTGGGGCCCAAGAATTTGCATTCCTAACAAGATTGCAAATGATGCTGATGCTGCTAGTCCAGAAACCACACTTGGAGAATCATCGATCTGAAGGGAACAGCTAAAAGGTTTGAATAACTCTGGTGTGTTAGAGAAACAGAAAAAAAGTCCATTAGAAGGGAGGGTAATGTCATTGTTTTGGGACCACTTAAGATGGTGAACTAAACTACCAACCATGGCTACCCAGACCAGAAATGGAATCACAGGTTGTTCAATAATACCTTACATTTGCAAAGCATTTCACAGTTTATAAAAGCATTTTCACTTTCATTATTTAATACGATTTAGTGAGATATAAGTGAAGGACTATTAGCTACATGTAGAGATAAAGAAGCTGAAGGACAGAAACATGAACCTGAGGGAACCAGAAAACAATTAAGGGGCAGAACTATGTCCCCTGACTCCAAATCCAGTGTTACTTCCAGAACAGCATGTTCCATTTTTTTAAACAGCAAAGCAAAGGATACATACAGGAGTTGATACTAAGTTACTTTCTAGACTCCCTGCCTAAAAACATGATGGCTTCCAGACTTAATTTGTTTTAGATACCAGTTAGAAAGCAACACTGCCTTAAGATTGACAGTATTTAGTCCCATCTACTTATTTCTCCTAGTTGAAAAACAAAAGATGGAGAAATGAAGAGGGAATTTACACACTATTATTCTCTCTCCTGCATAAGTAACACAGAACTAATTTCATAACCTCAGTCCCTCAGCCACATCAATCAAACACAATTTTCATCTTGTGTTCACTCTAAATCTCTCACCTAATCCAGGTTCCCACAAGAACACTGAATCCTACATGTCTTACTACACTCAGTGAGGCCATGAGCAGTTAGTTATACACCCATTATCCACCCTCTATATACCCATTATCATTTAGAATCTTCTCCATCAATCAAACCATTACTCTTAACATTCTTACCTGTAGATCTCAGTAATACTTCAAACCCAAAACTGAAATAACTATATCCTCCCTCCACCCCACACACACCTGCTTCTGTGCCTGAATTCTTTTATTTGCATTAATAACACTGCCACCCACCAAACAAGAAACCTGGAACTTGGCCTAGACACGTGTGTCTCTCTCACTCCAGTCTCAATTGGCCTCTCATATCCATTCCCACAGCTACTTACAATTAGTTACCACTAATAATAAACTAGCTGCCATTTCACTAATAACTAGCATGTACTAGTCACTTAACACACTTCATTCTACCAATAACTGTATGAGGTAGGTAATTTTGTCCTTGTAAAATTAATCTGTCCAAGTAACAAGTAGGAAGTGACAAAGTAGGCATCCAAACTCAAATGTTTCTCCCAAAGTCCATACCTTTCCCCCATACCAAAACACTTCCTTCTTTAACACCTTATATCAGTCCTTTACTACCTACTCCAAATGCTAATTTCTCCCCTAGATTACTGCCAGGATTCTCCTAACTGGCCCTGCCTTGGATCTTTTCTTCCCTTACCCTTCAATGTGCCCCCAAGTGATCTTTCTAGATCATAAATGTGATCCTTTTATCTTCCTGATACAAAAATCTGTTAGGGACTCCCTTTAATCTATCTACACTGTACAGGATACATTCTACAGGATGAATCCCAAACCCTTTAGTACAAGTCCACAATCCCTTCCGTACCTGAAGTTCCAAAATTCAAAAGCTTTGAAATTTTAAAGTTTTTTCATAATTCTGCAACAAAACCCACTCTGAATTGCAAGAGGTTATTGGTCTATCCCATCATAATGATATTCACATACTTCACTGCAGAAACATTAATATTTGATAATGAGTTGTTAACCCAGACCCTGCAGTAGTGTTAGAGACCTTACCAGGAAAAAGAAAAATTTCCAACCTATTCTGATGTCTAAAACACACCTGGTCTCAAGGGTTTCAGGTAAGGCACTGCAGACCCCCTACCTATTCAGCCCATCAAACCAACCTAATTTCCACCAATCACCTTACACATCGCTTAGCTCCAGGGATGTGTAAGGTGCCCTGTGCCCTGAAAACTCTCCAACCCAGGGAGCTACTCACCCTTCAAGAAACCTACTCAAGGGTTTCCTTTTCAGTGAAGTTTCCTTGACCTTCTCTTGATTGTGCCACAACCACTGTACCAAGGACCCACCTCCACTGCTGTACCTTATGTTTGTTTCCCCTATGTTGGACTGTGAATGAGGTCCTCATTGAGTATTTTATCCAATTCTAGCACAGTATCCGAAACACTAAGTGTTCATTAATGTACAAGGAACTGAAATTCATGCCCAGCTCTCCCTAACCCCCAATTCCCTTCAAAGTTCATTTCTCCTTCACCCCTAAACCTTAAGATTTTTCCCTATCCATGCAGGCCCCTCACAGCTATTTTGCTTCCAGAGTTCCTCCTTCTCAATGTCATCCTAAAATTACTCTCTACCAGACGGCTTCTCGTAGCCCCAAATTCTCTAATGCCCTTTAACCTCCCTAGTCCTTCTTTCCCCTAGCTTTGAACAGATCAAATCCTCTCCCTCTAAGGCAATTCATCCTCACTGCCCTTATCTCTGAACTACTACCTCAACACCTCTCGCGCCTAGGCCTTCCCTCCAAAATGCTTCTCACAAGCGGATTCCCAGACCCCCTCTTCTCTCACAGTCCGTTCCACCCGCTCCCGAACCTGCGCTCGGCCAGAGTCCACCCCTTCCCGGCCCGTATCCGCACATCGCGAACCTCCCCTGCAGCCGGTGTCCCCTCCCCCAGCCTCTCGCAGCCGGCACCCCTCCCTTCACCCTCCCCGTATCTCTGGAGGTCCAGCTTCTCGGGAAACTGTCCCAGGAGCCGTGTCTTTCACCTCAGACCCCTTAGGATTACGCCGGTCCGAGCAGCCCCGGGCCCGAACACCTCCGTACCCAGATCCTCCTCGGCACCGCAAATCCCCTTCGGCCCAGACCTCGGGCCGGGCCTCCCGCTCACCTTGCTGGATGTCGCCGTTGCTGCCCCCCGGGATGGGCACGTTGAGTTGGCGCTCGGGCTCCGGCAGACAGCGCAGGCAGAAAGAGTGAAGACAGGGCAGCAGCTTGGGCTCCGCCTCACGCCGGCTCTGCAGGCTCTGCTGACACACGGCGCAGGTGTCCAGGAGCGAGGCTGGCGGACCAGGAGGCGGCCCCGCCGAGGGACCCGGAGCAGGAGCCGAAGCCGGAGCTGGGGCCGGCGTCGATACCGCCCCCCCGGGAATTCCAGGGCCCACTGAGGCTGCAGGGGCTGAGGCAGCCGGGGCCGAGCCCGAGGAGGCCGCGGCCACCCCCCCGTCGTCGGGCCCGGCCGCGCCGCTCTCCGCGCCGGCCCTGCCGCCTTCCTCCTCCTCCTCCTCCACCAACACCGCGGCGAGAGGCGGCTCCGCCTCCTGCGCCGCGGGCCCGGCGGCCCCGGCAGTTACCGGCGCGCTGCTGCTGCCCCCGCCGCCGCTCTCAGCCTCGCCACCGCCTTTGTTTTCCGCCATGTTTTCCTCTTTGAACCCGCCGGACCGCCCCGCGCCGCCCGCCGCCGCCGCCGCCCCCAGCCCCAGCCGCAGCCGCAACGAGAGCGGCCGCCGAGAGCGAGCAGGCAAGCGAACGAAGGAACGAGAACGCGCGCGCACGCGGCGCCCCCACCCTCGCGTCGCACGGTTGCAAGAGGGCGGGCGCGGCGCGCGCACGTACGCACGGACGTCCTCCGGAGGGAGGCGGGAACTTGGGGCGCGGGCGCGCAGACGTCCTGGCCGCCCTTCCTGACCTCCGTGGCCGGCGCGTGGAGTCCGCCCCGTTGCAGTTTGGCTCGCAGTGAGCGTTTAAAGTCAGAGGCTCTTGACGCTGAACTACCTTTGGTCTGGGTGGTTAAGAGTTCGGCCGCGGCGATGGTGCGGGGAAGAGCGGGCAAGGGTGGAAGGCCGGAGTGTCTCTCTGGCGGCGAGGTCCCCAGAGGCGGGCGCGTCTCCGCCGAAACCTCATTCGGCGCGGGGTCAGACGCCTTGGCCTCCTGGCTCCGAGATGCCGACCTACTGGGTCTCTGTGCTTTAACTGGCCGCGTTCCTTTGGATGGTTGTGTCTCAGGGGAGCAGTAAAGTGAGGATTTTTGTTTTTAACTGGTGGCGTACCAGAAATAGGCTGAAAAGACCCAATGAGGAAAAACAGCTATTTTAGCAGCTATTTTTAGCTTCTTAAGGTGATTGATTCTCTGACGTTGCTACGCTTCAGAAAACCAATCAACTGAGAAGCTTTTTCAAAGCAGAGCTGTTCCAGGACCACACCCCAGACCTACATCAGGAAGTGGGGGTGAGCTCATGAATGTTGAAAGCGCTTTGGCTGATTCTGATGTGCGTCAGTTTGGGGAGTCACGATCTAACCAGTATTATGTCCTGAGAGTCTCACTTATTGCCCTGGCGGGAGTTGGGTTGCAAATGCCTTAACAGTGTCGGTAATAGAAGCTTTCAGGAAGGGTCTTTATTGAGAAACAAGTACTACGGCTGTTTTAATGTTAGGATTGTGAAGTGCTTTCCTCTTCTGACAGCGTTCCCAAGAAACCGTTATCCTTGAGCTGGTAAAAGTCCTTAAACCACCTCGAAGCATTTTTTATTTATTCGTTCAAAAATAGTGACCTCTTACTATGAGTCAGGTAGTGTTTTAGAGATGATAGGATTACAGCAAAGAACAAAGGAGATCCTTACTTTCAAGGAGTTTGCAGTCTGGAGGAAGAGTGACATAAATATATGCAGGGAGTGATAAATGCTATGAAGAAAAAAAAGCAGAGTAAAAGAGATTAGAGATGATTGGGGAAGGCCTCGGCTGATAGGTGAACAAGCTTGTGGTTCTCTTGCGGAAGAGTGTTCCAGGCAGAGGAACAAACGGTAAGTACAAAGGGCCTGAGGCACAGTCTTGGCTTGTAAGTGGAACAGCAAAGAGTCTGTGTGGCTGGAGTGGCTTGAAGAGGTAAAGAGTAGTAGAATATGACATAATAGTAAAGGAGCCAGGTCATATACAGAAATGGCCTTCAACTTTTTAAACTTCTGTGCCCGGGAAAAGAACTTAGAAAAACTATTTTCTCCCTCGAACATTATAAGTTGATTCTTAACATTTTTCATCAGCAGTGTAAATAGTTGCAAAGAGTGCCATTTCTGACATTTTGCAATACCAACATTTTTTAATTGTCACATTACTTTTAAATCTATCCAATGGAAAAGTAAACAAGTAGTTTAACAAACATCATCATCCATTTTAAAAGTACATAATCAAAAATGTTCTATTTCATTAAATAAATATTAAACATGAAAAGTAAAATGTTAATTGGGACTGTCTTTTAATGAGATGACATAGTTTTTTTTAGTTTGTGTAGGCATGGATGTATATAACATTACTAGGAAGAGATAAAGTCCTGTATCAATTCCATTTTTCATTTTTATTGACATAAGCACTGCATTAAAAAAATGCATGTATACATATGTGTATATATATGAATTAATATAAAATTAAATCTCTTAAAACTATCCTTGTGTACCCTTCGGAAAAATTCCCTCCACTGTAGTACCCGAATACTCATACTCCAGTTTTAAGATGCTGAGTGAGATAGGAAATCTTGGATGAGTTTTGATCAAAGACCCAAAGTTGTGAAAAGAGTCACTGTGGCTGTTTACTGTAGAAATCACTTGTAGGGGGTCAGAGTGGAAGAAGGAAGACCAGTTAGGTTGCTAATACAATAATATTTCAGCCGAGGAATAATGGTGGATTGAACCAGGGTGGTATCTGTACAGGTGGTGAAAAATAAGGTGTATATATAATAAAGAGCAAATAAAGACTTTTCTCCAAATTCACTTCAAAAAAACAAATTAATGGACCAAATTTCTCAACCAAAATCTTTGTTTCCTTGCATTTTTCTTAAGCTTTTGATGCCTGCTACCACTTGCCTTTATTAAAATCTAGTACAAGGGAATTCCCTGATGGTCCGGTGGTTAGGATTTCATGTTTCCATTACAGGGAGCATGGGTTCGGCACATGCCGCGCTGCACAGCCAAAAAATAAATAAATACTATAAAAATCTAGTATAAAATTGCTTGTTGGGCTTCCCTGGTGGCGCAGTGGTTGAGAATCCGCCTGCCGATGCAGGGGACACGGGTTCGTGTCCCGATCCGGGAGGATCCTACATGCCGCGGAGCGGCTGGGCCCGTGAGCCATGGTCGCTGAGCCTGCGCGTCTGGAGCCTGTGCTCTGCAACGGGAGAGGCCCGCGTACCGCAAAAAAAAAAAAAAAAATTCTTTGTTTTTTTAACACTTTTTAAAAATTTTTATTTATTTACTTATTTATTTTTGGCAGCATTGGGTCTTCATTGCTGCGCGCAGGCTTTCTCAAGTTGCGGTGAGCGGGGTCTACTCTTCGTTGTGGTGCACGGGCTTCTCATTGCAGTGGCTTCTCTCGTGGAGCATGGGCTCTAGGCGCGTGGGCTTCAGTAGTTGTGGCACATGGGCTCAGTAGTTGTGGCTCACAGGCTCTAGAGCACAGGCTTAGCAGTTTTGGCGCACAGGCTTAGTTGCTCCGCAGCAAGTGGGATCTTCCCGGACCAGGGCTCGAACCCGTGTCCTCTGCATTGGCAGGCAGATTCTTAACCACTGCACCACCAGGGAAGCCCAAAAGTGTTGTTTTTGAAAACGATATAATTTTATAGAGAGCAAACTGTCCCCCCACCAATATAATTTACTGTGTGCTCTGAGAATGCAGTGCCTGGAATTAGATTGTCATGGAGTACTTGGGGACACTGAATCAGCTACATTCTCAATTTGCAATGGAAACCCAGAAATCATTTAGGAGAAACTGTGAAATCATAAGACTGACGTATGATATGGATAAACCTGTCTGATGAAGAGACTGTATTGCATGGAGGTTGAGTCTGTGCTGGAGCCAGAATGCCTAGTTTGAAGCTTTGTTCCACCACCTACTAGCTGTGTGATTTGGGGTAACTTACTTCGCTTGCCTCAGTTTCCTCATTTGTAAAAGGGCTTTTGTTACTAGTATGATCTACTTCAAGGTTGACAATTAAATATTTGTAAAGTGCTAACTGTACCTGGCGCATGGTAAACATGAAATGAATTTAAAAGTAGACAGACCTAAAGGTTCATGAAGGGAACAGAACTGGAGGGAGAAACAAAGATACCTCAGAGAAAAATCTCAAGAAGAGAAACCATTCTGTGGGCTGAACTGAGCAGCGAGTGTAAGGATCCAGCCATTCCCCTAACCTAGGCTATCTTTTACCCCTGACCAGCTTGCCCAAACATTATAAGAAAAACACAGTTCTGAAATAAAGGAGAGCTATCAGTAGATGCCTAGTAGCTCTGCTGTGGAGAAAACTGCCCTGATATTGCTGGTAACCAGAAGTGAAAAGAACTTTACAATTGTCCAGAAAAGAGAAAGAGCACTGGGAATGACATAGCTAGGTGAGCAATGGTGAGAGCACAGCAGGTTGGCAACAGTGAGGCAGAGTAGCCCAAGAATAGGGTGAAGGTTTGCAATGGCTGGTTCTGCCACTCTTGGACAGAGCAACTACGGCCATCAGCAGGAATGGAAGAGGTCATGAGGACCAGCAGAGGAATGCTGAGCTGCGGTTAAGATCTGGGGCATTTCTGGGGAAATCCAGTGGTTAAGACTCCACGCTTTCACTGCCAAAGGCTCAGGTTCAGTCCCTGGTCAGAAAATTAAGATCCTACAAGCCACATGGCACAGCCAAAAAAAAAAAAGATTTGGGGAATTTCTGTTAATGTGCCATATTAGCAATCATGAGTAGGTAAGGCCAGGGGATATAAAGCGGACATCTTGTGATTTAAAGTTCACTTCTCTGAACACAGGTACATAAGCACATGTACCTTGGATTAGCATATCCTTGCACTTAGCAGGAAGTCCAACCTCAGAGCAAGGACCTTCCTAAAGCACATGTCAAAAAACCAAAATTAAAATGGGTGATGTTGAGAAGGGCAAGATTTTTGTCCAGAAATACGCCAGTGCCACACCATGGAAAAGTAAGGCAAGCATAATAAGTGGTCCTGGATGGAAGACAGGTCAGGCCCCTGGGATTCTCTTACACTGATGCCAACAAGAACAAGGGCATCACCTGGGGAGAAATGTATTTGGAGAATCCTAAGAAGTACATCCCTGGAAAAAAATGATCTTTGCTGGCATTAAGAAGAAGACAGAAAGGGCAGACTTGATAGCTTATCTCAAAGCTTCTAATGAGTAATAGTTGGCCCACTGCCTTATTTTCTCACAAAACAGAAATGTCTCAACTTCTTTTATGTGTAACATATTTAAATTGATCTCATATACCAGAATTCAGATCATGAGTGGCTGACAGAATTTTTTTTTGGATAGTCCTGATTTAAATAAGATTGGCTGTGGTTAAATTAATATGATGAGCTTTTTGAATTTTGATAGGAATTCCAGTTCAGCAAGTACTGTCACTGTTTCCCTCTTCCAAAGATATAATCAGACTTGATTGGTAATATCGAACTTCTCACAAAGATGGTGAATGCCATCTCAAAACCTGTAGGATATTGGTTTTAATTTAGATTTGTAGAACTGATTATTTGAGTATAATATTTAAATACTGGGAAAATCGCTTTGTTGTCTCATACAATTGAGCAAGACTCACCTGCATTTCAGCTTGTGTTCATTAGGCTTTAAAGGGCTGAAGACAAGGTAGAAATATCCATTTTATCTTTTTGGTCTTAACTATGCCAATCCAAAATTCCCTGTATCCAAAATGTTGCCTTTTGGGAATTCCCTGGCAGTCCAGTGGTTAGGATTCCACGCTCTCATTGCCGAGGGCCCAGGTTCAGTCCCTGGTCTGGGAACTAAGATTCCACAAGCCACGCAGTGCGTCCAAAAAGGAAAGAGAAAAATAAATAAATAAGTAAAATGTTGCCTTTTACTTAACGAAAGGCATTTTAGTGTGGTTTATGTAAAATATCAAAGAATATTTAACACTTCTCCCATTTTATAGATGATCTATAAGGTCAGAGGCTTTTAAAAGTCAGTGTGACAAGATATAATAGCAAGTTAAACTTTGCTTTTAAATCCTTTACTATCTGAGTGAGACTGAGTTATAATTCAGGATTGTCTTTAAACAGCTATTCAAAATGACATGAAACTATAAAACTCCTGTATATATGTGATTGGTAATGGTGTCTTTGCAAACTCATTAGACAATTAAAGTAGGGGAGATACACCATCGGCACAAATTTGTAGATTTTGTGATCATAAGGCTTAAGATAATTAAAAACAAGATCTTAGAAAAAATAAAGTTCACTTCTCAGAATTTCATGATGTTGTGCAAAGCGCCCTTTGACTTCCAGGTGCCAAGTTGTCTGAGTTTGAGAATCACTAGTACCAAGAAAAGAGGGACAAATGGCAGAGTTCTGAGTCTAATTGCTAGCTCTTTGGCTTTTCTATGTTTCTAAGGCCTTCTGGGGGCACATTGTTAATCCCAGTAATAAACAGGACATTTGAACAGCAGTTTACAGTTTACAAAGTGATTTCATACACATTATCTCTAATTCTTGCAACCAGTAAGATACATTCCAATTTAGACAATAAACAGACTTCATAATGTGAGTGTACTGTAATATATTAGCTGTCTGTTCTTACACAATAAGGTTGTTCTCAACTTTTTGCTATTATAAACAATACTGTGATAAGCATTGTGATGAATAATACTTTGCATGTCTATAGTTATTTTTTATGACTATTCCTAAAGATAGAATTGCTGATTCAACAAGTATACCCATTGTAAAAATTTTTAATATATAAATTCAAAGGGTTCTTATTAGGTTATTAAAGAACTAGATTATGTTTGATGTATTTTGCTACTATAAATAAAGGTAAATTAACCTGCAATCTTTTTTTTCAAATTTGTTTCTCTGTCTAAAGTTCTCTGTTTCCTCACATCCCACTTATTCCTCAGTCTACTCTGGCCTGGCTTCCCATTTCCATCACTCTACTAAAACAGCTCTTGCTAAGGTCATCAAGGACCTCCATGTTTTTTAAATCCAGTAGACATATTTTATTCCTAACCTTACTTGTTTTCTCCATGGGATTTCACACCTTTGACAATTCCCCCTACTGGAATCACTTACTTCCATGGCTTTCATGACACCATACTCTGGTGGTTTTCTTCCTACTTCTTGGACTGCTGTTTTTCTTTTACATACTGTGTCAGGGTCCCCAAAAACAGACTAGAAGAACTCATAGGACTCAGAAAAGTTGGTATGCTCATGGTTATGGTGTATTACAGTGAAATGATACAGATTAAAATCAGCAAAGGTAAAAGGTCCATGGAGAAAATTCCAGAAGAAAACAGGCACAAGGTTCCAGGTGTCTCCTCCCAGTGCAGTTGCACAGGCACTAATTCTCCCAGCAATGATGTGCGACCACACCTTTGTGCACTGTTGCCAAACAGGGAAGTTCACCCAAGCCTTGGTATACAGGGTTTTTATTTTGGGGGAAGGTCTGTCACATAGGCATGGATCACCCACATAACTGACCTCAGCTGCTCAAATTCCAGCCCACAGAGGTCAAACTGATACATCATGGTCCAAGGCCTCAGGCATACTAAAACAGATGATCAGCATAAATCACATTGATAGCTTAAACTATTCAGTCAAAGTGATACAGTGTGGCCCAAGGCCTCAGGCATACAAACCATTCTTACAGGCAGAGTATTCCAAGGGCTCAGAGGTTATCATCTCCCAGGAGTCAATCAAGAACAGTTCTAAAAACAAGCCTTTCTTTGGAATGTGCAGGGTTTGATCAGTACAGGCCTACAAAGTTAGCACTTTGCTGTACTCAGACTTATTCAGTGTTGGGCTTTCTGAAATATCAGCTCTAGACCCCCTTCTCTTTTCAATCAATTTTCTTCCCCTAGGCAAACTCATCCATGCTTCAGCTTCATTTGCCATCCATATAATAACTGCCAAGTGTATGACTTTAGCCCAGGTCAGTTAATATCTCCACATGAATGTCTCAAAGGCACTGCAAAGTCAGCACGTCCAAGAGTCAGTAATCTTTTCCCCAAACCTTATCTTCTTCCACATTCTCTATCTCAATAAATGGTGTTTTGAGCTAGAAAGAAAGATATTTAGAAGATACATTAACTGATTTTATTGACAGATTACATACAGGAGGGGGTCGTCCTTAAAACTTACAACTTCTCACCACTCATATCTAATCTTTTACCCAGTCCTGTCAATTTGACTTTCTAAATATTTCTCCACATCCCTCCATTTCCACTGTCACCACCCTAAGTCAACTTACCACCCTCAAGATATCACAAGCCTCATCTCCACATGTACTGTGACTCCCCTATAATTCACTGTCTAAACTGGAGTTGAGTAATCTTTTCAAAGAAAACTGATCCCTGCTTCCCCAATCCTTATCTTCATGGCTTTCTCTTACTCTTAGGATGAAAAACAAAATCCCTAAGGGCCAATAAGGCCCCGTTTCATCTGGCCTAGACTACCTCTCTAGCCATATAATGTCCCACTTTTCCCTTGCTTTCTACATTCTGGCTACATTGAACTTTCAGTTTCTTCACTGTGCCATGCTCCCTCTTGCATCAGGGCCTTTGCACATTCTGCCCTCTAGGTGAAATGATTGCTTCTCCTACTACCACCACCACCCACTTTTCAGAGTTAATGCCTACTCAAACTTGAGGTCTGAGCTCAAGCAGTACTTCCTCAGAAAGCTCCTGTCTAGATCAGTTTTCTTTGTCGGATATCCTCATTGATCCCTCTTTCTGGGACTTCCCTGGTGGCGCAGTGGTTAAGAATCTGCCTGCCAATGCAGGGGACACGGGTTTGAGCCCTGGTCTGGGAAGATCTCACATACTGCGGAGCAACTAAGCCCGTGTGCCACAACTACTGAGCCTGTGCTCTAGAGCCCGTGCTCTGCAACGAGAAGCCACCACAGTGAGAAGCCCATGCACGGCAACGAAGAGTAGCCCCCGCTCACCCCAACTAGAGAAGGCCTGTGAGCAGCAACGAAGACTCAAGGCAGAGAAAAATAAAAAGTAAAATAAAACTAAAAAATGATTCCTCGGGCTTCCCTGGTGGTGCAGTGGTTGAGAATCCTCCTGCCAGTGCAGGGGACACGAGTTCGAGCCCTGATCTGGGAAGATCCCACATGCCATGGAGCAACTAAGCCTGTGTGCCACAACTACTGAGCCTGTGCTCTAGAGCCCGTGCTCTGCAACGATAAGCCACCACAGTGAGAAGCCCATGCACGGCAACGAAGAGTAGCCCCTGCTTGCTGCAACTAGAGAAAGCCCATGCACAGCGACAAAGACCCAATGCAGCCAGAAACAAATAAATAATTTTTTTTAAATCAAAAAAAAAAAAAGATCCCTCTTCATAGCTACTTGTAAGGACCAGTATAGCATAATGGTTAAGAGCAGGGGCCAGACAATTTGGGTTTCAATTCCAACTCTATCACTTATTGGCTGTATGACCTTGGACAAGTTACTTAACCTCTCTCTGACTCGGTTTCATTTCTGCAAGTGGGCATAATAGTGGTGGGCATAATAAAACTATATACATATTATAGTACGTATAATACATTATTTATGATTAAATTAATGCATGGAAAGAGTGGAATAGGGACCAACAAATATGAGTACATAATATTTCACTTTATCATTAAGGTCTCAATTTGCAATAATGCATTCATTAGTGTGATTATCTGATTGATATTTGTCTCATTAAGCTCCATGAAATCAGGGATGATATCTGTTTCTGCTTATCATTTTATTCATGGTACCTGGCACATGGGTGCTCATAAATATTCAATAAATTAATAAGTGATTTTTTAAATGAATTTATTTATTTTGGCTGTGCAGGCTTCTCTAGTTGCAACACACAGGCTTAGTTGCAGTATGTGGGATCTTAGTTCCCCAACCAGGGATCTGACCTAGGCCCCCTGCATTGGGAGTGTGGAGTCTTAACCACTGGACCACCAGGGAAGTCCCAATAAGTGATTTTTAGAAGCAGAATTATATTGGATCCAAAAAAATGTACATATTAAATGTTTTCTGATCAGAGGAAGGTTTATCTTTGTTTATAAGAAGGAAGAGACTTGGCCATTTTTCTGCTTAAAGAAAAGAAATAATAATCCAGAATTTGAAAATAAGGAAATAAAGGAAACTTTTACCAAAGCAGACTCCCTAAGAATCTGGGAGAAAATAGTATATAGAAACATGATGGGTAAATTAGCCTTGGAATAAGAGAAAGAATATCACTGCCTGGAAATTATGGGAAGGAAGATAGAGTACTGTGGACATGTAGGTAGTTTTGTGCCTTAGGGGATGTGGATAGAAGAGTAGGAAAAGCCTGTGTAGCCTCTGAGAAAGAAGCAAGGCTGTATGCTGAGAGAGGGGCATCAGTAAGGTTAGTTGGGCAGTTAGAATTCTTTTGGCTGCAAGTAACAAAAGATGGTGGAAAGGAGTTATTGTGAATGCAATCAGCATTGTCTATTATAACTGATAAATATGAAAAACAGTCACTGAGCTCTTCTTCTTACCCGTTTCTTTTCCCTTCCCCAGCGATTCTGCCCAGAAGCCATTAAGCGGGATCAACAAGGCGGGTATTTGTGCCTGAGAGAGAGAGCAGCTGTGCTCAAGGGCAGAGTCAGAGACTAAGGAGGGTTTCCCCCTGGGGAGAGGGGTCAGCCTCTGCAGGATGAAGAGAGGCTTCTACATGGGAGGTTGGGCCATCAGGAGTTTGGAGAACAAGCAGGGTGAAGAGTGTGTCCATTGCAGGGGATTATCACCCAGCACAGACAGTCAAAGCCAGAGAAGAGTGGGGACACCCAGCATGGGACATCAGAGCCAGCACAGGGTGAGGAGAGTGGCCAGCACAGGGGGATGGCCTGGCCCTGGCATCAGAGCCCACGATGGATGGGGAAGGCATCTGTGTAGCAGGAAGGCCCAGTGTAGGGTTTTAGACTCTGAGCAGGGTCAGGAAGACATCCAATGGGAGAACAGCTTTGCATGGGCAGGGGTTAGCCCAGCATAGGGTAGCCCAAGAGGGTTAAGAAGGGCATCAGTGCAGGAATGGAACCCATCGTAATGTGTCAAAGCCTTGGTGGGGTGGGGACATCCTCCTCAGTTACAAATATGGAAAGAGAAAACTAGAACAAACTCTGCAATGCTGGGTTGGAATTGTGGTATCTGTGTGTCCTCATGGGTGTCAATATATAGAGATAGTTACAGAAATAAATACATAAATGAGACAAATGTATAATTGTATATGTATGTATATATAATGGAAGCAAAAATTTTACCTCTACCCTCTTAAGATCTCTGGCTGGGCCTGAGAATTAAATTGACATAAGACAGATTAAGGGACTTCCCTGGTGGTCTAGTGGGTAAGACTCCACGCTCCCAATTCAGGGGGCCTGGCTTCAGTCCCTGGTCAGGGAACTAGATCCCGCATGCATGCCACAACTAAGAGTTTGCATGCTACAACTAAGAGTCCACATGCTGCAACTGAGTCTGCATGCCACAACTAAGAAGTACACATGCCACAACTGAAGATCCTGTATGCCGCAACAAAGACCTGGGGCAGCCTAAATAAATAAGTAAATAAATATTTTTTAAAAAAACATTAAGAGGAGTAAAGCATACAGATTTATGTAATATAAGTTTTACGTGACTTGGGAGCCCTCATAAGGAAATGACCCAAAGCAATGATGAAATCTAAGGGCTTATATATTAAGTTGAACAAAGAGAGGCAATTGTGGAAGAGTAACTTAAATATATGGGGAGATTAAAGGAAGATAAGAGTTATTTTAACAAGGTCTGTTGTATACAATTTTCTCAGCATCGACTCCCTATCTCTGGTGATAAGAATGTGTCTTTCCTCCTGGTATAAGGAATACATCTTTTACATGGAGGTTTCATCTCCTGCTTTCAGGTAGAAAAGGGGAAGTCAGAACACCCTTCCTGCACCTGCTGTTCTTTAAGAACATTTTGTTCAAAATAATCCTTAGGCCATATTAGCACATTTTGGGGTGGCATATTCTGCCACCCTTTACATATTTACGTATATGTGTGTACATAGAACATATATTCCTTAGGTCTCTCCACTGAGAGGCTTGGGAGCAACAATACCCCAATAGTAACAAATACACCTAGCAAATATTGTACATCAACAATACTTCAGTAAAAAAATTAAATTAAAAAAATAAAATTAAAGTAGATGTTAGAGATTCACAGCCCCTTATTTACAATTCTAAAACTTCACAGGTTTTAAAAAGCAGAAATTTTTTGTTTTTGTAATTTTTCACAGTAAAACCTGAAGTCTGCTAAAAATAATAATAATAATACACCTAGCACCCAGATCCTAGCTCTTAAATACCCTTCTCTTTTAAAAAGAACTAGAGCCCTTTGGTGAAATGGCTGATTCCAAGCCTACAGCAGAGAAAACAGAAGATGAGCCGGGAATATTTTATTGTTGCAGGTAAGGAAGTCTTCATAAAATGATGGTAACACGTTAAAAGGTAAGAAAAGCCAGCTTTAATAAGTTTTGAGTAGCCAAATCTGGAACAATTTGAGTATCAAAATAAGTAATGATAGAAACAGATTATAACCCACTGAATAAAATAGGAAACCATGAATCCAAACTGATGAAAAGAAATAAATAAATTGAAAGTTTGTTGAGGAAATTTTATTAACATATCCTCAAAGTTTACATATTTGCATAATTTAGTATCTCATTTATATACTTAACGTAGTGTCAAAATATTACAAAATATTTATTAATTACAAAGAAAAGAGTAACTTTTTAGTGGAGAAGAGTAGCAGACACTGCCTTAATCACAAATTGAATTTAAGCCACCAGTAATGAGACAAATCAAAACTATATTAGGATGGCATGAGAACACAGAACATAATTCTTTTACATTCCTGCTAAAATTGTATAACCTGCATCTAGTCATTAGGAAACATCAGATAAACACAAACTGAGAGATATTCTACAAAATAGCATGTCTCCAATCTTCAGAATTTCAAGGTCATTTGGAAACCACGTTAAGAAGATGGCAAAGCTGCAATATGGAAGAAGCATGGAATCTTGAATCACTATCTACTGATCAGGACCATTGGTTTTGGAATTTATGAGAGTGATAATTAAACTTCTGCTTGAGCCACTATTCACTTGAAGGACCAAAAGAAAAACTATCAAGGTCACAAACATCAAGGAGAGACTGAGGAACTATTCCAGATTGAAGGAGATTAAAAAGACTGACAAAATGCAAATCAAAACCACAATGAGATACCACTTCACATACATTAGGATGGCTATTATCAAAAGAAAAGAAGAAAAAAAGAAAACAAGTGTTGGCATTTATGTAGAGAAATTGGAACCCTTGTGCATTGCTGATGGGAATGTGAAAAGGTGCAGCCACTCTGGAAAACAATATGGCACTTCCTCAAAAAATTATACTTAAAATTACCATGTGATCCAGCACTACCACTTCTGGGTATACACCCAAAAGAACTGAAAGCAGGAACTTGAACAGATATTTGTACATCAATGTTCATAGCAGCATTATTCACAATACCTAAAAGTTGGAAACAACTCATGTCCACTGATAAATGAATGTATAAACAAAATGTGGTATATACATACCATGGAATATTATTTAGCCTTAAGAAGAAAGGAAACTCTGACACATGCAACAACATGGATGGAACTTGAAGACATTATGCTAAGTGAAAAAAGCCAAACACAAAAAGACAAATATTGTATGATTCCACTTATGTGAAGTACCTAGAATAGTCAGATTCACAGAGACAGAAAGCAGAATGGTGGTTGCCGTGGTGTGGGAAGGAAAAAAATGGAGAATTATTGCTTCATGGGTATGAAGTTTCATTTTGGAAAGATGGAAAAGTTCTGGAGATAGATGGTGGCGATGGTTGCACAAAATGTGAATGTATTCATGCCACTGAGCTGTATATTTTTAAATGGTTAAAATGATAAATTTGTTTTGATACAAAGGACATTTCTGGATCGATTGGTAAAACCTAAATGGGTCTGAGGTAGTAGTGATGTATGGTCTTGATAGTTGTGCTGTGGCTACTTAGGAGAATATCCTCATTTGTAGGAAATACTTGAAAATGTTTGAGAATGATGGGGCATCTCTGTTTGCTCTCAGATGAGCCAGGAAAAGAAAAAAACATTTTTCTGCTGTGCTTATAACTCTTTAACATACTTAAGATTATTTCCCCCAAAAATTTAAAGGTAAAATTAAAAGTGGAAATTAGCAGTGGTCTGTCAGATAGTTGAGAAAAATGAATCCTGGATTAGTTTTAGCATCAGGATTTAAGCACAGGTCTCCTAGATTATAGCCTTGGAGCACTTTCGCATAAAGTCAATACCATGTTAATATAATAAAGACTCCATTGTAGTACGTATTTTTGTATATATGGTGTTTTATTTGTTAAAGGTTGGCTTTTTCTAACTACCTAGCACATTATTGTGTTATGAATCACCATTCTCCAGACAATGTATCCTTAGGAAAGATAGCCATAAGTTAATAATAAAGAAGAGAGAATGGAAATAGGAAACCAAGGCTGATGGACAAAAAATTGTCTGTATTCTAAAACTAACTACAAATGATTTAAAAAAAATTTTTGTTATTTTGTATTATACTTGTCATAGAAATGTGTGGGTTTACTAGAGGAAGTTAGTTACAACTAACTTCCCTTAGTTGTAAATATACTATGGTCAATAGAAAGTGCTGCCTACCTATTTTTAATTACTTTTATATTTTGTTTGGCCTTAAAAATGTTGTCTTTTATTATGTAAATATACAAATTAATCACTGAAAGGAATGGTCCAGGGATTGGACCATTTGGAATTGGAATAGAATTGCTAAGGAGATTGATGGCTAATATCACTGAAAAAGCAGGGAAGAATTGGGATCCGGAAATGGCCTTGGTGGATAGGTGGGATGGTCTGGGGCAATTCTTCTCAAGTTAATGGACAGAAGGAAGATGTCAAAGGTCAGGGGCCAAATCTGTCCTGCTTTTGCATGGTCCCAGAAAGTAAGAATGATTTTAATGGATGAATATTTGCAACTGATCAGAGTCCCCAATTAATTAATGTTATTCCTAAAAAAAAAAATCATTCTTCTCGTTAGTAGACCTTTTATATAAAAACCCATGTAATATCCTTGAGTTTGCCTCTTGGCCTTCAAAATCTAAAATATTTACTATCTCCCCCTTTACAGAAATGTTTGCTGAGCCTTGTTCTAGAGGTAGAAAATGGTCTATGTTCATATGAAGAATGGAGTTGCAGCAAAAGTTGGAATTCTTGACAGACTCAATTATTTGTGAAGAGTTGTCTGCTGAGAGTGATGGAAAAGTGGCTGATAGGGAATAAAATAGTTGAAAAGTTTTGAAATAGTTGGTGTGGGAAGTGCCCACATATGATAAAGGGACAGTTCAAATCATGGAGAAGAGTTAGGTCTTAATAAGTGATGTTTGTGCAACTGGCTGGTCATACACAGCAAAAAGAAAATTAGGTCGTTACCTCACTCCTTTGACAAATAACTGTGGAGAGATGAAAATTAGAAATGTGAGAGAATGAAAACATTAAAGTACCAAAAGGAAGTTTGGGTAAATGTCTTTTATAAATTTGGTATGAGAAATGTCTTTTGAATCTTGATGAAGATTTAAGAAATAAAAGTTGAGGCCGTACCTTTGACTACATAAAAAATTTAAAACAGGTATAGCCCCCCTCCCTTAAAAAAAACAAAAAAAGATATTCAAAGCTAAAAAGCAATTCACAAATGGAAAAATATGTACACAACATATATTATAAAGGGTTAAGATCGTATCTCTTAACAGTATTTTTTATTGTTTATTTTTAAAATTTTAATCAGATGAAGTTGATATTCTTTGTTCTATGAAGGCTGTCTTAGTTATGCAAATGCAATTGGTGAAGGCACCCACTGTCCTGCAAGAAGATTCTAACAAAACTTTTTGGTGTGTTGGACTTCCCTGGTGGCGCAGTGGTTAAGAATCCACCTGTCAGTGCAGGGGAAACGGGTTCGAGCCCTGGTCCGGGAAGATCCCACATGCCGCAGAGCAGCTAAGCCCATGTGCCACAACTTCTGAGCCCGGGTGCTGCAACTCCTGAAGCCCACGCACCTGGAGCCTGTGCTCCACAACAAGAGAAGCCACCGCAATGAGAAGCCCGCGCACCGCAACAAAGAGTAGCCCTCACTCGCCGCAACTAGAGAAAGCTTGCGTGCAGCAGCAAAGACCCAACACAGCCATAAATACATAAATTAAATTAAAAAAAAACTTTTTGGTGTGTGTGTGTTTCTTTCCAATTAGCAGCTGCCTCACCTTAGTTTTACCTAGTGGGTCACTGGGGAGGACGTGAATCAGTTTGCCTTTGAAGCCTGGTACCCATAGGGAAGAGGAGACCAAAAACCCTTTATGCTCACCAAGATCTGAAGTTAAGGAGAATTTATGTGGATGTGCAAAGACTCAGTGGCAAAGGAGAACTGAGTAGACACCAGTTCTAGTTCTCTCTGTATTTGGCTATTAAAAGAGGTGCCCTTTGGACTGAGTAAGCCCCCCTCAGTATTCTTGGATAATCAGTGGAGACGAGGGAAAACCACAGTGGAGAAAACTAGACTTTCTTCTAATAGGGCATGTGGCAGGCCTTGAAAATTAATGGATGTACTTGACCACATTTGTACCTTGAGTTTGTGGAGCAGATCATACTAGTTACACTAGTATAGAAAGAACTCTTTTAAAAATCAAGAATAAAGGTCCTACTAAGTAGCACAGGGGACTATATTTAATATCCTGTGATAAACCATAATGGAAAAGAATATTATAAAAAAGATGTCTAAAAGAAAGCTACTGAATCACCACCACCCCCCCAAAAAATCAAAAAGATAAAAGCATTCAATATAGAATAAACAAAAAGCATGACCAACCAATCATATGAGAATAAAAATAAATGCATATTAAGTGCATGAAAATGTCAAAGGTGCACTGGTAATCAAAAAAACTATACAAATAAAAAGTGACATTATTTGTCACAGATCAGATGGTTCAAGAAAATATTATTCAGTGCTGTAGATGTGAAAAAATATATATATTCCCATGTACTGTAAGTGAAGTGGTATGACACATTGTCATTCTGTATTAAAAAATAGTATGTGTATTTGTTTAATTTTAGAAAATAAATAGAAGAGGGATTTCTAAGGAAATAATTGGGCAAGCACCCAAAGATATGAGAACATTTGTTGTAGAGTTGTTAGATAGTATATACAATTCATGAGTACAATAAATTAATTTGTGCCTTGGAGTAGAGTTCAGTAAAAGAGATTGGTGCAACGCCTTCCAAATTTATGGGAGTCCTACAATTTCCCTTTTTTTATGTCTATATTATTGAAAGCTCATTCACTGCCCTCCACTACCAAGTCCTACCCCCAACTATGCCTAAGTTGCTGGAAATTCTGTCAGCTATTCTTAACAAGAACAAAAGAAAGCAGTATCAAAGTTGAATGAGAAGGAAAGAAAAAGAGGGTGAAACCGAGAGTAACCATCAGATCCATTAAACTATAACTTGCTTAAAAATAATAAACTGTAACCTGCTTTCACTGATCAAGCTCGCTTTGTTTTTACAAAAACTTGCATATCCTCCAAGCGTCATGTAGCCTAAACAATGTCACGACTCTTAGGATGTTTGCCCAAGTTGTTTTTCAGGAACTTAGTCAGCTGTTGTTCATTTCGAGCTAGTTAAGACTTGCTGGGACCATGGACTCTCCAACTGGACACGCACAAGTGTCCAATTGATGATGACCTTTTGACATCAGAGGGCCAAAAACTCCACCCTCAGCACATGGCTAATGCCGCCATTTTCTTAAAATATGTCCAGGCTTCCCTGGTGGCGCAGTGGTTAAGAATCCACCTGCCAATGCAGGGGACACGGGTTCAAGCCCTGATCCGGGAAGATCCCACGTGCCGCGGAGCAACTAAGCCCGTGCGCCACAACTACTGAGCCTGTGCACTAGAGCCCATGAGCCACCACTACTGAGCCCATGTGCCACAACGACTGAAGCTCAAATGCCTACAGCCCATGCTCCACAACAAGAGAAGCCACAGCAATGAGAAGCCCGCGCACCACAACGAAGTGTAGCCCCTGCTCGCCACAACTAGAGAAAGCCTGTGCACAGCACCAAAGACCCAAGACAGCCATAAATAAATAAATACAAATGAATTTTTAAAATAAAATGTGTCCAATGAAGAAGCATGTAGCTTAGTTTTGCCTGTGTGAAACTTTACCTCATCTTTTCCTTATTTCCAATCGCAGTGTTTGGCTTGCTGTGTGTCAGGCAAAGGAACTTGGCCTGGTAACAGGAAGAACTAGGATTTCCCAGTCTACAAAAATTTTGACTTTGTCTATGGCTATAAGGAACTGAAGGATGCCTCCTGGTCTTTTGTATTAGCACGAGGGAAATCCTAGTGGGCTTCACATGAAATGTAAATATGATTTAATCATTTCTAGAAAGCAGACTATTTACCGACCCTTTCCAGGTCATTACTAACAGCTCCACTTGGACCAATTCATATGCACTTGTTCTTTATGTATAATGGAAACCATATAACTTATCATCTAAACCAAAATGCTTGAGAATGAAAGGGGATGTTGTTAATAATTATGCTGCAATTGTCCTAGGAAAACCAGGGCAAACAGTCACCCTATTTACATACCATATGATTTTGCCATGCTGCAGGGGGAAAACAGATCTAATTGAGTTCAGATATTAGTAGATGTAAATTGAAGTAAATTGAAGCATAGATCAGATAGATAGCTACCTAGCTAGAGAAATAGATGTTGATTTGTGAAAGATGTAGAGACACATGGCACAATGATTTTAATAGATGCCCATTTTGTAGTATAATACAGTTCACTAAATTTTCTTTTTACCTGGCTTCTGCTTCACAAATAGGCTGATTTTATTACGACTTTAACAATTTTGAAAAATGCTGTTGCTAGTTCTTTAGACTCTTGTCCTTTTGTTACCGAACCAGGTTCACTTGCCCCATAGATGCCAAGGTTTGCAGCAGAGATAGGGTTTATTCATGAGACAGCCAAGCAAGGAGACAAGGAGAGCAAATCACAAATCCAGCTCAAGCAAGGAGACAAGGAGAGCAAATCTCAAATCCAGCTCTCCCAAAGGCGAGGGGTTTTGAATATTTATGGATAAAGGGCATAGAGTGGTCAGAGGTGCAGGGGAAGGTGACTGGAGGTAAGAAAAGAGGAAGTGAGGTAAGTGTTGCTCTGCACAGGTGCAACTGGGCTTCATGCTCCTTTGTAGGATGTATGTTCAGAAAATGGCGGTGTTAGCATGATCTAAGGGTAGAATTTTTGGCCCTCTGACTCAATAGGTCACCTATGGAACAGTCAAGCAGGCCCGGTTAATGGGTCCATGTCTCAAGCAGCTTGATGTGGACAAGAGTTGACTCAGTTCCTGAAAAACAGTTTGAGCACACATCTTAAGACACGTCAGAGATGCTATCTATAAGGGGGTGGTGAAGGGAGTCTTGTGATACATTGTCTAAGCTACATGAAGCTTGAAGGGCATGCAGTTTTGCAAGCTTGATCAGTGAAGACAGATTACAGTTTACTATTTACTAGACAAGGAAGTTAGTTTAATGGATATAACTAATGACCATCCTCAGTTTCACTTTTACATATTTTAAAATCTAAAAGGTAAGGAGTGGCAGATACAACACATAGGCTCATTCAGCCTTCATTTCAAACCCTTTTTTGCTTACCTTAATCTACCGTAGAGGCTTGTGCTCCCAGACCCTCTTGTTGCTAGGTGTGACCATGTGACTCAATTCAGGCTAATGAGAGTTAAGTGGACGTCTGCTGCTTCTTATTGCTTTTCCTCCTTCCTGTTTGGACTGTATAAAATATTTGATGCACAGCATCCATTAGCAAGAAAGCAGAACAGGACTGCTAACGAACTGGTTTCTTCTTACTGTATGTGTGTGTTGGGTTTTCTTGGAAAAAATGTGTACATATTTGTATTTCTCCTTTTTTATTATACAAAACTCAGCACACCATATATATTATTTTGTGGCTTACAATTTCACTCCTCATTAGTACACAGAGATCTTTTTCTTTTTAATGGCTACATAGTATTCCATTCTGTGAATTTTAAAATCAAACCTCAAATTTGAATAAAAAGAAAAACAAATTTCCAGTCCTTCCCTCCCCAACCCCAGAAGGACTATGAGTTTGGGATTAGCAGATGCAAACTATTATATATAGGATGGATAAACAACAGGTCCTACAGTATAGCACAGGGAACTATATTCAGTATCCTTTGATAAACCATAATGGAAAAGGATACGAAAAAGAATATATATATATATATATATATATATATATACGTATGTATAACTGAGTCACTTTGCTGTACGGAAGAAATTAAACACAACATTGTAAATCAACTATACTTCAATAAAATTTTAAAAAGAAAAACAAACTTAATTGTATATAAAATGATATAACCTCAGGGACTTCCCTGGTGGCACAGTGGTTAAGAATCTGTGTGCCAACGCAGGGGACACGTGTTCGATTCCTGGTCCGGGAAGATCCCACATGCCGCGGAGCAACTAAGCCCATGTGCCACAACTACTGAAGCCCACGCACCTAGAGCCTGTGCTCCGCAACAAGAGAAGCCACCGCAATAAGAAGCATGTGCACCGCAACAGAGTAGCCCCTGCTCACCGCAACTAGAGAAAGCCCATGTGCAGCAACAAAGACCCAACGCAGCCAAAACTAAATAAATAAATTTTTAAATGCTTAAAAAAATACTTTATAAAATGATATAACCTCAGACAGAAAAATAATTAATTCAAATAATTTTGAGTACAGGTTTCTCACTGTACACATTTAGTGGGGTATGATTTGAAGACAAACAACTAAAATGAAATCTTAAAATTCTACTTAGAAGATTTGTTGTTGGCAGTGATATTGGTGTTGCAACTCTGAAACTCTTGTGCATAATATAAGGAAGAGCAAATAATTGATATTGAGACCAGGGTTTTCTCTGTGGGGGAAGGAAAATAAAATATGGAATGGGGGAAAGTAAGGAAAGACCTTGTAATGTTTGGTTTTTGTTTTGTTTTATTTTTAAGTGCATTTTCTAGCTTTGTCCACTGAAAAGGGCTAGAAGCAATAACAACCCAGAACAATTTCTAAATATTATTCTCCACTATAAAGAATCAGAACTCCTTAAAGAAATGGCAGAAACCAGCTCTGGGGCAAAGAAAGAACAAGGTAAGCCTGCAGTGTTTGGCTGTGCCAGAAAGCAAGGAACTGTTCAAAGACTATTGGAAACAAAAGGACAAAGGAGCCAATGTGAAGGGTCTCCCACTGTCCAAATTTGAGACAATATGGGAATCAAACAGCATAACGATGGTAAAGGATTATAACATGCTGGGATTTGTTTTTTTAATTCCACAAGTTCACAGTGACATGAGAGAGAGGGAGAGTAGCAGATGCTGTTGATGCCTTTTTCCACATTACCCTCAACCCACTTGAATTCTTTTCTATCCACAGTTCCCATCATTCTGACAGATACCCACCTTTCTGCTCTGCCTGAGGTCTTTCTCAGGAACCACTTAGAGTGTATGGCCGCTGAGGGAGGCAATGGGAAAGTGCAGAGGGTTAGGAATGGGGGGATAGTTAATACATCCAGGGCAGCTCTTAACTAACAGGTGTTGGGATTAGCAGCACAATTCTAAGGAATTCAAACATTGTTTCTCAATGGGACTGAGCCCCAATTACCCACAGGAGAACTTTTCATTGATAAACCGTTTACTGGCTTTTCCTCCTTGCCCTGTCTAAATTTCCCCATTTCCTCTGGTATCAAATAAACTACCCACAACCAGGTTTCTGTGTCAGGGTCTGCTTTGGAAGGACAAAAAGTAAGAGTTTAAAGAGACTAGATAAAGGGGGAAAGGGTAAGCTTGTATTATAGAAGAATGCCAGCTAATACATATAAAAGGAATGATAGAATTGGGAAAACCACCATTTTGCAACCTCGAATTAAAATCTGATTCAGGCAAGAACTATTAATTTATGCTAAAATTATTATGAAAGGTTAATGGTAAACAAGATATTCACAGGGTCTCAAAGTATCACCCACCCCTCAGATTACTTAATGATTACAAGGAGATATACATGTTAAGTGGAAAGACTGGTCACCACCTCTACCAAGTTGTATTAGTCAGCTCGGGCTGCTATAACAAAATACCATAGATTGGGTGGCTTAAATAACAGGAATTTATCTTCACAGTTCTGGAGGCTGGGAAGTCAAGATCAAGGTCCTGGCCAATTTGGTTCCTGGTGAGAGCTCTTTTCCTGACTTGCAGATGGTCACCTGCTTGCTATATCCTCACATGACAGAGAGAGAGAGAGAGGCAAACTCTTTGGTGTTTCTTTTTTTAAGGACACTAATCCCACAATAAGGACTTCATCTTCATGATCTTATCTAAACCTAATTATCTCCCAAAGGCTTCATCTTCAAATACCATCAGTTTGGGGGTTAGGGCTTTAACTTATGAATTTTGGTGGGACACAGTTCAGTTCATAACACCAGAGATCACACTTAACATCACAATAATTGGGTAACCTAACATTATGTGCCTTCTGATTTTATGCAAAAAAAGATACAACATGTATTTTTGGTAAAATATTTCATTTATTGCACTAATGGAGAGACAAAGAAATAAATCCTGGGACTTCCCTGGTGGTCTACTGGTTAAGACTCTGCGCTCCCAATGCAGGGGGACGGGTTCCATCCCTGGTCGGGGAACTAGATCCCACATGCCGCAACTAAGACCCGGCACAGCCAAATAAATAAAAATAAATATTAAAAGAAAGAAATTCTGAATGTGGAACATTCTACAAGAAAACTGCCCCAGACTCTTAAAACAGCCTAATTAAACACTTTTAAAAAGCCAGAACTGTTCTAAAAATTTTAAAGAGTAAAGAGACGTTACACCAAATGTAAATTGTGAACCTTGAAAAAAAAAGCAACTATAAAAAAGACATCTTGCAGACAATTGGGAACATTTAAATATGAACCTAATATTAGATGATTAGACATTATTGTTGATTTTCCTAGATGTGATAAAAGTAATGTAGTGGTAGGAGAATATCCTTCTTCTCAGGACAAGCATGCTTTACCCCATTTACTTAGGGGTAAAGTAATATAATATCCGCAACTTACTTCCAAAAGGTTTAGCAATAATAAATGAAGTAATAAACAGTTTAAAAAATAATAAATAGATTAAAAATAAGGCAAGTGTGACAGAATGTTAGCAACTGGTGAATCTAGGTGAAAAATGTTCATTGTGCTATTCTTTTAAGTTTTCTATAGGTTTGAAATTTTTTTAAAAACTGAAAAAAGGTAAATATTATATAGAAGCCATATAAATGTTGTTTTTGTTGTCAAAGTGGAAAAATGGATCCTTGTGAATGCCTTTATTCCAAGTCTCCCAGGCCAATGTGTAATCTCTTTCATGCTCTATGATGCTGAATTCTAGGGCTTCAATAAAACGCTTCTCTGGGACTTCCCTGGTGGCGCAGTGGTTAAGAATCCACCTGCTGATGCAGGGGATAAGGGTTTGAGCCCTGGCCGGGGAAGGTCCTACATGCTGCAGAGCAACTAAGCCCGTGCACCACAACTACTGAGCCTGCACACCTAGAGCCCATGCTCCGCAACGAGAGAAGCCACCGCAATGAGAAATGAGAAGCCCACGCCGCAACACAGAGTAGCCCCCGCTCACTGCAGCTAGAGAAAACCCACGTGCAGCAACGAAGATCCAATGTAGCCAAAAATTAATTAATTAATTAATTTTTTTAAAAAAGATTCTAAAAAAAAAGATTCTCTAACTCTTGACCACTCCCCTTAAAAGGTACTAGGTCATTTCTAATGTTTCAGTATTATGAATGTATTTTATGTATTATTCCTTTTATATCCTTAAATACTTGCTTAGAATATCTGCCATTAATTCTAAGAATCCTTAATTAAATGATAGTTTCTACTTCAGAAGGCAATCACTACCACAGGTCCATGGTTACCAGTTACATGGTTCCTTTTAGACCTGGTTCTGTGCAGATTCATGTTACCCAACTTCAAGTTCACTTTCCCTGCTATTCAGCAGTTCTCTAGTCAGCTCCTTTTAACTTACTGTAAAGCAAACAGTATGTTTTTTTAAGACATCAGTTTCTTAAGCCCTCATTACACAACTATGCCTTCCTTTTCCTAAAATTAATATTTATTGACAAGTAATACAAAACATGTTATCTTTATAAAATGGTGGAACATTGCAAGTTTAACTAACTTGTGACCATTTATATCTTCTGCTTATTCTGTGCTAGACAAAAATCCTTGCTCTCATGGAATTTACATGCTAACATGGGAAGCCAGACCCCAGATTATTTAAACTATGTAATTCATGATTGTTCTAAGAGCTATAAAGAAAATAAGGCAGGGAAGAGGAAAAGGGACTGCAGAAGAGACGATTTTGTGCAGTGTTCTGTAGTTTAGCCTTTCACCTCTTTGGTTAAATTTATTCCTAGGAATTTTATCCTTTTGGATGGTATTATAAGTGAAATTGTTTTCTTGTCAGGTTGTTTGTTGCTAATATATAGAAACACAACTGATTTTTGTATATTGATCTTGTATCCTGCAACTTTACTGAATTCGTTTATTAGCTCTAATAGTTTTTCTGTGGATACTTTAGGATTGTCTATGTATAAGATCATGTCATCTGCAAATACGGATAGTTTTACTTCTTCCTTTCCAATTTGGATGGTTTTATTTCTTCTTCTTGCCTAATTTCTTTGTCTGGAACTTCCAGTACAAGGTTGAAGTGACAAAAACAACTATCCTTGACTTGTTCCTGATCTTAGAGGGAAAAGCTTTCAGTCTTTACAATTGAGTATGATGCTAGATCTCAGACTTTTATAAATGTCCTTTATTAGGTTGAGGAAATTCCCTTCTATTGGTAATGTATGCTCTTGAGTTGGATTATTTTGTTATAAAGTATATTATTGGGGCAATTGGTAAAACTTGAATGGGGTCCGAGGTTTACATAGTGTTAATTTCCTGATTTTGATGATTGTAATGTAGTTATATAGGAGAACAACCTGTTTGTAGGAATCACACACCAAACTATTCAGGAGAGTCGTGCATCATATGCTCAAATGAAAGTTCTCTGTTCTATTCTTGTTATATAACTTGAAATATATTTTTCTGTGAGTTCAAAATTACTTCAAAATAAGTATATTTCTTATGTAAACGTTTTTGTTCAAAGAAACCCACCATAGACAAAGTTTAACAAATGACTGAATGAGATATTTGCAATCTAAATTCAATAAGGGATTAATATCTAGAGTACAAGTAAACTCTGGTATATTAACAGGGAAAAAAAATCAGCAACCCCTACAGAAGAATGAACAAAGGATATGAAGAGATAATTTAGAGAAGAAGAAACTCAAAAGGCTACCAAGCATATGAAGAAATGCTCACATTCATTGATAATCGGACACATTTAATTTGGAACAAAACTGATATGTCATTTTAGTTACTGTATTAACTGGGAACCTTCATGCCCTGCTAGTGGGGAATGTAGCCTGGTGCACCCTTGTGGAAAGCACGTTTGCTCAGATTAGTCAAACTAAAGGTAACCGTCCTCTATGTCTGACAGTTTCCCTCCTGGGTATATATCTCAAATTCTCCCATGGGCCTATGCAAGGAAATATATAAGGATATTCACTGCAATGTTATTTGTGATCATGAATAACTGGAGGCTGTCTGGGTTTCCCTGCCTGGGAGAGGGGGTACTCACCATGGAGATCCATGCAGAAGTTGGTAGCAACAGACTAGTTATATAGCTAGCAACATGGATGGTTCTTTTTTTTTTTTTTGATGGTTCTTAAAAACATGTTTTTAAGTAAAAATCATAAGAAACTGAATGATACTGTACATTTTAAAACGGTGAAGATAGTAAATTTTATGGGTTCATTTTTACGACAATAAATAAGAAAACGAAATGAGAAGTATTACAAAACATGATTTTCCATCTTTGTTAACTAAAAATAACTCATACTAAAAAGCTGTATACATTTTGTAAGAACAAATACAAAGATGTACTTTTAATAATTATTATTTAAATTATTTATCATCTGTTCTAATTTCTCTGCTTCCTTAGATAGATGTGATTTCCTCCCCTACTTTTTCTTCCTTTTTGGCTAGTTCTACTCTCTTTATTTTAACCCGCGAGTGCATGTTTCCCTGGGTGTGATGGCCAGTCTTTTGGGCACTGCCTATTGGGAAAGGTTGGAAAGCCAGACCATAGTCTTTGTCAACCCAGAGAAATTCAACTAGAGAGAAGGGGAGGAGTCCTAGGTGCTACAAAACTAGTGAAGCACACCGCCTCCCCTTGCTCTAAGCAGCAATTCAGCATTTGGACTTCACTGTCAAACGCTGTGGGAGAAGAACCACTAGGAGGAAGTACTCCCTGGATTGTCATCTACCAACCATGGTGGTTTGGAGAGTAAGAGAGCAGGAGTAGTGCCCATGGCTAGCCCACCCCCACTGCTTTCCTAACTCTTCACTCTAGCAGGGTTTTGTACTGCGATAAATTCATCACTGGACCGGAAATACTGGACAGTAGAGATTTCTGAAATAAAGGTTGTCAATGATTGTTCCAATGCCAAGGGGATGGACAGGCAAGAGGAATGTAAGTTGTTTTTCTCCAAGTTACCCTCTTAGAGCCAAGACAACACTCTCTGTTCTAGGATGCACCAGCACTACCACCTAGATCCCCCCAACACACACACATACTATTTCAAAACAACTTTTTAGGGCTTCCCTGGTGGCGCAGTGGTTGAGAATCTGTCTGCCAATGCAGGGGACAAGGGTTCAAGCCTGGGAAGATCCCACATGCCGTGGAGCAACTGGGCCCGTGAGCCACAAGTACTGAGCCTGCGCGTCTGGAGCCTGTGCTCCGCAACAAGAGAGGCCGCAACAGTGAGAGGCCCGCACACCGCGATGAAGAGTAGCCCCCGCTCGCTGCAACTAGAGAAAGCCCTCACACAGAAACGAAGACCCAACACAGCCAATAAATAAATAAATTTATATATAAAAAAAACCCTTTAATCTGCTCAGGGGTTCTTATGGTTTGCTTGTTATTTCCCAGAAACCTATAGTTTCTCGAAGGTTAATCTCAAGGGGAGGAGACAGCAGCCTATCTATTTCACCATATTGGTCAAAAGATGCCATTAAACACATTAGAATGGGAAAGAAAGGGAGCTGGGACTAGGCAATGGAGTTAAAAGGGAATGAATGAATAAATAAACAAGAGAGGGGCCCTGAATGGGGTAAAAAGCCACATACTATTCACGGTTTTAATATAAAATATAATTATTATTATAAAAAATAGTAATTCCTTGCCCCATCACACTCTACTCCGATTTCCACAGCCCCAAATATTCAGCTCTTTCAGATTTTTCTTTTGGTACTTATCCTGTATTTCTAAATAAAGTTTTTAAACTCTCCTTTCTTTTCTTTTTTTTTTTAGAAATTCTTTTTTTTGGGGGGGTGGGGGGCCACGCTGTGAGGCTTGCATTATCTTATTTCCCCAACCCAGCCCCTTGGCAGTGAAAGCGTGGAATCCTAACCACTGGACTGCCAAGGAATTCCCTAAACTCTTATTTCTTGATTTTCCAATTTTAGATGCTTTCCATTGACCATAGAGGGAGATTTTTTGTGAAAATAACATAGCTTGTGTTTCAGAGTCCCTCACTTTCACAGGTCCTTTACAAGACCCCATTCTTAACTTCAAACACATAACTTCGTATTACTTTTCTTAAAGACCATCCCTCGAATCATATGTTCCTCTGGCCCTTCAAAACTCGAATCCATCCCTGATTTACTACCGAATTTGGACAATGAAGACTTAGTTATATCCCACTCCCTTCAACACACACCAAAACACATACATTTCCCTTCCTTGATCTCACACAATTATATTATGTTTTTAAATTTTAGGTCATCTACCATGTTTTAACCCACGGATGCTCTTCCTTGTTATCTTTTCCACATTATCTTGTTTTGTCTTATGGGTGTGAAATCAAGCAGGACCCTGTGGGGTTCCTGGGCACGGAAGGCTTTCCGTGTCCCCATTCCTTGTTTGTAGGAAACAGACTCCAGCTTCCATGACCTTCCCTGACTTCCAAAGGGCAGATTCGAACAGTTGCTGATCAGGGAAGGGAGGGGATGCAGAGACAAGGGAGGAGCAGCCAAGAAACAATAGTGCAGCCTTGAGGCATGTTCCTGGTTCCACCTCAAGGGATACACATAATACCTTTGAGCTCTTTATAGAACTAAATCCCAACAAATGGAAGTTGTCAGCATTCTTCCTACCAGAGAAGACCACCTGAGGCCAGATTAAAGGAACCAGAGAAGCTCATCAAGAGATTATCTGAGACCAGATTAAAGGAGTGCAGGCCTGGTACACACCCTAATCTTGTCAGCAAGCCCACCCCTGTACTATTGCTATACAACTCCTCACCAAATCCTCCCAGGTTGCGACACAACAGTTTATGAGGACAGGAACCTGCTGTGTCCCCCTTTGCCTGGCAAAGCAATAAAGCTATTCTTTTCTACTTCACCCAAAACTCTGTCTCCGAGATTTGATTTGGCACCAGTGCACAGAGGCTGAGTTTTTGGCATCAGATGCAATATTTTATCTCTCTAGTAATATTGCAGGGTTTGTTTTGTTTTGTTGGTTAGTTGGTTGGTTTTATAGTTTAATTTAGTTTAGTTTAGTGTAATTCCCTAAATTGTCTCCGTTTCCTCTAAGTTCCTTCTTTCTTCATGGTCTGTTTAGCCCTGTCTTACACTGTAGACTTTTCTTAAATGGGTGGTAATCCAATCACATTTAAGAGTGAGGTACTTAAAACTGATCAGGAACTCAGATAGGGGAAGTTCTGTAGGTGGTGGGTGTGGTAGGCAGGCTCTAAAATGGCCCCTAGTGACCCTCAGCTCCCAGTAGTCATGCCTTCGCAGTGAAGGATTATTCCAAAGAGAGCCTGGTCTCTGCCCTCAGTTCCTGGGAGGTCAGTTCTAAGCCCTTGGAATATTCTGCCTGATAAGGGTATCTTATTTAACTGGAGGCCTAGGGCCATGTGAGGTAGTCTAAGCTAACAATGTGATTTATAGTGGTGGCTCTGGACCATGCAGTAACAGCTCAACCTCCAGAGGAGCTACAGACTAAGGTTAGTTAGGCAGGCAGTCAATCATGTCTACATGACTGAGCCCCTGTACAAATTCTGGACACCAAGGCCGGGGTAAGCTTCCCCAGTTGGCAGTGTTACATGTGTATTGTCACATAGCGTTGCTATAAGAAGTAAGCACTATCTGCACGACTCCTTGGGGAGAGGAAGACTGGATGTTCTGCACTTAAACTCTCCTGGACACTGCCTTATGTTCCTCTTCCCTTGGGTGATTTTGATCTGTATCCTTTCACTATAATAAACCGTAACCAAGAACATGACCACTTTTAGTGAGTACTGTGATTCCTAGGAAATTATCAAACCTGAGGGTGGTCTCGAGGACGCCTACATTTGCAATGCCTTTGTGTAATCCTCTCCCTTTGAATGTTCGCTGGACTTCCTGACTCACTTCAAGCCAACAAAATATGACTGAAGTGATGGGATGTCACTTCTGAGATTAGTTTATAAATAGGCTGAGGCTTCCCTCTTGGGTATTGTAGACAATAGCCTCTTTCTTGTATTGCTTGCCCAGGGAGAAGACAGCTGTCATGTCCTGAGCCAGCTCCATGGAGAGGCCCACTTGGCAAGAGTCCACCAACCACATAAATGTGCTTGGAAGTGGATCTCACTTCAGTTGAATCTTCAGATGAAACTGCAGCCCTGGCTGACAGCTTGCCTGCAATCCCACAAGAGACCTTGAGCCAGAGGTACTCAGCTAAGCCATGATTCTTAACTTAGAAGCTGTGAGATAATAAATGTTTGCTGTTTTAAGCCATTAAGTTTTGGAGCAATTTGTTACACAGTGGGCTACAATGTAAGGTGATTGGGAGGATCCTGTGTAGTGAGTATCCAGAATTGTTTTTATCTGTAGGTATTTTTCCTGAGGCCATTCAATTTCTTTGAAGAAGAACTCTCCAATCTCCCAGAGAATATATGCCTGGCTGACTGAGTTCAGGGGCCAGAGCTGGAAAAGGCACCAAACTTTCACTTATTCCCCCCATTTTTAGCCCCAAGGCAAACCCCTGCCCTCTAGTGTGTTTGGTGTGCCTAATTCTGAAGACTTTCCCTTGTCATCTGTCTGGAGAAGTTGTTGTAGCTACACCCAGGTGGAGAAGGGGCCTGGTGGGGCTAACGGCACTGTATGCAGACTTTCAAATTTTTTCCTTGTTTTCAGCCCAGATCCTTATTCTCACCTTTTAAAGTAACTAGTGTCATTCACAAAAATCAACCCCACAAGAGTTACAGATCTACCATGAAAAACTATAAAACTTTTAGGAGATAATATCGAAGAATATAATATCTTTATGACCTCAGGAAAGAGAAAGATACCTTAATATAGTTTTAAAAATATAACTTATAAAGGAAAAATATTACAAATTGGTCTAAATGAAATATAAGAATTTTGTTCATCCAAAAACACCATAAAAAGAGTAGAAAGACATATATAGTTACAACACATATAATCCACAAGAGGTTTATAACCTAACTATATAAAGGTATCTTAAAAATCAGTAAGAGGGCTTCCTTGGTGGCACAGTGGTTGAGAGTCCACCTGCCGATGCAGGGGACACGGGTTGGTGCCCCGGTCTGGGAAGATCCCACGTGCCGCGGAGCGGTTAGGCCCGTGAGCCCTGGCCGCTGAGCCTGTGCATCCAGAGCCTGTGCTCTGCAACGGGAGAGGCCATAACAGTGAGAAGCCCGTGGACCGCAAAAAAAAAAAAAAAAAAAAAAAAAATCAGTAAGAAAATAAAGGCAACACACTGCAAAAATATGGGCAAAAAGCCCTGAACAGGCAATTCACAAATAAGGACATTAACAAACATATGAATAAGTGCTTAATGTGGTTAGTAATCAATGAAATGCAAATAAAAACCTAAGTGAGGTACCACAACACATCCATTGTACACAATGCAAATATCTATGAGCAGAATCATGATTAGTAATTTGTTGTTATGTTCAGACAATAGAATACTATCCTTCCAAGAAGATGCACAAACTAAAGATACATGTAACATAATGAATGAATGTTGAAACACATTTTTAAATAAAAGAAGCAAGATATGAAGGGATAAATATAGTAAGATTCTATTTATATAAAGTACCAAATCAGGCAAAACTAGGAATGTCTACATAGATTGTAAAACTACATATATATTTTATGTATATATAAAATATATATACAGGCATACCTCAGAGATATTGCAGTTTTAGTTCCAGACCACCACAATAAATTAAATATCACAATAAAGCGAGTCACATGAATTTTTTTGGTTTCCCAGTTACATAAAAGTTATGTTTACACTATACTGTAGTCTATTAAGTGTGCAGTAGCATTATGTCTAAAAAAATGTACATACCTTAATTAAAAAATACTTTATTGCTAAAAAATGCTAACTATTATCTGTGCCTTCTGTGAGTCATAGTTGTAACATGAATGATCACTGATCACAGATCACCATAACAAACATAATAATAGTGAAAAAGTTTGAAATATTGTGAGAATTGCCAAAATGTGATACAGAAACACAAAGTGGGCAAATGCTTTTGGAAAAATGGGGCTGAGACATTTGCAACAACATGGACATAGAGGGTATTATGCTAACTGAAATAAGTCAGACAAAGACAAATACCATATGACTCCACTTATATGTGGAATCTAAGAAAACAAAACAAATGAACAAAACAGAAACATAGATACAGAAAACAAACAAGTGGTTGCCAGAGGGGAAGGGGATGAGGAGAAGAGAGAAATAAGTGAGGGAGATTAAGAAATACAAACTTCCAGTTAAAAAAATAAACGAGTCATGGGTATAAAAAGTACAATGGGGGGAATATAGTCAATAATTATGTAATATCTTTGCATGGTGACATATTGTAACAGGTGATCATTTTGAAACATATAGAAATGTCAAATCACTATGTTGTGTTACAGGAACTAACATAGTGTTGTAGGTCAGTTATACTTCAGAAACAAGCAAACTCAGAAACAGAGATCAGATTTGTGGTTACCAGAGGTTGGGGGAGGGGGAATTGGATGAAGGCAGTCAAAAGGTACAAACTTCCAGTTAGAAAATAAACAAGTACTAGGGATGTAATGCATGACATGATAAATTAACACTGCTGTATGTTATATGTAAAAGTTGTTAGGAGAATAAATCTTGAGTTTTCACAAGGAAAAAACATTTTATCTATTTCTTCAATTCTGTATCTATGTGAGATGATGAACGGTCACTAAACTCACAGTGGTAATCATTTCACGGTGCAGGTAAGTCAACTCATTATGCTGTGCACCTTAAATTTATGCAGTGCTGTATATCAATTATATCTCAATAAAGCTGGAAGAAAAAATTTTAAATAAATAAATAAATGAGGAGGAAAAAAAATGGGGCTGCTGAACTTGCTCAACACAGGGTTGCCACAAACCTTCACTTTGTAAAACACGCAGTGTCAATGAACCACAATAAAGTGAAGTGCAATAAAATGAGGTATTCCTGTGGAAAAAGCATGTAATTACCATAAAAGTCAGGATAGTGGTTATCTGCGTGGGAAAGAGATTATGATCAGGAAGGAATGCTAGTAATGTTGCATTTCCCCGACATGGGGAGTGTTTAAGGAGTGTGTGCTTTATAGTGATTGGTTATTCTGTATACTTAATGTATTTTTCTGTAGGTCTGTTATACTCAGTAACCAGAAGTTTAATTCTTTTTTTGTCTTCTCTACATTTTTTGTTACTGTAGTTCTGCTACTTAAAACGCTGTTTCATTTTTCTCAAGGTTACCTTTATAATTAGACCTTTATATACTATCTTTTCCCTCTTTTTGTTTAAGCAATATTTATTATTTCCCTGCCATGCACAACGTGAGCCTGTATCTTCTTCCTCCTCTCTCACCTCCTTCTCTTCATCCAATTTCAATCAGTAACGTTACATGACTCAGGGCATACTTTTGTGCCATTAAACATGCTTATCCTATTCCTACTTGATTTGTCACCCTTAAATGATACCTTTTGATTCTGAGCTCTTACAGGTGAAGTTTTTCAAAACTTATTTTACTTCCAAATTGTTTCTCTCCTCCCATTTTCTGATGGTTCTAGTTTTCCTACACTGTCAGAGCCTGTAACATCATGTCACCCTCAATCACACGTTTATTTTTCTTACCTGTACCCTTATTTTTGCTTATTTGTTTTATATCTTAATTGACTCTCACTGCCAGCCCTTTAGCTAAAGTTTGCCCACGTTCCCTGCTGCCTGCGGTTGGTTCTTGAGCAGTTTCCTCAAGAAAGGTTTGTATAATCAATGTCTTTTGGGTTCTTGCTGACTTAAAACTGTTCGTCTGTAACCTTTATGTGTGAAGAACAGTTTGGCTGAATAAAAAATAATCTCTGGCTTTCTTTACTTGAGTATATTGTACGTATCGCTTTTGTGTTTTCTGGCATTCAATTTTGCTGTTTTGGGAAGTCTACGCCAATTTGTTTTTCTTTCCTCTTAAATGACTTTATCATTCTACCTGGCTCACCAAATAATTCTTCCCTGAAATTTGGATAAATTCACTTTTTACTTGAATTTGTTTACTGATCGTTGGTTCTAGTAGTTCTTCTGATAGCCACTGAAATGACTGGACAAAGGTTATACCAAGAACAGGACAGAGGCCAAGTGCTTTCTTAAAGCAGTATTATCACCCTGGTCAAAAGTAATCCTGCCCCTGTTAACTCTATTTTTCTGGACCTTTGATAGGTAGCAGCATGAAAAAAAAAAAAAAAGAGGTATAATTCACATGCAAAAAGAGGTATAATTCACATGCAATAAATGCACATATTTAAAGTGGACTATTTGATGAGTTTTAACATAGACAGTTTTGGAATATGTAGGCACCCTAGGTTTGGCTCCCAAAGTGTGTGAATACACATGATCCTCCTTGACAGCCTGATTTGACCACTAACTCTGAGAAGAAAAAGAAATTTCAACCTTCCTCCAAAGGAAAACTAAACAATACACACAAAAGGATGCTAAAATCCCCCAAATAGCAGCCTGAGGTTTTGCCTGAATTTTCTTTAAAGTCTTTTTTTTTTTCATTCTTTAAAAATAAATTTATTTATTTAATTTATTTATTTTTGGCTGCATTGGGTCTTCATTGCTGCGTGCGGGCTTTCTCTAGTTGTGGCGAGCAGGGGCTACTCTTCATTGTGGCACGCAGACTTTTTTCATTGCAGTGGCTCCTCTTGTTGCGGAGCACAGGCTCCAGGCATGCGGGCTTCAGTAGTTGTGGCACATGGGCTCAGTAGTTGTGGCTCGCTGGCTCTAGAGTGTAGGCACAGTAGTTGCGGCGCACAGGCTTAGTTGCTCCGCGGCATGTGGGATCTTCTTGGACCAGGGCTCAAACCTGTGTCCCCTGCATTGGCAGGCAGATTCTTAGCCACTGCACCACCAAGGAAGTCCCTCTATTTTGGGGGGACACTAGTGTCTTTACTTGTATTTCATCCCAAACACCTTTCTTTTGAAATATAATTTATTTAAAGTGTTTGGATAAATAATATATAATTATTATTAACATATGTTAATCATTTATTGTGTGATTACTGGATAGTCCAAGTTTTGAAAGGCTCTTTAAGAATTCAGAAAATACAACCCACCACAATGATAAAAGAATCATTACCGGGCTTCCCTGGTGGCGCAGTGGTTGAGAGTCCGCCTGCCGATGCAGGGGACATGAGTTCGTGCCCCGGTCCGGGAAGATCCCGCATGCCGCGGAGCGGCTGGGCCCGTGAGCCATGGCCGCTGAGCCTGCGCGTCTGGAGCCTGTGCTCCGCAACGGGAGAGGCCACAACAGAGACAGGCCCGCATACCGCAAAAAAAAAAAAAGAATCATTACCATCCTTTAAAACTGTGCATATGTATATTTTTTATAAAGGACCTGAACTTCAGTAAGTCCTGAGACTTAACTGTGCGGTTTCAGTGGGAAGATTGTGGGTTCAAGTCCCATCTGCAGTGTGGTTTTGAGACAGGAGGGAAGGGGGCAGGGCACGACCTTTTTTTTTTTTTTTAAATAAATTTATTTATCTTATTTATTTATTTTTGGCTGCATTGGGTCTTCACTGCTGCGTGGGCTTTCTCTAGTTGTGGCAAGTGGGGGTCACTCTGCTGCGATGCGCGGGCTTCTCATTGCAGTGGCCTCTCCCGTTGCAGAGCATGGGCTCTAGGCGTGTGGGCTTCAGTAATTGTAGCACATGGGCTCAGTAGTTGCAGATCGCGGGCTCCAGAGCGCAGGCCCAGCAGCTGTGGCGCACGGGCCCAGCTGCTCTGTGGCTTATGGGATCCTCCCAGACCAGGGCTTGAACCTACGTCCAAGGCATTGGCAGGCAGACTCTCAACCACTGCGCCACCAGGGAAGCCCTAGACCCATGTTTTTATAATGTTAGTGTCTAGGTTCTGAAAGAACCAGCTCATAAAAGCCACAGCATACAAATTATATTATATCTAAGTTATAATTTTATGTTCACATTACATATAGGTATTCCCCAATATATTCATAAGTGATTCCAAGACATTTTTGGTTCATCACTAAGGTTTTTATCCTCTTATAAAACAAATAATTTATAGTGGAGAATCCTGGCAGATACCAAGTGATCAAGGTTAATGTCACCAGTAATATAGAAACATCATGTTGTACCCCTGATATGATGCACTAAGAAGGGTACATCACCTTGTAGTAGCCTTCCCAATAATGTAGAACCTCAACAATTACAGGAAAACATCAGATAATTGTGGGATAATTGTCCCAATTGTGGGGTAGCCTATAAAATAACTGTCCAGTATTCTTCAAAAGAGTCAAGTTTTGGGAATTCCCTGGTGGTCCAGTGGTTAGGACTCTGTGCTTTCACTGCTGAAGGCCTGGGTTCAATCCCTAGTCAGGGAACTAAGATCCCACAAGCCATGAGGCATGGCCGAAAAAAGATGTCCAGTTTTGCGTGTTCATTATTTTTAAGAGTTGTAATATATTTAATAGTATGAATGTTCCATAAATTACTTAATCAGTTCTCCATTAACACACACTTAGGATGGTTTTTCACTACTACAAACAATACTTCTGTGAATACTATTCTACATGTATTTTTGGGTCCTTTTGCAAATAAAACTGTAGAGTTCATTCTTGGATCAAAGAATATATGCATTCAGAAAAAAATTATAGGTATTATCAAATTTCCTTCTTAAACAGCTATAATGGGACTTCCCTGGTGGTGCAGTGGTTAAGAATCCATCTGCCAGTGCAGGGGACACGGGTTCAAGCCCTGGTCCAGGAAGATCCCACATGCCTCGGAGCAACTAAGCCCATGTGCCACCACTACTGAGCCTGTGCTCTAGAGCCCTCAAGCCACAGCTACTGAGTCCACGTGCCACAACTGCTGAAGCCCAAGTGCCTAGAGCCTGTGCTCTGCAACAAGAGAAGCCACCACAATGAGAAGCCCGTGTACCACATCGAAGAGTAGCTCCTGCTCGCCGCAACTAGATAAAGCCCACAAGCAGCGGCGAAGACCCAACACAGACAAAAAAAAAAATAGGCGATAACAATTTATAATACGTTTTGTTCCAACCTTGCCCTCAACATTATGAAAGTTCCTTTTCCCCCAAATCATCTGCAACACTTAGTATTATCAATTACTTTTATACTGACCAATTTTTTTTTTTTTGACTACACCACACGGCTTGTGGGATCTTAGTTGCCCAACCAGGGATTGAACCTGGGCACTCAGCAGTGAAAATGCAAAGTCCTAACCAATGGACTGCCAGGGAATTCCCTATATTGACCAATTTAATAGGATAAAAAGTGATGCATTGGAAGGAGGATTCTGGGAAGATAGTGAAATACAAAGCACGAGAAATCTGTCTCCCTACCTACACAACAATTGCACTGGCAAAATCTGTCTGGCGTAGCTATTTTGGAACTCTGGCATCTATAGGAAGTCTCACAACTTCCAGGGGAAGGCTTGGACAGTAAATTGTGGTTAATTTTGGTCAATTTAAGCTCTTAGCTCAGTAGCAGCTAGTTATCCCCTATATCCTAGTCCCATAGTAGGCAGCTGTGCAGGTGTTTCAGGAGCAATGTGTGGAGCTTGTGGGAGCCAAGGCAGGCAATAAGGATCTTGTCCTCTAAATACTGGGGATCTGTGTTCTGACTGATGATTGCTGCTTCTGATCATGGAAGTTCAGACATAGATATGGGCAGCAATTGTTACTCCCTGCCCCACATTGTTACAAGCCTCTCCAGCTCTGCCTGAAATGACTTCCAAGGTATTTAAATGACTGATGCCTTTTTTCCTTACTCTTTATTTTTCTCTTGTTTCACTTTTGGGAGCCAGACTAGAACATTTAAGGACTAGGATATTCCAAAGCAACCACATATACAAAGTCATTGTGCATGCTAAGGGGAAGGTGCAGGCTCAGAAGAGACTTGAGAAGACCCTAAGTTTACACTTCAGGTTTATTCCTAGCACAGAGATATCTAAAATAATCAAAAATAAAAACAAAAGCAAAAAACAGCAAACCCTGGGGAAGAAGGAGAATCTGATTTCTAGAGTTCCCATATTACTAGTTTCAAAAGTTCAGTTTTCAACAAAAAATCACAAAACATATAAAGAAACAGTAAAGTATGGCCCACTGAAAAGAAAGAAATAAATCAACAGAAAGTGTCCCTGAGAAGGACAAAATGGCAGACCTATTAGACAAAGACTTTAAAATAACTGTCTGAAAGATGTCCAAGGAGATACAAAGTATAAAATGAAACCAAAAAGAAATTCTGAAGCCAAAAGTTACAATAAATTAAATGAAACATTCACTAGAGGAATTCAATAGCAGATTTGACCAGGCAGAGGAAAGAATCAATGAATTTGAAGATAGGATAATGGAAATTGTGATGTCTGAGGAATAGAAAGAAAAAGAAGAAAACTGAACAGAATCTAAGGGACCTAGGTGACAACAGCAAATGGGCCAATATAAACATTGTAGGAATCCACGAAGAGAGAAAAGAAGGCAGAGATATTATTTAAAGAAATAATGGCCCCAAACTTCTCAAATTTGAAAGACATAAATATAAACATCCAAAAAGCTCAATGAATCCAAATACAATGAACTCAAAGAGACCCACACCAAAGTACAATTATAATCAAACCATCAAAAGATAAAGACAAAGAACGAATGTTGAAAGCAGCAAAAAGAAGTGACTTGTCCCAAAGGGTCCTCAATAAGACTGTTAGCAGATTTCTCATCAGAAACTTTGGAGATCAGAAGGCAATGGGCCAATATATTCAAAGTGCCAAAAGAAACAAACTGTAAACCAAGAATCACATACCTGGCAAAACTGTCCTTCAAATGTGAGGGAGAAGTTAAAACACTTTCAGATTTAACAAACAAACAAAAAATACTGAGGGAGTTTGTTATCACTAGACCTACTATAAGAAATGCCAGAGGGGGTCCCGCAGGTTGAAATGAACGGAGAGTAGACAGTAACTTGAAGCTGTATGAGAAAGAAAGTTCTCAGTAAATACATGAGCAATTATAAAAGCTAGTTATCATTGTAACTTTGGTTTGTAACTTCACTTTTTGTTTTCTACATGATTTAAGAGACTTAAAAAAAATTAATTAATTAATTTATTTATTTATGGCTGCATTGGGTCTTTGTTGCTGCACGCGGGCATTCTCTAGTTGCTGCGAGCAAGGGCTACTCTTCCTTGCAGTGTGCGGGCTTCTCATTGCAGTGCGTGGGATTCTCTTGTTGAGGAGCACGGGCTCTAGGCACGTGGGCTTCAGTAGTTGTGGCACGTGGCTCAGTAGTTGTGGCTTGTGGGCTCTAGAGCTCAGGCTCAGTAGTTGTGGCGCATGGGCTTAGTTGTTCCGTGGCATATGGGATCTTCCTGGACCAGGGCTTGAACCTGTGTCCCCTGCACTGGTAGGTGGATTCTAAACCACTGTGCCACCAGTGAAGTCCCTTAAGAGACATTTAAAAAAAAAAACAATTATTTGCCTAAAAGCTAGTATAAGTGTAACTTTGGTTTGTAACACCCCAAGATTTTAAGTAGTTTGATTTATTACTGTTTACCTTTATGGCTTGTGGGTTTTTAGATGTGCCTTTTAACAAAGCATTCATCACTCCAAGAAGTTAAAATAATTCACCCATAGTGGTGATCATTTTGTAAAGTATAGAAATATCAAAACACTATGTTGTGCAGCTGGAACTAACATAGTGTTGTAGGTCAATTACACTTCAATAATTTCTTAAAAATCACCTATACTTTCTTCTAGTGCTTTTATTCTGTACATTATGATTTTTAATTTATCTAGAATTTATGGTTATACAAAGAATAAAGAATAAATTTGATATGTATATATTTTTTTCAAAATGGCCTTAAAATTTTGAGTAATCTGTCTTTCCCCACTGATTTGAAAAAAATATGTTAATGCATACTAAATTTTACATGCATTTCAGTCTATTTTTTCTACTTTCAGTATTTTCCTTTGATCCAATTTAGGTCCCTTTCTGCATCAGTACCAATATGCTTAAATTACTATAGCTTTATAATAGGATTTATTATCTGGTTATTTGGTACGGCTATCCACCTGTTATTCACCTTTGTCAGATGATACCTGGCTCTTCTCAAACATTTATTCTTCTAGATAAACTTATCATTTCATGAAATCCTAACCAAATAAGCAAATAAACACAAACCAATTAGTATCTGGGTTTGGAGCTACACTGAAATTACAAACTGATTTTGTGAAGAACTGGTATACTTATAATCTATTTTAGTCTTCCTAGCCAAAAACATTTAAAATTTTTATTCCATTAAAAATATATTTAATTTTAGGGCTTCCCTGGTGGCGCAGTGGTTGAGAGTCCGCCTGCCGACTTGAATGCCCAATATGCATTAGATGCTCTACTAGGCATCAGGGAAACAAAAATTAAGACATGGTTGGGAGTTCCCTGGTGACCTAGTGATTAGGATTCCAGGTTTTCACTGCTGTGGCTGGGTTCAATCCCTGGTCGGGGAACTGAGATCCTGCAAGCCTCGTGGCGTGGCCAAAAAAAAAAAGACATGGCCTCTAGGAGCTCATATCCTGGCTGGGAGGACTGACAAGTAAACAAGTAGTTCTAACACAATGTGTGATAGGTAAATATAAAAGTATGTCTACAACTTAGAGAACAGATACAGAAGAACATAATTGTCACATGGAGAAGGGTATCAGGGAAGGCTGCCAGGAGGCCATGACCCTTACCTGCTCCTTAAAGCATGAACATAAATTCATCAGCAGCAAATTGGTGAAGGTATTCTAAGGAGAGCACAAAGCATATGAAAAGGGACAAAATAATGAAAGGGTATGTCATGATAGGTTTGGAGAATTATGAAAATTTCACTATGGCTTAAGAATTGCATTCAGATAATGAATTGGCAGATGAGCCATAAAATATATCTTGTCTTAAATTTAGAAACTGTAGCAGAACTTAATATGTGCCATGTAGTGTTCTATGCATTCTATACACTTTATGTGTGTTAATTCATGTATTCCTTACAACAACTCTCTCAGACAGGTTCAATTGTGCGTATTTTTCACATGGGAAACAGACACAAGGAATAAATAAACTTGCCTGAGGTCACATAGCTATAGGTGACAATCAAAATTTACTCCTGGAAGTCTGACTTAACCACTAGGCTTACTATCTGCCTCTCTCTGAAAAGCTTTGTAATGCCATGGTAAAAAGTTTAGCTTTTAATTATAGGTAACAAAGAGCCAATAAAGAATTTTAAAGAAAGTAATGACTTATTAGTTTAACTTTGGGAGGAAGATTACTTTGGTAGCAGCTTTGAGGGTGAGTAGTAGGAAAAGATGGTTACAAGGAGAACAGGGAAGAAGCTATTCCTATCATTCAGAGATAAGGAGGACCTGAATTCATGACAAGTGGCAGTGAATATGGAAGAGATCAGGATTAGTATGACATGCCCAAAGTAAATGAATAGGATTGGGTGGTCAGTTGGATATAAGGATTAGAGAGGTATCAAACACCTCCCTTGAAAAATATCTAGGTGGAGTTGTCTAAAGACTGCTGGGGAGAGGGAATTCCCTGGTGGTCCAGTGGTTAGGACTCAGCACTTTCACTGCTGGGGCCTGGGTTCAATACTTGGTCGGGGAACTAAGATCTCACAAGCTGCGCGGCATGGCCAAAGAAAAAAAACCTGCTGGGGAGAGAGTCAGGCTAATGATACAGATTATTGAGTCATTCAGATTATTGGTGGTAATTGAAGCCTATGGGACTAGAAACCCCAGGTAAAACAACCGAACAGAGCTTTAGGGAATACCAGCATGTAAGCAATGAGCAGAAGAGAAGTAGCCTCTAAAAATAACAGATAAAGACCTGTAAAACAGGTAGGAAGATAACTAACAAAAACCAGAAAGCAACAAATACCATAAAAGAGGTACAAACAAAGTAGTGTGGGAGTTCAGAGGAGGATTACAACTTAATCTTTCTGAGCCTCTGTTAAGTCATCTGTAAAAGTAAGCTGGACTAAGTGGTCCCTGAAGTCTCTTTTGTCTCTAAACCTCTGAATCTATTCAGTGTCTATCATACGCCCACTAACACAAGAGATGGTATGAGAAAATGCAAGGCAGAAACCCCGCTCTGGAGGAGCTTTCAATATACTGGGGACCCTGGCCTCCTCCCCCTCCCCACCACATACTAAAACAACACTGGAGATGAAGATCATTTATTTATAATTAAGGGGTGAATTTTGTGTTATAGCCTGTGGGATGCAAATTCGGAGACGAGAGTAAGATAATATGTACATAAATGTTTAATGGAAAAAGAGAGTGGAATTGGGCTGGATTTAGGTAGAGAAGAGAAGCATGGAGAGAAATAAAGATGTGAGTCCACTTGCTTGACTGAACTTGAAGATCTCAGTTGGGAATTCATGGGAAGTAGGGCTTTACTAGGTAGCGCAAGGTCAGATTATGGTGGTTCTTACAAACCAGAGAATGGGGTTTAGAACTGACCTGGAGTGAGCAGAGAGCTATTATAGATTCTTGGTCAGGATTGGGATATATTTCAAGTACAGGACATAGGTAATTTGATCGATCTCAGCTAATTTTACCCCACAAAATGTTTACCGCTATATTACACTTTATCCCACTGCCAATTTCAGTGTTGTGGATGCTGCGGAGTGCTGCCTAAATCACCCTCCTCAGGTCTGAAGCACTCCAGCTTCTGGGAGAGTAGACAGCTGGCAACTCTCAGCTAAGTCCTTCTCTGGAACTTGCCTTGGGCTGAAGACAGCCACCTTGTCCAATGTCATGCTACCTCACCAGGAGCAGCCTACCTTCAACAGTATTTACAAAGGCCCAGCCAAGCCATCCCAGTTCAGAAAAGCTGAAAAGTGTCATCCCAGTTCCAGAGTTCCCAGTAGGGATTGATCCAGGCCTTTCTTGCAACTGTATCACAGTTCAGCTTCCCCTCCCGCCCACTCCTTCTTCTCTCCCTCCTCCACAGGTGTTGATCCCAAGAACACTTCCCTAAGAAACTTTTCGCATGCTAATTTCCGCCTCGGATTTTTTTTCCTGGTGAACCAAATTGCAACACCCAAGACAATAATATTTTCACTCAACTCTTCATCTATTCTACTTAACAACTTAACTGAAGAAAATTTATGAACTCAGATTTTGGTTTGAGCAGTTTTCCTCAATAATGTTGACATTTGTAATTTAGAACACCAAGATCTACCTTTTATAAAACCTGTAATATCTAAGATCACATAACTTTTTTTGCAATATACATCACTTCAGTTTGTGAAGAGAGTACAGCTACAAACAGCTAAGCATAAATAATGACTACCAATCAAAAGGAAATACTGAGTTGGCGGTAACTGTGGCTTGGCAGGCTAATGGAGCACATTGCTGGGTGTCTTGTATAGTAATATACTTGCAAGTCACAGGTATTCTGCAGAGGTGGTCCATAGCTGAAGATTTTACAGAGTGCTGTTTCAGGTCATGAAGAATCATGACACCATCTGATTTTTTTTTTTTCAGTTGTCCAAAATATCTTACTTTTATATATTTTGCACTTAGTACTACTTAAAAAAAAAATCACCAACAATTATACTACCAGATGGCTCTCAGCTAAGCACATTACTGTCTTGAAAACACTTTGAACAAAGTTCAGAAATTTAAAACTTGGAATAAAAATGGGTAACAAAATATTACCATCCTAAAATTGGTGGTAAAGTGGTTACCATTGTTACAATGGTTGCCTCAAAGTGTCCACAGCATCAAAGTGCCTGTGAAAAATATCTTGCTAAGACAATGACTGGTCCGGCAGCTTTTTTTTTTTTTGGCCATCCCGCACAGCTTGTGGGATCCTAGTTCCCGGACCAGGGATTGAACCCTGGGCCCACAGCAGTGAAAGAACAGATTCCTAACCACTGGACCACCAGGGAATTCCAGGTCTGACAGCTTTTGAGGGAAGGAAGTGGTATGGAAAAGGGATGGAGAGATTGGCCATCCATATTGCTGATGGGCTACGGCCACTATTTTGTCCTTATGATGCCTTGTTTTTCAAAATGTCCTTTTCTTAACAAGATTATAGATGTAGTTTAGAAATAAGTAACACTCAGTGCTCACTGAAATTATCAAGTTTTTAACCCTGAAGTAAATAGGCTTACATTGCACTCTTTATAATACATACAAATTCAGTAAAGGGAAACAGCCATTGAAAATGCTGGGTCTGCAATTGACATATTGCCAAAGAATAAATTATATCCTGTGCTGTAATTATGTATTCAGAAATAATGAATAATACTAGGAGAAAATAGCAAAGTAGTAATTATGCCAATTACAATTGATTAGTTGGTATTAACATTAAAAAATGTGCTCATTTTATTATACTCTCTTATGCCACATGAAGGCTCTGATATATAAAGATATCTCATTCCTCTTTAAAATCCCTTTTTATAATTGATTGAATTCAGTGAACTCAGAATAATACTGGGAATTTGTATTATTACCCATGATGAAATTTTATTTAGTTATGCTACAATTTTCATTGTTTTATGTTAGTCTGTTTTCTAAATTTTCTAATCTGTTTCTCCTGTGCTATTGGAATACTATCATTGCATTTTTTAAATCACTGTATTTTTATACAGAACAAAATAATGCAAAAGAGCTGTAATAAGTGGAGTGCCTCAATATCCACTGTTGTTTACTTTTTGTTAGAAATTGAGATTAAATGTGGCAAAGTGATTGCTGTTCTATATAAAGTAGAGCTCTGTTTCTCTGCAGATCTACAAAGTATGAGTTTGTTTAGCAGGACAAGATGATAATCCAGTGAGTTGGGTGCCCTTCATAGTTTTTACACTGAAAGTGAAGTCTACTTGAAATTAAATTTAACCTCTGAAAAAAACAGAGGGATACTTCAATATGTGAAACATCAGAGTAAATTAATTATCTCCATTTTCTCAAGTCATGAAATGGAGAGCAGACAGGTATTACGAATTGCTGCATAGGTAATTTACTTAACTTTTTATGACCTTGTGCCCTCTATGGTCAGACAAGAATACTACAAGAAATAAGCAGTTTCTCTCTTAAAGTAAGAGAGCATAACAGAATGTGAATTGAAGGAAAGACCTTCAAACTTAGTGAAAAGTACAAGACAAAATAAGGCAAGGAATATTTACACGTGGCTAGATAGATGTTCTTAGGACCAATTTTAGTGAGTGGTTGAGATTTAATTATAGTGGGACTTCCCTGGTGGCTCAGTGGTTAAGACTTCGTGCTCCCAATGCAGGAGGCCAGGGTTCGATCCCTGGTCAGGGAACTAGATCCCACATGCATACCACAACTAAGAGTTCGCATGCCACAACTAAGGAGCCCACATGCCGCTACTAAGAAGCCTGCCTGCTGCAACTAAGACCCAGTGCAACCAAATAAATAAATAAAGATTTAATTACAGCTATAAGCAAAAGCCTAACATATACGGTCATTAACAGAATTCAATTTAAGAAAGTTATTTCCTAAGCTGTACACACTTCTCTCCTTTGAAAGAATTTGATTGCATAGTATGGAGGATAAAAGGAAGACTGAGGGAGAATGAAGCTGAGGTGCTTTTTCTCTTTTTAATTGAAGTATAGTTGATCCACAATGTTGTGCTAATCTCTGCTGTACAGTGACTCAGTTATACACATACAGACATTCTTTTTTCATATTCTTTTCCATTATGGTTTATCACAGGATATTGAATATAGTTCCCTGTGCTATAATTTAGGACCTTGTTGTTTATCCATTCTAAATGTAATAGTTTGCATCTACCAACCCAAACTCCCAGTCCATCCCTCTCCCTCCCCCCTCCCCCTTGGCAACCACAAGTCTGTTCTCTATGAGAGTGTTTCTGTTTTGTAGATAGGTTCATTTGTGCCATATTTTAGATTCCACATATAACGGATATCACATACTATGTGTCTTTCTCTTTCTGACTTACTTCACTTAGTATGATAATCTCTAGTTGCATCCATGTTGCTGCAAATGGCATTATTTCGTTCTTTTTTATGGCTGAGTAGTATTCCATTGTATATATGAACCGCATCTTCTTTATCCACTCATCTGTTGATGGACATTCAGGTTGTTTCCATGTTTTGGCTATTGTGAGTAGTGCTGCTATTAACATAGGGGTGCATGTATCTTTTTGAATTATAGTTTTGTCCAGGTATATCCCAGGAGTGGGATTGCTGGATCATATGGTAAACCTATCTTTAGTTTTCTGAGGAACCACCATACTGTTTTCCATAGTGACTGTACCAAGTTACATTCCCACCAACAGTGTAGGAGGGTTTCCTTTTCTTCACACCTTCTCCAGCATTTGTTATTTGTAGACTTTTTAATGATGGCCATTCTGACTGGTGTGAGGTGGTACTTCATTGTAGTTTTGATTTGCATTTCTCTAATAATTAGTGATGTTGAGCAGCTTTTCATGTGCCTACTGGCCATCTGTAGGTCTTCTTTGGAGAAACGTCTATTAAGGTCTTCTGCCCATTTTTCGATTGGGTTGTTTGTTTTTTTGTTGTTGAGTTGTATGAGCTGTTTGTATATTCTGGAGATTAAGCCCTTGTCTATAGCATCATTTGCAAATGTTTTCTCTCATTCTGTAGGTTGTCTTTTCGTGTTTTTTTTTTTTTTTATGGTTTCCTTTGCTGTGCAAAAGCCTATAAGTTTGATTAGGTCCCATTTTTTTTTTCTTTTCCTATTGCCTTGGGAGACTGACCTAAGAAAACACTAGGGGACTTTCCTGGTGGTCCAGTGGCTAAGACTCCCAATGCAGGGGGCCTGGGTTCGATCCCTGGTCAGGGAAGTAGATCCCACATGCCGCAACTAAGAGTTTGCATGCCGCAACCAAGAGTTCTCATGCTGCAACTAAAGATCCCACACACCACAATGAAGATCCCACACATGGCAGCGAAGATCCCGCATGCTGCAATTAAGACCCAGCACAGCCAAATAAATATTTAAAAAAATAAGGTCATGTTACAACATACTACATACATTAAAAAAAAAGAAAACATTGGTATGATTTATGTCAGAGAATGTTTTGCCTATGCCCTCTTCTAGGAGTTTTATGGTGTCATGTCCTATGTTTAAGTCTTTAAGCCATTTTGAGTTTATTTTTGTGCATGGTGTGAGGGTATGTTCTAACTTCATTGATTTACATGCAGCTGCCCAACTTTCCCAGCACCACTTGCTGAAGAGACTGTCTTTTCTCCATTTTATATTATTGCCTCCTTTGTCTAAGATTAATTGATTGTAGGTGTGTGGGTTTATTTCTGGGCTCTCCATTCTGTTCCATTGATTCATATGCCTGGTTTTGTACCAATACCACACTATTTTGATTACTGTAGCTTTGTAGTATTGTCTGAAGTCTGGGAGAGTTATGCCTCCTTTCCACCCCCCCTCAGGATTGCTCTGGCAATTCTGGGTCTTTTATGGTTCCATGTAAATTTTTGGATTATTTGTTCTAGTTCTGTGAAAAATGTCATGGGTAGTTTGACAGGGATCACATTAACTCTGTGAAGCTGAGCTTTTTACTGTGCTGAATTATGTAACCTTAAACTCCATACCCAAATTACTTGACCAAAAATTTTTAAGATCTAGAGAGAAAAAATTTTATATGAGGGTATTAACACCCCTCCTTCTCTTACTGTATTTCTTTTCACTTACTGAGATATAATGGGACATTTGGAGTACTATCCATTTTATTTCTAGGTTCTGCAGAGTGAGATTATATATTCACATGAACAAAATTTGGTTGTAACAAAATGCTGATGCCGATTTTAATGGCACTTTTATCTGTAGCAAGCTGTATATAAATTAATATTACTAGCATACTTCTTTCTTTTCTCTTCAATTGGTTTGACATTCTCTTGAAATTAATTTTTTAAATGATGGTGCAAAATCAGCTTTGGGAAAACCAAAGTATAACTGAAGGTAACTCAAAACATTGCAGTTGATAATAGTGGTTTTTACTGTACAGTAAAATCCCATTTTAATGAATATGTATTGCCATGTTGTATCCAAATCTCATTAAAATGGAAATTTCCTGCTACTGTGCACAGACTATTTAACCATTTAAGTAAAATAAGTACTAAGCATATTGTTCACATCATATCAGCACAGAATTCTCCTTTTTCCTCATTTGTATACCACCCTTTCTTCTAATGTAGCTTAACAGTAATTTATGCTATGAAGTTAGATAAGTCATCACTGTCCAGGTGTAAGATTCTTGGTTGGTAAAATGTGGAAATTAAGAGCATGACTTGCACCAACAAGGACCTATTGTATAACACAGGGAACTATATTCAACATTTTGTAATAACTTATATGGGAAAAGAATCTGAAAAAGAATATACATATATATATATATCACTGTGCTGTACACCTAAAACTAACATGAGATTGCAAGTCAACTATACTTTAAAAAAAAAAAGGGCATGACTTGCAAGTTGCAGACATCACTTCAGTTCCTATCTCATTGAACACAACCTAGTCACGTGGCATATGCACATGATTGGATGGGAAATTGGGAAATTAGTTTTTAGTTGAGCAGCCATGTGACCAGCTAAAACTTCTATTATAGGAGCGGATAACATATACCAGAAGGACAAGTTGTAGTCTCAGCTACAGTAAGTCACTGAGAGAGTAAGCTGAGTTTACCCCCTTCCCTCTCAAAAGACATACGAATCCAATCAAGTCAGATAGATATTATAGGGGAATCTTGAATTTGTATAATATATTTAAAAGACAGTTATTTAAAACTTCAGATACTGACCTACTGTTAATAACAAATTTCTTATCTGTCATCTCTCAACAAATCGCTACAGCAAGGTTACGAGCTGTTGACTTTTATGGCTATTTCCCAGCCCAAAGTATATAATAGACCAGTAAAAACATCTCAAATTTTCCACTGCTGGGAGTTCCCTGGTAGCCTAGTGGTTAGGACTCAGCACTTTCACTGCAGAGGCCCAGGTTCAATCCCTGGTGGGGGAAACATCCAGCAGGCGGCTTGGTACAGCCAAAAAAAAAAAAAAAAATTTCTCCACTACTAAAATTATATAATAAATACGTCTATTACATTTTTCTTGATGAAGAAAAACATCAGTACTTCCCTAGTGGTCCAGTAGTAAAGACTCCACCTTCCAATGCAGGGGACGCAGGTTCGATCCCTGATTGGGGAAATAAGATCCCACATGCGGTGGGTCAACTAAGCTGGTGGGTCAACTAAGCCCCTGCACCACAACTACTGAGCTCGCGCACCTCAGCAAGAGAGCCCACAAACTACAGAGCCCACGGGCTCTGGAGACCACGTGCTCCGGAACCCACGTACCACAACGAGAGAAAACCCATACACCACAACCAGAGAGAAGCCCGCGCACCACAACAAAAGATCCTGCATGCCTCAGTGAAGATCCCGCGTGCCGCAACTAAGATCCAACACAGCCAAAAAAAAAAAAAAAGAAAAGAAAAGAAAAAAATGAAAAAGGAAAAGAAAAACATCATGGGGAGTAGGTGGGTGAAAACTTTATCATAGTGGGCAGCTAAGTTAAAGGGGTTATCTTTTTTTTTTTTTTAAGAAGATGTTGGGGGTAGGAGTTTATTAATTAATTAATTTATTTTTGCTGTGTTGGGTCTTCGTTTCTGTGCCAGGGCTTTCTCTAGTTGTGGCAAGCAGGGGCCACTCTTCATCGCGGTGCACAGGCCTCTCACTATCGCGGCCTCTCTTGTTGCGGAGCACAGGCTCCAGATGCGCAGGCTCCGTAGTTGTGGCTCACGGGCCTAGTTGCTCCGCGGCATGTGGGATCCTCCCAGACCAGGGCTCGAACCCGTGTCCCCTGCATTAGCAGGCAGATTCTCAACCACTGTGCCACCAGGGAAGCCCAAAGGGGTTATCTTTTAACCTAGGGAAGATTCAAAGTGTAACAGATTATTTTTGTTTACTCAACTTCTTTCTCTCCTGACGGCGGAAGCACCATCCCCATCTTACTTTGAGGAATTATCACTCCAATCCAATCAACTGCCAACTATAGCACCCTACCACAAGACCACACGTATATGACCACAGCCTGGCCAATTGTACTACCCCAAATCCCTGGCCATACCTCTGAGTCCAAGGATTGAACATGGAATCCAAACGTGGTCAATTGGAACTCTTCTCTAGAATTAAATACACTGATACACTTGCTTTCCTCTGAGATTGCTGAAGTGGGATGGTGTAAGTCTGTAGCTGCCTTGTACAGAGGAAGCCTATCTGTAGGAGGAGAGAATAAGGCCAGAAAAGGAGAGAGGAAAAAGATGAAAAACAATTAGGATGACATAGAATCCCTGCACTTAGCTGACCCTGAAGTCAGCTCCACCTCTGTCCTCACCAGTTAAATGAGCCAATAGAGACCCTTTTACTGCTTAAGATAGTTTTAGTTAGCTTTCTGTCACTTGCAAATAGAGTTCCAATATACAGAAATACATTCTAAGGATGGAGGAAACAAAGAGGATATAATGTAATAAATGTTAGTCCTTAGGGTAGAAAATAGGGTAAAATATATACATCCATTCATAAATGTTTACAAGGTATCCCATTAGTTTATCTTATTCACTTTTGATTCTATGTATTGAAATTAAATGAAATTTGGGGTTTCTATCTGGGACCATGTGCTCTTCTGGCATTAAATTAAAATAGCACCTTCTAATACATAGAGTGGCTATCTTTGAGTAGTGGGCTTATGAATAATTTTCATTTTCTTCTTTTTTGCCTGCATTTTCTGAATTGCCTATGATAACCATTTTAATCAGTTATTTTTATTATTTATTACTGTATTAATTTCCTATTGCTGCTGTAGCAAATTACTGCCAACAGTAGCTTAAAGCAAAACAAATTTATTATTTTATCATTCTGGAGGTTAGAAGTCTAAAACTGATCTATAAGGCTGTGTTTCTCTGGGAGAACATTCTAGGGGCAGTTTGTTTCCTTTTCTTTTCCAGTTTCAAGAAGCTACGTACATTCCTTAGCTCATAGTCCCTTTCCTTCATCTTCAAGTCCAGCAGTTTAGCATCCTTTCTCCTGTCTGATCTCCTACTTCCCTACCATAAGGACGCTTGTGATTATACTGGGCCACCCAGATAATCCAGGATAATCTCCCCATTTCAAGAACCTTAACTTAATCCATTTGCAAAATTCCTTTTGCCAAGGAAAGTAACACACTTATAGGTGCCAGGGATTAGGACATCTTTGGGGGCCATTATTCAGCCTACCACAGTTAGCTACATGTAAATAAACGTGAAAGGTAATTAACATAAAAACTGAGAAGCATAACCTAGCTATGTAAAGAGAAGGTATCTTAGTCCATTTGGGCTGCTATAACAGAAATACCATAGACTGTGTGGATTAAACAACAAACATTGATTTCTCACAGTTCTGAAGGCAGGAAATCCAAGATTAAGGTATTAGCAGATTTGGTGTCTTGTGACAGCCTACTTCCTGGTTCATAGACAGCAATCTTCTCAATGTGTTCTCATATTGCAGAAGGAGGGAGGGAGCTCTTTGGGGTCACTTTTATAAGGTTACTAATATCATTCCTGAGGGCTCCATCCTCATGACCTAATCACACCTCAAAGGCCCCATCCTCAAATACCACCACACTGGAGATTAGGTTTCAACATATGAATTTGGCAGAAGGCACAAATATTCGGTCTAGAGCAGAAGGCAATATTTCAGTGGGTTGGATGAAGACCCCTGGGAGAAAATAAGCTGAACAATCTCTGGGTCATGGTCTGGCTTTAGCTTCCCTAACAGCTACAAGAGCCTCTTCTGGGGAAGTTAGGCAACAAGGCTATAAGTGAATTCTGGGAGACGAAAGACTCATCAGCATTGTTGGGCTTTCTGGCAAAGCTGGAATACAGGCTAGGGGCTGCACCTTTGGCAGGAATATGTTCAGGAGATGAACTCCTATGAATTTTCTACTTCTAAGCTCTCCAGAAGTAGGATATAGCAGAACACTTCCAGTAGGTCAAGGAGGGGAGAACAGGAACTTCAACAGGACAGAGAGCAAGCCAAGTGTAGGTCAGAAATGTGGGCCAGCTCACCTGGGCATCCTGCTCCTCAGGGTATAAGGATGGCGCCATTGTAGTGGGCACCCTTGTGATGAGAGCTCTCAAAATGTTAGTCTCCTGAGTCATACTATTCCAACCTGAAATGGCTGCCCTCTATTGAGTGTACAGATATAATCCTGGGATCCTCTTTCACCAACCTCTTTGGAAGAGTCCCTTTACCTTTTCCCTGTATTGGGTCAGAAGAGCACATCCTCCAGTAGCTCCTTAAGATGCTCAGGAAGTAAATGTTTTCAAGATCTCACTTGACTAAAAATGTCTTTATTGTATCCCCACACTTAGCTGTTAACTTGACTATACACAGTGTCCGAGGTTGGAAATTTTTCATAATTCTGAAGGCACTGCTCCATCGGCTTTTTTTTTTTTTAAATTTATTTTGGGCTGTGTTGGGTCTTCATTGCTGCATGCGGGCTTTCTCTAGTTGCAGTGAGCAGGGGCTACTCTTTGTTGCTGTGCACGGGCTTCTCATTGCGGTGGCTTCTCTTGTTGCGGAGCATGGGCTCTAGGGTGTGTGGGCTCAGTAGTTGTGGCTTGTGGGCTCCAGAGCGCAGGCTCAGTAGTTGTGGTGCACGGGCTTAGTTGCTCCGCGGCATGTGGGATCTTCTCAGACCAGGGCTCGAACCTGTGTCCCCTGCATTGACAGGCTGATTCTTAACCACTGCGCCACCAGGAAGTCCCTCCATTGTCTTATTTCTAGCTTCCAGAGTTGATGTTGAGAAGCCTGAAGATATTTTGATTGGTTTTTTCTATGTAGCAGGTCTCCCTTTCCCCAGATCTTGCAGAATGGGCTTTGTTGTTATATCATTAATCATAAACTTAACTCCGCAATCCAGCTAGACTTGTGATAAGGAAAACATGGAACCCAAAGAATTGCAGTAAGAGCACAAAGGTTATAGGAGGTTGTGAGTAGATAGGGGTTGGAGGGATGCTCTCCTGAGCTACGAAGAAATCGGCTGGTAGTTAAGATCAAACACGAGTCAAAAATTTTGCAGGATCTTAGTTCCCCGACCAGGGACTGAACCTGTGCCCTTGTAGTGAAAGCATGGAGTCCTAACCATTGGACTACCAGGGAATTCCCTCAAACTTTTTAGTTGTCCACAGGCAGCAACAGTGATCTTCCTGCCGGTATTGCTATTATTCATGGACCCAAAACACTCCATGGCTTCCACAACATTCATATCCTCTTTTCACCTCGCCAAAGACCACATGTTTTCCATCCAACCATTCAGTCTTGGCAGTGCAGATGAAAACTGGAAACGATGGGCTTCTTATTCAAAAAGGATGCAGTTCAGCTGAGGTTGAATCTGGGGAGGAGGGAGAGAAGGAACAGAGGAGGATTGGAACTTGATTTGACAGAACAGTCATGTCTACCCGGGGAGGGATCTTTCTTGCATACATCAAGTTCAACCTGATGTAAATTACACTCTATTAAAATTGCATACACACATATAAAGCGTTACACAGGATGTGAAGCAGTTCACAGAACCCTTGAAGCCATTCATAGATCTTTAGCTACTTAAAAATACTTAGTATATAAACTTTCAGGTATTTGCCCATATGAGAGAAAGTCACTTTTGTATATAAATTCCTAAATAAATTTAGAAAAGTTAGAAAAATGGGGAGGGTAGGAGGATGTTGTTTACAGAAAGCTAGAACATAGAAAAATCCTGAATCACACTAGTGTTTTTCCCCTTGAGTGTGGCTAACTTTGCAAAGTGTTATCACCTCATCTTAAAATTCAAAAAAATCTGTTAAGAGGAAATTAAAATGTAATTCCTTTTCCCCCCAACGCGTCATGAAGAAATATGTAGCAAGCATTATCCTCAACAGTTTTAACACGCTACTTTCCCCAGGGTTTAGGTTTAGACCATTGTGATGCACTTTGTTTGGCCGTGCTGTGTGCTGCGTGCTGCACAACTTACGGGGATCTTAGTTGCCCGACCAGGGGTCGAATCTGGGCCCCCTGCAGTGGAAGTGTGGAGCCCCTCGCTGTGATGTGTTTTGGATACCGATTCTAAATCTTTAAAGATTTTTAAACTTCATCACTATACCTTTTTTGACGTTTCATAAGTACTTCATACGTTTCTCTAATTTATTGTCTTCTGTAATTAAGCAGTCAACAGCTCAAGACCAATGAGCTTCCGACTGAGGCTAAAGATTTGCCAGTTCCAGCGTATCTCATGTATCCACTTCCCAGTCATTTTTTATTTTAAAAAGAGCAACATATGAAAATATTCAATGGTATGAGCTTATAATAATATGAAATATTTGATAGCTCACATATGAAACTCCATACTTACTGTATAGAGAAGGTATGAGTGCAATACACAGAAATTTTAAGATGATTTTTTAAAAAACCGTAAATGAGGTTACATTATACAAATTATTCTGTAACCTGTTTTTCCTATACATGTACCTTCAAAACCACTAACCCATAATATTGTCAATTATACCTCAAAAAAAAAAAAGGCACTGACCATTACCAACATAATAGGTTTAAAAAGTTCTAGGTTTAATTTGTATTCTTAATGTTAAACATCTTTTAATTTTTTTCTGGTGAGAGTTCACCTCTCAGTGATTTGTAAAAGGTCTCTCTGTACAGTAAGACTATGACTTATTTGATATATTGCAAATATTTTTTTCTGAATTGGGCAGGAATCCTTTTACTTTTTCATTCTTTACAAGTAGAAGGGTAAGAGCACAACCATGATGCTAGACTACTGGGTTCAAAATTTGGATGATGCTTTCTAGCTAATAAAACTTCGGCAAATTAATCAGCACCTGTTACAGTTTGTGTATGGGAACAACAGTATGTAATTCCATAGGTTTTTGTGAGGATCCAATTATTTTTCTATTCATGTAAGTTTAGTTCATCTACCTAAAGTGCTTGGAACAGTGCTCAGCACATACTAAGCTTTATGTATTACTTATGACGATGATCATCATCATAGATGACATATATGGAGCCATTGTATTTCTTTAGTCTTGTTTGGTAATTAAGAAGTCGTTTAGAACTACCTCTTTCATTTTATTTTGGCCGTACTGAGCAGCATGCAAACTTCCCCGACCAGTGATCGAACCCGTGTTCCCTGCATCGAAAGCACGGAGTCTTAACTACTGGACCAGCAAGTAAGTCCAACTACCTCTTTATTTGAAATACTTATAAATCAAAAGTTTCCAACTTCTTGTACATGTTGAAAACTTTCAATAAAGATCTCTTGGGTACAAAATATGGTCCTGGTGACTCAAAATTAATTCTACGAACATTATTATAAAGTCATACTTATTTTTTTTTTTTTTTTTTAAGTCATACTTATTTTGAAAGTCTAAAGTTCTTTTTTTAAATGGCAAAAACACAAGACAAAACAAGTCACCATGTTGAAATTTTTTATTTTGCTGAAATGTACAAACAGAATATAACAGTCCACATTCTATGCTTTCTAAACATTTAACCACTGATGATTACCGTAAGATGCTGTTGTTTTTCACAGTTCAGATGTCTGATCTTCTGTGAAAGCCCAACATGCCTTCCTTTCTACCCACCAGATTATAGTCTTTTTCAGAAATCTTGCCGTATGTTTTCTTTGTTTGCCTCTCCATGTTGCTGCTTCATTTGAAAGAGTTCATTTTCTAATTGTACAATAGTCCTTTCAATCTCATAATTCTTACTGACCAGGGATACCCAACTAGAAAAGAAAAAAGGGGGGAAAATTACTTAATGTGAACTTTCCCTTATAAGATTTTTATAGTATATATATTTTCAGCCAGGGTCATAACACTAACCTTCACTATTAGCTTTACATTTTCAAAAACTGAGGTGTAATTAGGTGGGAAAGTGAGTAAAGGGTGTATAGGACCTCTGTATTACTTCTTAAAATTGCATGTGAACCTACAGTTACCTCAAAATAAAAAGTTTAATTTAGAAAAGAACAAATTAGAAAGAGTTGAAGAGATATGAAAGAGTGATTGAAGTTGGTAGTTAATTGGATTAACAAAAAAGGAGAGAAAATAGGGCAGAGGCAATAAAGAAAAATGATGAAGAAATTCCTACAACTGCTAAGATAAAATTCCATAGATTCAAGGAATCTTCCCCTTCCCCCAGAAAAAAATCTCTAGGACAAATGAAAAGAAACACACATGTACATGTAGAAGATTTATATTAGTTTGAAGAACAGTGTGGAAAGATGCATAATAGACTGATAACATGGGGTACTTAGAGGATGAGGGGAAGGTGGAACAAGGACAATGATGTGGGTGATGGAGGCAGGGAGGTTAGGGAAAGAACAAATCAAAAATGAAAAGAAATGATAAAAAAAACATGACTATATTCAGAG